>NC_083111.1:25940036-26540036 GCF_949774975.1 Lagenorhynchus albirostris
GCCGTCCCTGGATCCCGGGACCCTGGCAGTGGCGGGCTGCACAGGCTCCCCGGAAGGGCGTGTGGCTAGTGACCTGTGCTCGCACACTGGCCTCCTGACGGCGGCAGCAGCGGCCTCAGCATCCCATGTCCTTCTCTGGGCTCCGCAATCTTAGCCGCGGCTCGCGCCCGTCCCTGGAGCCCTCTCAAGCAGCGCTCTTAATCCCCTCTCCTCGTGCACCAGGAAACAAAGAGGGACGTAAAAGTCTCTTGCCTCTTCGGCAGGTCCAGACTTTTCCCCGGACTCTCTCCTGGCTAGCCGCGGTGCACTAACGCCCTGCAGGCTGTGTTCACGCCGCCAACCTCAGTCCTCTCCCGGCGCTCCGACAAAAGCCGGAGCCTCAGCTCCCAGTCCCGCCCGCCCTGGCGGGCGAGCAGACAAGCCTCTCGGCTGGTGAGTGCCGGTCGGCCCGATCCTCTGCGCTGGAATCTGTCCGCTTTGCCCTCCGCACCCCTGTTGCTGTGTTCTCCTCCGCAGCTCCCAAGCTCCCCCACTCCGCCTCCCGAAGTCTCCACCCGCGAAGGGGCTTCCTAGTGTGTGGACACTTTTCCTCCTTCACAGCTCTCTCCCGCTGGTGCAGGACCCGTCCCTATCCTTTTGTCTCTGTTTAGTTTTTTCTTTTGCCCTAACCAGGTACGTGGGGGGTTCCTTGCCTTTTGGGAGGTCTGAGGTCTTCTGCCAGCGTTCAGTAGGTGCTCCGTAGGAGTTGTTCCATGCGTAGATGTACTTCTGGTGTATCTGTCACATTTTCTTCTTAATTGGAATTTCATCTAAACAGAATTTTGAATATCAGAATTCCAGGTTTTATTTCATTATCATGGAGTGTAAATGATTAATATGCACTGAGAAGAGAGGGCTTGCAGTGTGAGTTATGGCTAAGGGTCAGATAAAGTGCTATATGTCCTTTACAGTTTGTTATCCAATATGCATCATAGCTGAGTCAGAACACGTGATCAAATTTTATACATGTTCACTATGTGACCCTCTAAATTAAGGACAACTCATTGTTAGCTCTAACACTATTAAGATCAGTTTCACATATAGATTAAAATATATTCATTTAAAATATAGTGTATCCAAAACACAGGCTTTTAGTGCTGTATCTACTCATAAGTGTACTCACATAAGTAGCATATACCTTAATGACAATGCACATAAATTAACAAATGATTACTATTGAATGATTGCTCCATTCAGTTCACATAGGTTTCCCTAAGAAAGCTGTAGAATTAAGTGGATGGGAAACACAAAGACTGATGTGATTTAAAGGCAAGAGAATAGGTTTTGGAGTCAATTTCTAATGCAGCATTGTTCAAGCTACAATAGCATAGTGAAAGAATGTGAACTCCAGTGGTCTCTGCTTTAATACTGAAACCAAATAAGTTAGTGTTAGTAATAGTACTTCCTCATAGCTATAGGTAACTACAAATATTAGCAGTACTGTTGCCATTGGCTACAGCTGAGTCCAATGAAAATCAACTAATTGAAATTTTCCTGTTTACAGTTCTACCACACATTTAGATAATTCTCCATGACTGAGTCACTCTGTCAATATCCTGGAATTTAAAATAGAACCTTGGTGTTAGTGGCATAAATATTTGCCATTTCAACGTTTCATGAATAATTTCAAAGATCAATGGTAAGTGTTATGTACATGACATGTACAAAATTATAATTTTGTTGGAATTCACATTTGAATTATGGCTGTTTAGGTTGGTCCCATCCATATCCATAGTGAGTAAAATTAGTCACATTAAAAAACACATCTCCAAGTTAGTCTGGGTTGTCCTGAAAACAGAGCCTGAGACAGTGGCATGCATGCCGGCAGTGTATTTGCAAAGTGACCCCAGGTATCAGGTGTAAGGGACAGAGAGGAAGAGGAGGGCTGTGAAGTGAACTAGGGGAAGTGGAATGTACAAGGAGGGAAATCAATCCAAAGCTGTGCTGTACAGTTTGTTACAGATGAGATTTCCTGAAACCTGACCCTATGAGATCTGTGGAAAAACCTGTGAACTGTGTTCTCAGATTTCTACCCAGGGCAGGAAAAAGAGGTAGGATTTATCTGTTGACTCCAGATCCCTATTGGTCAAATGTGAGCATTAACGGCCACAAATACAGGTCATGCTTGTGTGAGGGATGAGCATTTATCAGGGCAGAGCTGATTTCCTTAGGCATCCCGTGTTGCAGCAACAGAGAAGCCCAGAGCAAGAAGGAAGTAGTAAGCGGCATGGTTCGGAGGTGAGGCACTGTTGGATTGCACCTGCATGAAACTGATTGAAGCCCTTTGTGTGATCGGTTGTCACACACTGAGTGAAGTAGCAGAGAGGCAAGGAGGATTTTGAAGTTGTATACAGGAAGTTTCCAATATATTAAACAATTTTCTCCTCTAAAAAGTAGTTATTTTTTACTCCTGACATATCTGGTGAGAATCTGAAAATCTACTGCATATAGCATTTTCTGCCTTGAATGGAAGATGAGAATAAATGTAAAAATTTGTGGAATGAAGTGAAATTTATGTAGAAAATTGTCTAATATGAATGGTTCTCTTTTGTAAATTGATAATATCAAATTTCCTTCGTAGCAAAAGAAATTGACCTGTGAAACTTCATCAGTTTATCATAATTTCTTACACGGCCATATTGTGATTTAAAAATTCTGAAGCAACCAATTATGTGTGATATAAGAGAAAATGTAAGTAATATTAAACTCAAGAAGAAATCAAATTAGCCCATTTGCAATATGAACATTCTTTTGATATTTAGTTATTAGCCATCTAACTTCTATACAATATTTTGAAAGTTACTCTTCAATTTAATTCAATTTAATCATCTTAATAAGTATTTACTGAATGATAGCATTATGTTTGTAGACCTCCAGGAGGTATATTGGTCAAATGCTAAGGGTTAAGACTGAGAAGATGCATTTTTGACTCAATTTTTTTTTCTCATATACCTTTTTGTGACTTTGGAAATCAATTTTGCTTTTGGGGGATTTAATTTTCTCCCATTTAAATGAGAGATTCAATAAAATGGACTGAATACTCCTTTAATTTATGCAATGCAATGAATCTTCTTGACATAGATCCTCTAGTATGGCCATCTATACTCATCCCAGTATGAAACAAATCTCATGTTCTGTAAGACTTTATCCTATGTCTTATATTGCATATAATTTTAGAACCAAATTTCCAAGCATGGGCAACCGAATCTTTACAGAAATATAAATGCCTGTATTGCTATAACTATTACTAGCATACCCTTGCCTTTTCTAGTGACAGTTACTGTCCAAAAGATTCTGTTTGAATCTGAATCATAAATGTGTTCAAAGACCCTCATAGTTTTTCTCAAAAGCATATGTAAATGACACTGACTTTCTTGAGCTTATCACTGTAAATGTTAACCTTATAATAATGCTTTATAGGTTTTCATTTTATACTCAGCTACAGGTAATTAAAACTACTGATTTATATCATTTATTTGAGTCAGAAATTTTTTTATCATTAAAAAAATTCTGTTTAAATTGTGGAACTGAAATATTATACAGCTTCTTATTGCTTGTTGTCATTTTTAGAGACAGTTTTATAAAATATTGAATTAAGTTCAGAAATAGCATTAGCGATGCAGTTTTTCTGTGCCTGCATGACAACTAGTAGTAACTTTACTTGTACTTAAAGATTGCTCTATGTGCTGTCAGTTTTATTGGTTAATTTCCACAGTTACCACTGCTTGAAACTGAACTATTATAATGTCATTCTATTAGAAATTCAGTCCTCGCAAAATTGCAGGTTTTTACATTTTTTCGTTGTTTTTTCCTTACTTAAAGCTGAAACTTTTTAAAGACTAGGCAAGTGTGACATTGACAAAGAAGAAACAAGCAATGAGCATGCCAGAGTAAAGGGATGATTAAACACTCCATACTTCCCCGTGGTACAACACTGTGATCACACAGCATTTTATGCATAACTTCCAAGGCTCAACAAAATTATTGAGTGTTTTGGCATCCATATCATCACTGTTGTATATCCTTTTGGCAGCTGTTATGATTATTAGCCTTGTGATGTTGATTATACTCTGGATGCTCCTTTTGGCTCAACTGTTCTTGGCTTATTCTTCCTCAAGATGAGTGAAAGCCAAGCCAGAGCAGTGACCTGGGAGCAAGCCAGGGTGGAGTTTCGTCTGGCTCTTTCATGGAATGCATGCTTGATAATCACTACATTTTAAAGGCATAGAAACAAGAACCATTTAAAATTTTGTAAACCTGATAATCATTGTTTTTGGTATTGCTTAATATTATAGATGAAAATATGTTGGTACTTAACATAAAAATAAACAAAATGAACTAATTCAAATCCCAATTTTTCTACTGATTTCTTAATTTTTTTATTCTCATATTCAGTTTGCTAAAAGTGGGAACAAGCATACTTGGCCATTCAAGATCATTGACTTGTGAAGATCAAAATTTGAATGAGGTATTACAATGTGAAAATATGTATAAACCACATGCTTTTAGAAATGTGTCAGACATTTTTTTTTTCAATATTGACCTAGTCCATCCTAGCTTTATATATATATAAATATGTTCTGGAGAAAGAAATTAGATTTTTCAAGTCACAGACTTATTGCTTAAAAATTAGTCTGCTTTAACTCAAAGAATAAGTTTAAAAAGTTTCAGTGTCAATAGTTTGAAGCCTCAAAAGAAAGTACATATAAACAGAATATCTAAGATGAAACTAATATCATTCATGTCAATTCAGTGTGTGATTTTCTAAATTGAATTATAATTCATATGCATGAAATCAAGTACACGCTGTCATCCTATGTAAAGTAAATAACTTTGAAGGCAAATTACCTGGAGCCAAATCTTTCAGGCTTGGGATTCTTTTGTTTTTCCTCATTCATTTAACAGTGGCCAATATTAAGTTTCCTTGAGAAAGCTTATTAATCAGAATCCCAATGGGGCATACACTCATCTTCTTTATATTCTGTGCAAAATTTTGGAAACGTTCGTACTTCATAAACGTTTATTAGACGAACTGATGAATACTGTGAGTGTAAGTCCATATAAATGTCATTGTGGTTCTTCATAGTGTACGTGAGTTAGTATAGCTCTGTTGGAGCTAAACAACTTTTCAAGAGGAATGATGAAATACAAAACATTAACAAAAGTGCTTTAATTAATTGTCAATTTTTTGTTTCATTGCTTATGTAGCTGTACTTTACGATATACTTTATACAAATAGTTAAAACCTTGGTTTATGCATTCTATTGATTTTAACATTTTTTCTTTCATTAACATGAGAGATGTTAATGAAACATAATGTTTCATTATGAAACATAATGAACATAAGATGTTAATGAAACATAATGTTTCATGTTATTAAACATAACATAATGTTATGTTTAATAAACTTGGGCTTTTCCCAAAATGTATGAAAGTCTGGGATTATCAGCCTATTTATATAATACTACAGTGTAAACTATGTGTGTATATATGAATATGCATATGTTTTATGTATATAATACTTTTTCTCACACTTAAAATGTGGGAGTAAATAATATGCATATTATACATATATAAAATTAATATATATATACATCTGTGTGTGTATATATATAAATATATATATATATATAGTCTCTTTCTCTCTGTATGTGTACATTGAAGAATTGGACTGTTCATAAATTACAGGGGGCTTTTAAAAATATGGTGGATAACAACTTTTTATCAGGACTTTAAAATATAAGGAAAAACTATCATAAGTTTGTAGATCCTTTAGAATCTGTATACCTAGTACATCAGGATCCAGAAATAAAAGTCAGTTGACTCTAACCAAAGAAACATCTTAGCAACACCTAGATTCCTAGGAAGATAAAATTGGATTGCCTTATTTTATTACTAAGAGAAATGGTTACCATAGGGTGAAATCCCCAAGTTCTACTCTACTTGCCAATAGGCAAGTATGTGACAATTCTATCTAAAATTACTACTGTGTTGTGATTTCGAAGTGTATCCTTTGTTTCCTCTTGGAAGTCCTACACCATTTATCCCTGATATTCTTGTCTGACTTATCGCCTTGATAAAATTGTACCTCAGACAGATATGAAGATTTGCAGGCCAAGAAAAAAGAGTAAAAGTCCAAGAAAAGATTCTATGTGTAGTAAATATATCTTTTGGATCATAGTATTTCCATGTAAGTATTTGTATTTTATAACTGGAATACTAATGTAGGAATGTTATTGGCTATAAGGATTTGATAACCATATTAAGATAATATTTATCAAATTTTGTTCTGTTCAATTCAATGCAACTGTGCCAAACTTTTTTTTTTTTTTTTTTTTTTGCGGTACGCGGGCCTCTCACTGCTGCGGCCTCCCCCATCGCGGAGCACAGGCTCCGGACGCGCAGCCCCAGCAGCCATGGCCCACGGGCCCACGGGCCCAGCCGCTCCGTGGCACGCGGGATCCTCCCGGACCAGGGCCCGAACCCGCATCCCCTGCATTGGCAGGCAGACTCCCAACCACTGTGCCACAAGGGAAGCCCTGTGCCAAACTTTTATTCAGTTAATGTAGGAGGAAAATAAAACATAATCCTGAATCAAAATATGGACAGGTAAATAATATCCATGCATAAGCTAGCCCCATACAGGCATTAAGTGCTAAAATAGATGTTCAAAATGTGTCATTGTTGCTTAGAAATATATATATATATATATAGTCCCTTAATACCCTCTAAAATTTGACAGTAAGTAACAGGTTTATAAATTTTTCCCTAGAATATCCTTATAGTCCTCACAGATTAAAACCTTAGTTATGCTTGGAGTTGAAGGAGAGACAAATCAGTTGGTCCAAGCCCTGGAATTAAATAGATGATAGATAATAGAGATAGACAGATAGATAGATAGATAGATAGACAGATAGGTAGATAGACAACAACTCTATTTTTGGTCTTTGCTTAATGAAAGTGTTCCAAAAATAAACATACTTGAAAATACCTGGTTTAGTTTTAAGCCACAATGATATTTAGAGGTCAACCAATGTGTATCTTTCAAAGATGTAGCTGGCTATTGTTCAGAACATTTTTCTTCTGACCGATGTATTTGCATGCAAGATTTCACTTACAATGAACCAAATTGCCTACTATGTAGGCAGCAATGATAGCGATGTGTTAAAATTATACACTTTTGCACACTTTCTTCAAGAAAAGTGAGCATTAGAGTGTTAGAGACTAAATGTTTCTCTTTAATGCATGATGACCCTGTCAAGATGTTGACAAAATTGTAGCTGGTAAGTATATTGTGCACGGGTCAGCAAGCTTTGGGCTTGTCAAAAACATGATCCACTACTGTGCCTACCTTCATTTCTCAGCAGGAGAATATCTGAAGTTTTAGTACAAGAAAATGTACAAAAAAAGGGGGAAAAATAAAGAAAATTGACAAAGAAAAATCCCTATGAGCTGTCTTAGTGTTTAGTTACCTCATACTAAGTGGCATTGTAAACATTTAAATACAGATATTAGCTAGAGTTGATGCTGAATCACAGAAAGAGATTTGAGCTTCCCATCAATCATCAGAAATTTGTTATGCTTATTTCTGTTTTGTTTTTTTTCTATGCAGTTTTTTTCCTTAGCATCAAATTGCTCAGAATCATTCCTTTACATATTACAAGTTAAAAGGTCAGTAAGTACATGTTTTTGCATTATTGTTCCCTGCCAGTGTTACATCGCTAATTCTGTATTTAATAAAATAAATAAGCTCCCTGTGTAGTATAAATTTTTAATTCCACTATTAACTTGCTTCATGGTTAATAATACTTACCCTAGCTACCTTGCACTGTTATCAGAACAAATGAGAATTGTTTATGGGAAAACACTGAAGCCATGTCTGTAAGGCACTACTGTTCAGATGCCCTTTCAGTACTAAAATCTTATTTTTTCTGCAGCTGGGATTGTTGCCACCAGACAGTCCTCAGCTGTCAGCTTTGGAATTGATTAGGCTGAAGAGATTCCTCAGCTTCATGGTCCCACCCCATTTGCAGGGTAGTGTGCATCAAATTACCAGTTGTTAAAGGTATGTGAAGGCCTGGCCCCTCAGTCTTACTCAGTACAATTACAGAGGCCCCTATGGAATTTGCTTAGGCCTTTGTTGAGACTGTTACAGCCCAGCTTCTCTCTAGCATATCCTCTTCCTTTCTTTCCATTTACTGGTGTATTCACTATACACTTAAAATTGTTAAAATAGTAAATTTTATCACAGTTAAAAGAAAACAAACTACTGATTGGTAAAGATAATGTATCTTAATTTCAAATGTATGTTAGATACACAGGTTTCACTTCATAAAATAGACTAAACGAGCTTAGCTAATGTGAGTTTTGTTACACTGGATACTTTAAACCACCACATTAAAAATCTCCCAAAACAAAACTATTAACCAGTTTGGATTTATGAATTTGTGCAGTTCTTCCTCTTGTTGATAATAGCCTTCAATCCTTTCCTCAACTTTGATATACATACATATATAGATGATTATACAGGTTTCATTGATACTCAAAGTTCCATATATAAAATAAAAGAATATCAGAACAACTAGGGAAAAAACAATGGCAAGAAAATGCTTTAGAACTAGAATATTTAAATAATATAAATTAGAAAAACAGATATTTTCTTTTATACTGCCTTTCTGTCCCTGAAACCTCTTCCATCAAACTCCTTCTGCATTTCTAAAGCTTCCTTTCATTCCCCAGTCCTCCTTATTCCTTCTAATTTAAGATGCTGATTTTAATCAAATGTAGGTTGGAGGCAGCTGATAAAATGATGAAATATTGGTGTACTGACACACGTGCACACAAACACACTGTCTCCTATATTTATACACCTATTTGAATTTGGAACCTTACACATGAATTGACTACTAGCAGTGTAATCACTGAATGTTGCCATTTGGAAGGTCAACCAAACAATTATAAAACTCCAAACTGTAAGAAAATAAATATTTCATAAACCCCCCATCATCAACCATTATTCCATTCATATGTGAATGTCTATCTTGCCTACTTCCTTATGATTTGATGCAGGTTTGGACTAGATATGATCTCATTTACAAGATTGGTACTTGAACCAATGAATTCCCAGGTGTAGTTTCCCTATATTCAAAATAGATTCATAGTTTTCAACCCAAGGGGTGATTTTGACTGTTGGGAGCAAGTATTTGAAATAATTAATGAAAAATAGATAATGATAATTTTGTAGTATAAGATTACCAATTGAAAAGTATCTGGCACTGCAATTTCAATATGAAATCATCTCAATAAGTTAGATCTATCATACAATGTAACTAATTATAATAGTGTAGCTAATCATGAATTGATTGCCTTTAGGAAATATTGAAACAGACTGAGACCTCAATTCTCAGAAAGATGATCTCATATTTGAATTTTCACATATTGTGTTGAAATTTGTTTAAAACCATATTCGAGATTGCATTATTAAACCTCATCATTTTTAAGGGAAATCTGGATGAACTCAAACCAAAGAGTAGTGAGTAGGAGTCCAAATATTCCATAAAATGGTCCAAGGTTCCTCTGTGTTCCACCAATATTTGTGATCTGGAATTACTTTGCAGTCCAAGAAAAAGGGTAAAAAAATGAATTGAAATGGCTTCCTTTTCCTGTAATTCTCGTATCTTTTCCCATGATGATCAGGCAATTTTGACAAGCCTGTCATAATTATCTGGAAGCAGATATGCCATATTTAAGGATGAACAGAAAGGTTAGCTTGTCTTTTTTCCATCATTCAAAACAAAATAAAAATATATAATTTTGAAGTAATAATATGTTCCACCTAACAAGGAACAAAAACAAAATGCACAAAAAGAACAACAGAACTCTAACCAGGGCCCTGTTCTCCAGATATTTAGATGGTTAAGACAACAATGAAATCCTTCTCCTTGGTCCACCCATGATCGAGATGCTGAAAAAATGTGGATGGTTGGGATAGGAATCATCCTGGCTGAGGGATAGGAGATAAAGAGGATACAGGGAGATAAGGCACATCCAAAGGTGACAGGGAAGTGATAAAGAAAGGAAAGGCAAGAGGACAAGTGTTGAAGAATGGACAGAGAAAGAATGTGGAAGAGAATGAGGAAAGGGGAAAAATAGAACAGACAAGGGAAGAAAAGAATGGAAATAATAGGGAAAGAGAGTGAGACAGAAAGATGGAGATAGAAATATTAAAGTACAGTAAGTGAGACCAGAGTTTGAAAAGACCAAAAAACCCCACAAACCTAAGATAAAATAAAGGTTTGCCACCAAGCTTCCAACAGAAACATGCTAATCCAGGCCCCTGAATCACACTGTCACCCTCAGGTTCCAGCACACTCAGGCAAGACCCACAGCTTCAGGAAGGTTCCTCATTTCCAGGTTTCCAAAGAGCCCTTGTGAACCTAGGGCCCTTTCCCACATGGGTACTGGCCATCTCCAGCAGCCCCATGTGGCTCAGCAGCTTCCTCAGCTCCAGAGTGTCAGAGGGTTCCTGGGAACCTAGAGATCCAATCCATCTTGGCACCTGCTAGTTCCTACAGCCCCAGGTGGCTATTGTGGCCCCAGGTTCCCTTAGGCTTCCAGAAACCTAGGCTGCCAGCAGGCTTCCATGAACCCAGCTCCCGGCTTACCTTACCAATGTAGGCTCTCGTGGCATTGGGCAGTTTCTGTGGTACCAGGCTCCAAGCAGGCTGTTGTGCACATGGGCTTACAGCATATCCAGCACCAGCCAGCTTCAGCACACTTGAGTAGGTCCTGTGACCTCAGGCTTCCCATCAGAATCTGCAAATCTAGGCTGTGTGAGGTACCTGTGAACCCAGGGTCAAAACTAGGCCTAAGGCCAACTGACTACCACAGAACTAGGTTTTTGACCACCCATGCACCAAGACTCCCAAGGATTCCCACAGCCAGCCCACCCTCAGACACTATCAGACAGATCACTAGAATCTCTAAATGGTCTGAATGGTGAAGAGCTCTAACAGCTGAAGTCAGTCTATAAAAGGACTGGAAGGGGTGCCTAATCATCAAATGTGCAAACACCAACACAAAGCCACAAAGATCATGAATAAAATAGGAAAAATGACACCACCAAAGGAAAGTAACAAAATTTCAATGGCTGATCATAAAGAAATGGAGATCTATGAACTGTCTGACAAAGAATTCAAAATAACCCTCTAAGTGAAATTCCATGAACTACAAGAAAACACAAATATACAACTAAATGAAATTGGGAAACCAATGTATGAAAAAAATGAGAAGTTGGACAAACAAAGAGAAAACATTAAAAACCCAAAACAGCAGAAACTCTAGAGTTGAGGAACACCATGACTGATTTGAAGAATTCAATAAAGAACTTCAATAGTAAATTCAACCAAGCAGAGGAAAGAACTAATGAATAGGAAGACAGGTTATTTGAAATCATCCAGTCAGGGGAACAAAAAGAAAAAATAATGAAAAAGAGTGAAGAGAATCTATGTGATTTGTGGGATACCATTAAAAGGACCAATCTATGCTTTATTGGAGTCTCAGAAGGAGAAGACAGGGAGAAAGGGGGCAGAAAGCTTATTTAGAGAAACAAGGGCTAAAAACTTCCTGAATGTGGGGAGAGATTTAGACATTTAAGTTCATACAGCTAATAGGTTTCCTAATTTCAACCACAAACAATCTTCTCCTAGATACATTAATATTAAACTGTCTAAAATCAAAGATGGAGACAATTTTAAAAGCAGAATCTGAAAAAAAATCTGCCACATACGAGAACCCCTAAAAGTCTATTAGCAGATTTCTCAGGAGAAATCTTGTAGTCCTAGGAGGTGAAGGATCTGTATACTAAAAAGTACAAGATATTGATGAGATAAATTAGACATACAAAAAATGGAAAGATATTCCATGTTCATAGATCAGAATTAATATAATGAAAATGTCTGTACTACCCAAAGCCATCTATAAATTCAATGTAATCCTTATCAAAGTAACATTTTTCACAGAAGCATGAAAAAACAATCTTAAAATTTGAATGGAGCCACTAAAGAAGACCCCCTCAAAAAACAAAAACAAAACAAACAAACCAAAAATAACCTGAATAACCAAAGCAATCTGAGAAATAATAACAAAGCTGGGGGCATCAAAATTTCTGATTTTCAACTTTATTCCACAGCTACAGTGATTACAATATGGTACTAGTATAAAAATAAACACATGTACAAAGGAACAGAAAAGAAATCCCAGAAAAAAACCCTCACATATATTTTCAATTAATATTTGACAAGGGAGCCAAAAATACTCAATGGGGAAAGGATAATCTTTTCAGCAAATGGTATTGGGAAAACTGGATAACCATATAAGGAGAATGAAATCAGATTCCTATACAGTATTATACCAATCATAAAAAAATAACTCAGAGTAGATTAAAGACTTAAATGCAAGATGCTGAACTCTGAAACTACTAAAAAAAAAAAACAAAAGCTCCTTGACATTGGTCTTGGCAATAATTTTTTGAATTGAAATCAAAAGCACAAGCAGCAATAACAAAAATAAACAAGTGGAAAACATCAAACTAAAAAGCTCTGCACAGCAAAAGAAACATAAACAAAATGAAATGATAGCCTATGGAATGGGAGAAAATATTTACAAATCATTTATCTAATGAGGGGTTAATACTCAAATTGTATACAACTCAGTAGCAAATATATATATATATGATTAAAAAATGGGCATAGGAACTGTGGAAAACTGTATGTAGATTTCTCAATAAACTAAAAATAGAACTACCATATGATCCAGCAATTCCAGTCCTAATTTGAAAAGATATGCACCCAATGTTTATAGCAACATTATTTACAATTTCCAAGATATGGAAGCTACCTAAGTGTCCATTAACAGGTGAATGGATAAAGAAGACATGGCATATATGTACAGTGGAATACTACTCAGCCATAATAAAGAATTAAATTTTGCAATTTGCAACAACATGGATGGACTTGGAGGGTATTATGCTAAGTGAAATAGGTCAGATATAGAAATACAAATACTGTATGATATCACTTATAAGTGTAATTTAAAAAATAAAACAAATTAATGAATATAACAAAAAAGAAATGAACTCACAGTTATAGAGAACAAACTAGTGGTTACCAGTACAGAGAGGGATGGGAGAAGGGGCAACATAGAGCTAGGGATTTAAAAGGTACAAATTACTATGTCTAAAATGAATAAGTTACAAGGATACATTGTACAACCCAGCAAATATAGCCAATACTTTATAATAAATATAAATACAGTATAACCTTTAAAATTTTTGAATCAATATGTTATATACCTGAAACTTATGTAATGTTATATATCAACCAAACCTCAATTTAAAAAAGAAAATGGGGAAAGGAACTGAATAAACATTTTTCAAAGAAAAGATAAACCTCACCAACAGATAAATGAAAAGATGCTCTGCATCACTATTTATTAAGAAAATACAAATCAAAACCCCAATGAGTAATCACCTCACACCTGTTAGAATGGATATTATAAAAAAGACAAAAGGCAATAAGGTTTGGTAAAGCTGTGGAAAAAAAGCAACTCTTGTACACTATTGGTGAGAATGTAAATTAAAATAAACACTATGAAAAACAGTATGGGAGTTTCTCAAAAATTAATAATAGGACTATTATATGATCCAGCAATTTCACTTCTGGATATATATATATATATATATATATATTTGAAGGGAATGAAATCTCTATCTAGAAAAAATCCATACCCCAATGTTCATTGTAACATTATTTATAGTAGCTAAGCCATTACTAGGTGTCTATCAACAGATGAATGTATAAAGAAAATGTGATATATATTCATATATGTATTAAATATATATTTATTATTTAGCCATAAAAATATTCTTCAGCCACAAAAAAGGAAATCCTGCCATTTGCAACAACATGGATGGACCTTTATGGCATTATGCTAAATTAAATAAATCAGACAGAGAAAGACAAATAATGTATGTTGTCACTTGTTAGTTGAAACTAAAATAGATGAACTTGGGAATTCCCTGGTGGTCCAGTGGTTAGGACTTGGCACTTTCCCTGCCATGGGAAAGGTTCAATCCCTGGTTGAGGAACTAAGGAGCTAAGATCCAGTAAGCCTCGTGGCACAGCCAAAAAAAAAAAAAAAAAAAATCAACAACAAGAAACCAAAGAAATGAACTCAAAGAAATAAAGAAAGAAAGTAGATTGGCGGCTCCCAGTGGCTAGGGGATATGGAAAATGGAGAGATGGTAATCAAAGAGTCAATCTTCCAACTATAAGATTAATAATTCTAAGGATCTAATGTATACCATGGTGATTATAATTAACAATATTACATAATTGAAAGCTTTTAAGATAATAAATCTTAAATGTTATCAACATACCCAACAAAATGGAAATTATGTGAGGGGATGAAAGTGTTAAATAAACTTATTTTGGCAATTTTTTCACCACATATACAGGTGTCAAATTATGTTGTACACCTTAAACTTACATACGTTATATATCAATAATATCTCAATAACGTGGGGAAATTGTTAACTAGAATTGTAATTTTAAAAGATAAAATAGGAACAGTCACCGACAGTAAGACACTGGAACTCACTAAAAAATACCCCACATCCAAAGACAAAGAAGAAGCCACAATGAGACAGTAGGAGGGGTGAGATCACAATAAAATCAAATCCCAGAACTTATGAGTGGGTGACTCATAAACTGGAGAACACTTATACCACAGAAGTCCACCCACTGGAGTGAAGGTTCTGAGCCCCACATCAGGCTTCCCAACCTGAGTGTCTGGCAACGGGAGGAGGAATTCCCAGAGAATCAGACTTTGAAGGCTAGTGGGATTTGATTGCAGGATTTCGACAGCACTGGGGAAAACAGAGGCTCCACTCTTAGAGGGCACACACAAAGTAGTGTGTGCATCAGGACCCAGGGGAAAGGGTAGTGACCCAATAGGAGACTGAACCAGACCTACCTACTAGTGTTGGAGGGTCTCCTGCAGAGGTGGGAAGTGGCTGTGGCTCACTGCGAGGACAAGGACACCAGCAGAAGTTCTGGGAAGTACTACTTGGCGTGAACCCTCCTGGAGTCTGCCATTAGCCCCACCAAGGAACCTGTGGGCTCTGGTGTTGGGTCTCCTCAGGCCAAAAAACAACAGGGATGGAATTAAACCCCACCCATCTGCAGACAAGCAGATTAAAGTTTTACTGAGCTCCACCTACCAGAGAAACAGTCAGCTCTACCCACCACCAGCCCCTCCCATCAGGAAACTTGCATAAGCCTCTTAGATAGCCTCATCCACCAGAGGGCAGACAGCAGAAAAATGAACTACAATCCTGCAGCCTGTGGAACAAAAATCACATTCACAGAAAAATAGACAAGACGAAAAGGCAGAGGGCTATGTACCAGATGAAGGACCAAGATAAAACCCCAGAAAAACAACAAAGTGAAGTGGAGATAGGCAACCTTCCAGAAAAAGAATTCAGAATAACGACAGTGAAAATGATCCAGGACCTCGGAAAAAGAATGGAGGCAAAGATCGAGAAGATGCAAGAAATGTTTAACACAAACCTAGAGGAATTAAAGAACAAACACCTAGAAGGATTAAAGAACAAACAAATAGAGATGAACAATATAATAACTGAAATGAAAAATACACTAGAATAAATCAATAGCAGAATAACTGTGGCAGAAGAACAGATAAGTGACCTGTAAGACAGAAAGGTAGAATTCACTGCTGCAGAAGAGAATAAAGAAAAAAGAATGAAAATAAATGAAGACAGCCTAAGAGACCTCTAAGACAACATTAAATGCACCAATATTCGCATTATAAGGGTCCCAGAAAGAGAAGAGAGAGAGAAAAGACCCGAGAAAATATTTGGAGATATTATAGTTGAAAACTTCCCCAATATGGGAAAGGAAATAGCCACCCAAGTCCAGGAAACACAGAGAGTCCCAGGCAGGATAAACCCAAGGAGAAACACTCTGAGGCACATGGTAATCAAATTTACAAATATTAAAGACAAAGGTAAATTACTAAAAGAAACAACAGTAAAACAAAAAATAACATAGAAGGGAACTCCCATAAGGTTGTTAACAGCTGTTTTCTCAGGAGAAACTCTACAAGCCAAAAGGGAGTGGCACAATATATTTAAAGTGATGAAAGAGAAGAAACTACAACCAAGATTAATCTACCCAGCAAGGATCTCATTCAGATTTGTCAGAGAAATCAAAAGTTTACAGACAAGCAAAAGCTAAGAAAATTCAACACCAGCAAACCAGCTCTACAACAAATGCTAAAGGAACTTCTCTAAGTGGGAACCACAAGAGAAGAAAAGGACCTACAAAAACAAACCAAAAACAATTAAGAAATTGGTAACAGGAATATACAGATCAATAATTACCTTAAATGTGAACGCATTAAAGGCTCCAACCAAAGACACAGGCTTCCTGAATGGATACAAAAACAAGAGCCATATATATGTTGTCTACAAGAGACCCACTTCTGACCTAGGGACACATACAGACTGAAAACGAGGGAATGGAAAAAGATATTCCATGTAAACGGAAATCAAAAGAAGGCTGGAATATCAATACTCATATCAGATAAAATAGACTTCAAAATAAAGGATGTTACGAAAGACAAGGAAGAGACACCATATAATGATCAAGGGATCAATCCAAGGAGAAGATATAACAATTATAAATATATATGCACCCAACATAGGAGCATCTCAATATATAAGGCAAATTGCAACAGCTATAAAAGAGGAAATTGACAGCATCACTATAATAGTGGGGGACATTAACACTTCACTGACACCAATGGACAGATCATCCAGAGAGAAAATTAATAAGGAACACAAACTTTAAATGACACAATAGACCAGATGGATATTTATAGGGCATTCCATCCAAAAACAGCCAAATACACTTTCTTCTCAAGGGCACACAGAACATTCTCCGGGATAGATCATATCTTGAGTCACAATTCAAGCCTTGGTAAATTTAAGAAAATTGAAACCATATCAAGCATGTTTTCTGAAGAAAAAAAAAAAAAAAACTCTATGAGATTAGAAACGAGTTACAGGGGGAAAAAAAACTAAAAAACAAAAACACATGGAGCCTAAACAGTATGTTACTAAATAACCAAGAGATCACTGAAGAAATCAAAGAGGAAATCAAAAGTACCTACAGACAAATGACAACAAATACACGATGATCCAAAACCTATGGGATGAAGCAAAAGTAGTTCTAAGTGGGAAGATTATAACAATACAAGCTTACCTCAAGAAACAAGAAAAATCTCAAATAAAAAATCTAACTATACACCTAAACAATTAGAGAAAGAAGAACAAAAAAACACCCAATGTTAGCAGAAGGAAATAAATCATAACAATCAGAGCAGAAATAAATGAAATAGAAACAAAGAAAACAATAGCAAAGATCAATAAAACTAAAAGCTGGTTTTTGAGAAGGTGAACAAAATTTATAAACTTTAGCCAGACACATCAAGAAAAAGAGGGAGAGGACTCAAGTTAATAAAATTAGAAATGAAAAAGGAGAAGTTACAGTGGACACTGCAGAAATACAAAGCATCATAAGAGACTACTACAAACAATTCTATGCCAATAGAATGGACAACCCAGAAGAAATGGACAAATTCTTAGAAAGGTGTAACCTTCCAAGACTGAACCAAGAAGAAATAGAAAATATGAACAGACCAATCACCAGTAAAGAAATTGAAACTGTGATATAAAATCTTCCAACAAACAAAAGTCCAGGACCAGATGGATTCACAGGTGAATTCTATCAAACATTTAGAGAAGATCTAACAGCCATATTTCTCAAACTCTTCAAAAAATTGCAGAGGAAGAAACACTCCCAAACTCATTCTACAAGGCCACCATCACCCTGATACAAAACCCAGACAAAGATACTACAAAAAAAGAATATAACAGGCCAATATCACTGATGAATATACATGCAAAAATCCTCAACAAAATACTAGCAAACAGAATCCAACAACACATTAAAAGGATCATACACCATGATCAAATGGGATTTATTCCAGGAATGCAAGGATTCTTCAATATATGCAAATCAATCAGTGTGATACACCATATTAAAAACTGAAGAATAAAAACCATACAATCATCTCAATAGATGCAGAAAATCTTTTCAAAAAATTCAACACCCACTTATGATAAAAACTCTCCAGGAAGTGGGCACAGAGGGTACCTACCTCAACATAATAAAGACCATATATGACAAACCCACAGCAAACATCATTCTCAATGGTGAAAAACTGAAAGCCTTTCCTCTAAGGTCAGGAACAAGACAAGGATGTCCACTCTTGCCCCTATAATTCAAGATAGTTTTGGAAGTCCTAGCCATGACAATCAGAGAAAAAAAAAGAAATGAAAGGAATACAAATTTGAACAGAAGAAGTAAAAATCTCACTGTTTTCAGATGGCATGATACTATGCATAGAAAATCTTTAAGATGTCACCAAGATATTACTAGACCTAATCAACGAATTTGGTAAAGTTGTAGGATATAAAAAATAATGCATAGAAATCTCTTGCATTACTGTACACTTATAATGAAAGATCAGAAAGAGAAATTAAGGAACCAATCCCATTCACCATTGCAACAAAAAGAATAAAATACCTGGGAATAAACCTGCCTAGGGAGGTAAAAAAACTGTACTCAGAAAACTATAAGACACTGATGAAAGAAATCAAAGATGACACAAACAGATGGAGAGATATACCATGTTCTTGGATTGGAAGAATCAATATTGTGAAAATGATTATACTACCCAAAGCAATCTACAGATTCATTGCAATCCCTATCAAATTACCAACTGCATTTTTTACAGAACTAGAACAAAAAAATCTTAAAATTTGTATGGAGACACAAAAGACCCCCAATAGCCAAAATATTATTGAGGGAAAAAAAGGAGCTGGAGGAATCGGACTCCCTGACTTCAGACTATACAAAGCTACAGTCATCAAGACAATGTGGTACTAACACAAAAACAGAAATATATATCAATGGAACAGTACAGAAAGCCCAGAGATAAACCCATGCACCTATGGTGAACTGATCTATGACAAAAAGGCAAGGATATAGAATGGAGAAAAGACAGTTTCTTCTATAAGTGGTGCTGGGAAAACTGGACAGCTACATGCAAAAGAATGAAATTAGAACACTCCCTAACACCATACACAAAAATAAACTCAAAATGGATTACAGACCTAAATGTAAGGCCAGATACTATAAAACTCTTAGAGGAAAACACACGCAGAACACTCTTTGAGATAAATCACAGCAAGATTTTTTTGACCCACCTCCTAGAATAAAGGAAATAGAAACAAAAACAAACAAATGGAACCTAAACCTAAAAGCTTTTCACAGCAAAGGAAACTATAAACAAGATGAAAAGATGACCCTCAGAATGGGAGAAAATATTTGCGAACAAATCAACAGACAAAGGTTTAATTTCCAAAATATATAAACAGTTCATACAGTTCAATATTAAAAAAAAGAATTAAAAAATGGGCAGAATGCTTCTGATAAACCTAGGGGTGGGACACGAATAAAGACACATATGTAGAGAATAGACTTGAAGATACGAGGAGGGGGAAGGGGAAGCTGGGACGACGTGAGAGAGTAGCATTGATATATATACACTATTTAATGTAAAATAGATAGCTAGTAGGAAGCGGCTGCATAACACAGTGAGATGGGCTCAGTGCTATGTGACCACCTAGAGGGGAGGGATAGGGAGGGTGGGAGGGAGACACAAGGGGGAGGGGATATGGAGGTATAACTGATTCACTTTGTTATACAACAGAAACCAACACAACACTGTAAAGCAATTATACTCCAATAAAGATGTTAAAAAAAAGTTGGCAAAAGACCTAAATAGACATTTCTCCAAAGAAGACATACAGATGGCCAATAGGCACATGAGAAACTGCTGAACATCACTAATTAATAGAGAAATGCAAATCAAAACTACAATGAAGTATCACCTCACACCAGTTAGAATGGACATCATCAGAAAATCTACAAACAATAAATGCTAGGAAGGGTGTGGAGAAAAGGGAACCCTCTTGGTTGGTTGGTAGGAATATAAACAATACAGCCACTATGGAGAACAGTATGGAGGTTTCTTAAAAAATTAAAAATAGAATTACCATATGATCCAGCAATCCCACTACTGGGCATATACCCAGAGAAAACCATATTTCAAAAAGCACATGCACCCCACTGTTTATTGAAACACTATTTTCAATAGCCAAGTCACGGAAGCAACCTAAATGCCCATCGAAAGATGAATGGATAAAGAAGATGTGGTACATATATACAATGGAATATTAGTCAGCCATAAAAAGGAATGAAATTGGGTCATTTGTTGAGACATGGATGGACCTAGAGACTGTCATACAGAGTGAAATAAGTCAGAAAGAGAAAAAAACCTGTGTATTAATACCTATATGTGGAATCTAGAAAAATGGTACAGATGAACTGGTTTGCAAGGCAGAAATAGAGGCACAGATGTAGAGAACACACATATGGACACCAAAGGGGGAAGTGGCGGGGTGGGTGATGGTGGTGGGAAGAATTGGGAGATTGGGATTGACATAAATACACTAATATGTATAAAATATATAACAAATAAAAACCTCCTATTAAAAAAGAAAAAAAAAGAACCTTCTGTATAGCACAGGGAACTCTGCTCAATATTCTGTAATGACCTATATGGTAATAGAATCTAAGAAAGAATGGATATATGTCTATATATAACTGCTTCACTTTATTGTACAGCAGAAACTAACACAATGTTGTAAATCAACTATACTCCAATAAAAAATAATTAAAATATATGTATGTAAAAAGGCACAAGCTGAAGAGAACAGAAAAACAAAATGGAAATAAAAGTAAAGAGACGGCTAGGATCCATATTCAGTAGATGAGGACAAGCTGATGCTGCCGTTTCTTTGAAGCTTTCTTAAGGACGGAAATCATATTCCAATTTTGTCTCATTCTCTCATGCAGGTAATTGTTAGTACACAAAAGTAGGGTTGTAATGTTGCTAGAGCTAAGCTGAAATATTAACCTAAAAAAAATTAATCCACCAGAATTGCATAATAAACAAATAGATGGCAGTTCTTCATGGACCAGTGCTTCCAAAGCCCTTCTGTAGCTTAAGATGATTGTGAAGTTTCTAGAAATGACCATACAAAATATTACTAGTTTGATAAGCCTTGACTTTTTCTGATAGTTCTCTACTTGTGAAGACAATCATAGATGGGTTGTAGTAAATGTACTGAGGGATGTTAGTTTGGTTCTCCACAGTCTTGCATTCACAAACCTAACATGACTGATCATTTAACTTCACTCTGCCATGCTTTAAACTAAAGAGGAAGCAAATAAGATTGTAAGAGAAATTGACTGGTCTTTAAAAGCAGTGTCCTCACCCTTGAATGAGTGACTTTTCTATACAACATAGTACAATTTAGTTTTCTGGAAACAGTAATTTATCAAATGGTGCCCTCAGCATGCTAGTTTATCTAATTGACAGACACTTTACCCTCTGAAAAACTTACCTGCCTTATTCAGCGTTTGCCAGAATGACATTTTTTTTTTTTGACAATGAAATCTTATTCATGTAATAAACTTTCCCCTTCAGGCTCATGCTACACAGATCAGCATGGCATGCCCCTTCCAAGGGTTTTAAATTAATTTCTATTAATTTGGCTTGTGACAAATAACCACTACTTAGCCTTAATTACAGAAAATGGACCATCTTCTTCAAATGGACAGTTTTCAATTATAGCTTAAAATTATTTCTTTCTAGCATATCCAGATGTCCAACTGTCACAGAGTTTACCAAATAAACCATAGAAAAAGTGTTTGTTCTTCTGCGTTCAAGGTTTGAACACTGTCCATTGCTTTTTTGGCTGCCATCAAATGAGGCGTGCTTCTGAGCTGCAGTCTCTGACAGGCCATCTGCTCCTGTTGAAGGGCTCAGTTCCTCAAGTTTATGCCATTGCTACTTGGATGCAACAACGGTTAAAATGTCTTTAAACATTTAATATACAGGAAGTCATAATTTTGTGTTTTAAAAGTTGATCATAATTAAAAGACAAAATAAACCTTTAAAATATTTTTAAAAAATCATTGGTCCAGAATCGTGGAATGCATAACTGAAGACTATTGGTGCTTCCCATAAATTTTCCACTGAGTTGAATGTCTTCAGAAACTGTTTTAAAGTCATGATTATGGTATGTCTGCTATGAGATACATTGGTCACTTGTATTATATATCAGCTAAAAGAAACATGCCTTTGATTTCTTAATCAAAGATTTGTCATCAACACAAACAAAACCAAAAACCTTTTGCAAAAGAAGAAATAGTATTATAATGCTAATTCCTTAAATGCTTTTTGATTAGATCTAGTGAGGAAAATGTTTATTTATTTGTATAAATAAACTTGAATCCCAACATGATTTGTTACCCATTTTGTGACCTTGGGGTAGTTATTTTATCCTTTTGTCATTAATCACCCTCTCTGTAACATGTAAATTTAAAATATGTCTATTGGAATACAAACTGTGCACATTAGATTATTTATATTTCAGTTATATATTGCACATATATAAAACTATATACATCTAGACACAATGTATGTATAAGTCGATAGTGCAATTAGCTATGCATAGTCTTTTTCAAATATCTAATAAAACTTTTTTATTTAGTTTTAGGAGACAATTTATAAACAGACCTTACTTTCAAACTATTTCTACCTCTTCAAAATAGCTTTGCCAGTCTTAGATTAGGTGACCATAGGTATGTGGGTTTATCTATGGGCATTCTATCTTTTTCCATTGATCTGTATTTCTATTTTTGTGCCAGTACCATACTGTTTTGATTACTGTAGCTTTGTAGTATAGCCTGAAGTCACAGATCGTGATTCCTCCAGCTCCAATCTGCTTTCTCAAGATTGCTTTGGCTATTTGGGGTCTTTCGTGTTTCCATACAAATTGTAAATTTTTTTTTTGTAATTCTGTGGAAAACACCATTGGTAATTTGATAAGGAATGCATTGAATCTATAGATTGCTTTAGGTAGTATAGTCATTTTCACAATATTGATTCTTCCAATACAAGAACATGGTATATCTTTCCATCTGTTTGTGATGTCTTTGATTTATTTCATCAGTGTCTTGTAATTTTTTGAGAGCAGGTCTTTTGCCTCCTTAGGTAGGTTTATTCCTAGGTATTTTTTTAAATTTTTGTTGTGATAGTAAATGGGATTGTTTCCTTAATTTCTCTTTCTGATCTTTGTTGTTAGTGTATAGGGATGCAAGAGATCCCTGTGTATTAATTTTATATCTTGCAACTTTACCAAATTCACTGATGAGTTTAGTAGTTTCCTGGTAGCATCTTTAGGATTTTCTGTGTATAGTATCATGTCATTGTCATACAGTGACAGTTTTACTTCTTCTTTTACAATTTGTATTCCTTTTATTTCTTTTTCTTCTCTGATTGCCATGGTTAGGACTTCCAAAGCTGTGTTGAATTATAGCGGTGAGAATGGTCATCCTTGTTTTATTCCTGATCTTAGAGAAAATGCTTTCAGTTTTTCACCATTGAAAATGATGTTGGCTGTGGGTTTGTCATCTGTGGTCTTTATTATATTGAGGTAGTTTCCCTCTATGCGCACTTTCTGGAGAGTTTTATCATAAATGTGTGGTGAATTTTACAAAAGTTTTTTCTGCGTCTATTGAGATAATCATATATTTTTTATTCTTCAATTTGTTAATGTAATGTATCACATTGATTGATTTGCATATATTGAAGAATCCTTGCAACCCTGGGATAAATCCCACTTGATCATGGTTTATGATCCTTTTAATGTGTTGCTGGATTCAGTTTGCTAGTCTTTTATTGAGGATTTTTGCATTTATGTTCATCAGTGATATTGGACTGTACTTTTCATTTTTTGTGATATCTTTGTCTGGCTTGGCATCAGGGTGATGGTGGCCTTGTAGAATGAGCTTGGGAGTATTCCAAGACAGTCTCTTCAATAAGTGTTGCTGGGAAAACTGGATAGCTAAATGTAAAATAATGAAATTGGAACTCCCTAACACCATACACAAAAAATAAATTCAAAATGGATTAAAGACCTAAATGTAACACTAGAAACCATGACACTCCTAGAGGAAAACATAGGCAGAACACTCTTTGACATAAGTTCCAGTAAAATCTTTCTTGATCCACCTCCTAAAGTAATGAAAATAAAAATAAACAAATGGGACCTAATTAAACTTAAAAGCTTTTACACATCAAAGGAAACCATAAACAAAACAAAAAGGCAAGCTTCAGAATGGGAGAAAATATTTTCAGATGAAGCAACTGACAAGGGATTAACCTTCAAGATATACAAACAGCTCATGTAGCTCAATATCAAAAACCAAACAACCCAAATAAAAAATGGGTTTAAGGGCTTCCCTGGTGGCGCAGTGGTTGAGAGTCCGCCTGCCGATGCAGGGGACACGGGTTCGTGCCCCGGTCCGGGAAGATCCCACATGCCGCGGAGTGGCTGGGCCCGTGAGCCATGGCCACTGAGCCTGCGCGCCCGGAGCCTGTGCTCCGCAACGGGAGAGGCCACAACAGTGAGAGGCCCGCATAACGCAAAAAAAAAAAAAAAAATGGGTTTAAGATCTAAATAGACATTTCTCTGAACATATACAGATGGTCAAAAATACATGAAAAGATGCTCAACATCACTAATTGTTAGAGAAAATGCAAATCAAAACTACAGTGAGGTATCACCTCATACCAGTCAGAATGGCCATCATCAAAAAGCTACAAACAATAAATACTTGAGAAGGTGTGGAGAAAGGTAACCATCTTTTGCTGTTGGTGGGAATATAAATTCATACAGCCACTATGGAGAACAGTATGGAAGTTCCTTAAAAAAATTAAAATAGAGCTACCATATAACCCAGGAATCCCATTCCTGGACATATACCTGGAGAAATCCACAATTTGAAAATGTACATGCACCCCAGTGAGCATTGCAGCACAATAGCCAGGACATGGAATCAACCTAATTGTCCACCAACATACACAATGTATATGTATATACAATATATACATTGGAATATTACTCAGCCATTAAAAAGAACAAAATAATGCCATTTGCAGCAACATGGATGGACCTAGAGATTGTCATACTGAGTGAAGTAAGTCAGACACAGAAGGATGAATGTCTTACGGTATTGCTTATATGTGGAATCTATAAAAAAGTATACAAGTGAACTTATTTACAAAGCAGAAGTAGAGTCATGAATATAGAAAACAAATTTATGCTTACTAGGGGATAAGGGAGGGAGGGATAAACTGGGAGATTGACATATACACACTATTATATATAAAATAGATAACTAATAAGAACCTGCTGTATAGCATGGAGAACTCTACTCAGTACTCTGTAATGGCCTATATGGGAAAGGAATCTAAAAAAAAAAAAAAGAGTGGTTATATGTATATGTGTATCTGATTCACTTTGTTGCACACCTGAAACTAACACAACATTGTAAACAAACTGTAGTACAATAATTTTATTTTTTTAAATAGCTTTGCCATGTGTGGGTGAATTTCTTAACTAAAATATTAGAAGCACTTGTGACACCAAACTGCAATCATTTCTCTATCTGTCCTTACAGTTGATGTGGAACTCCTATAGTGCATGAGAAGTGTTCTTGCCATCTTTGTACAATTAGCACCTAGCACAGAGCCCAGCACATACTAGTACTTAATACAGGCTTATTGAATACAAGTTAAAATAAACAAAAACCTCTGTCATCATCCTCTCCTTAATGGTACACAGGCACACTTAGATTGGGAAAAATATTGATTTGGGATATGCAGAATTTACTTTTGAATTCTAAAGACAGGAAGACTTAAACAGCAGAACTTAAATGTTAACATGCATTAGAATCATCTGTACCTGGGAGATATGAAAATGCCCACTCTGATTTAGGAGATATAAGGACCAGCCTGAGATTTTGAATTTTAACAAACTCCAAGGCGATGCAGTAAATGAACAGAGCATCACACTTCGTGTAGCAAGTATCTAGACCATCCATGTATCTACATAATACTGAGTTAGCTGAAATATTTTGTATATATAAAAACAATTCCAGCGACTGCATGCTTTGAAGAATATTTAAGTTGTTCTCATATTTTTAATTTCTAAATTACTTTATTAACCAAAGATACATAACTAAGCACCATGTAGATATGGAAGAAGGAAGTATGACTAGATTTGAAATTTATAGTAAGCACCAACAAGCTGCATTTTTAACTGCTTTTGTGTCTGCTGTACTTATGATGCTACAAGGATAGAGCTGCCCATTTTCCAAAATGAAATAGTCAGGAAATTAGCTAGCATTTTAACAGTCAAAAAGTGATGCACCAGGTCATGATCTGGGCTGCATTTATCAATCCTATAAAAATAATTCAGCGCAGGTTAAGGAGACTGCTTGTCTGTTTACTCCAAACAAAGTAATAGGATGGAAAATGTAAATGGGTTTGTTGTTGTTGAGACTTTTTGTAGTTTAGCTTGAGCAATCCCCTTTTTGAAATGTGAACAGCTATTTAGAGCAAATCAATCTGTTTCAGAGACATCTATTCATCTTAATCACAATAAAGCTGACATTTGAGTCAAGACTCCATTTAATAATACTACAACATAATTAGATGTTCATCTTGTGACCAGACATGTAAATACATAGGTAAAAACTTGAAATAGAGTGACAAGTATGTTGATGAAATAAAATAGTCTAAAGTGTGAAGGAAAGTGAGATGATTAAAAATTGCCATTTAGTAAAGAAAAACTAGTTGGCTTGCTTTCTTTAGTACAGAGACAGAGATATGTAAGGAAAGACTTTATTTGAAACTTAGTTACAGGGCACCTCAATTGTTATTCAAGGCATCTGGAAGCCATTCACTTCAGTTTACGGAGAAACCAGTTCTCTAATATATTTCTAGAATTTCTTACATAGTCTATTTTTACACACAAAAGTGAATATAAATGTCAATTTATGTGCAAAGAGGATCTAATTAAGGCTTAAGTACTGGTACTTTGGACATGCCTAAAGATGTCTATATTTATGTAAATTTTAGTATCATAAATACAAAGACTTTTCAAGTTAAATATATATATATATGTTTACTTTTTTACAAGAGAGGCAAAATATAATATTCATGCACTTATGCAAAATTCCATGTTTAGGCCAAGGGAAAAACTGATCAGCACTGCTAAAACTGAAGTATGTTTTGGCACATATCACAAGGAATGCCTAAGTACCAGCTGATACATGAAATTCACACTGCACACAGAAAAGGGTGATCAAAGGTATGTTCATATGTTTGCATTTTATAAAAATTGAGTATGTGAAATGTGGGAACCATAGATAAGTATCTAAGGAAACAAAAGTCTGAATACATTCTCTGCAAAGTTACACAAAATATTGATATTTGATTAATAGGGCTATGACAGGGAGATCAGCTCAGTTCTTTGTGACCACCTAGAGGGGTGGGAGGATGGGAGGGAGACGCAAGAGGGAGGAGATATGGGGATATATGTATATGTATAGCTGATTCACTTTGTTATAAAGCAGAAACTAACATACCATTGTAAAGCAATTATACTCCAATAAAGATGTTAAGAAACAAAAAAATAATAGGTCTAAAAATGAAGTTCTATTTTTCCATAGAATCAACTATTGATTTAGTCTGTGTTTCTCCAAAACAGAGTACTCTTTTGGTATAACACAGTAATTGGACAGCCATTAAATTTTGCCATTTAACTAATGACAGTTGCTCCAAATATTTTTTGTTTTAAACAAATCATAATTGCCTTGTTGAATCTGGATTATAAATTTATAAAAAAATAATTTTCAAAAGTCAATCGATAAATTTACAGTATTTTATGGCTGTAGCCCAAGGCATTATTATTTTCAAATTATCAAATAAAAGTACAAATAAGAAATGAGAAAGGTGATTTTTTTTTCCAAACAACAACAAAAAAAATCTTTAGGTCTCCAGATGAAGTCTCTGGTAATGCTGGCTGGGAAATAATCTACTTTGCCCTATATAGGTGGGGAAAGGGATTGAATTGAGGAAATATTTGAGTGGTAAATTATTAACAGATTTAATTAACATATTCTCCTTCTAAAATGAGGCAAGTTTTCATGCAGTCATGTTCAGAAAAAGTTGTTTTCTCCCTGTGTATTTTAACAGTTAGTTTAAATATTCAATAAAACTTGATGAAACAATTTCTGAGGAACCAAGGTAAAAAATAAGGAGAATGCATTGTTGGTATTTAGGACACAAAAACTTAGCCCTAGATTTACCTCATTCTTATAAGGCCTCTACTGAATTCTAGTCACTAGAAAATATAGGCTGGTCAAGGTTAATCTGTGAGTGGCTTTAAAAACTTGCTGAGGATTTGATATGGAGTGTTTCATGCACTGTCAGAGAACAGGAGTGCAGAGAGATGGTAGAAAGAATGTGCACTATGTGATGAAACTTGCTGACTATTGGAGAGGAACCATGAGTCAATCAATGCAAAGAAGCTGAACAGTAAAAATCAGAATGACTGGGATAAACTAGGAGCATGGGCAGCTAAGTGGCTTTTGGAAATTCAATGTAGGGAAATGAAAGCTAACGAAGCTGGGACATAAAAAGAACAGGAAAAAGAAATCTTCCTTTAATGGCAATATTACCAATTTTGCAAAGTAAAAGATTTAGAAATCAGATAAAAATGTGTACTGTGGTTTCACAGAGCACTTTTATCAAGTTTCACTTTTCTATGCATACCCTGAGCACTTTCCGAATTGGGGCCTCATATTAAAAATTCAGTGCTAAACATTTTAACTTAAAAGAAATAAAATAGGAATAATGAAGCAAATTAAAGGGATACTATAATAAGATGTCACAGATGCACACAAATATGTCAAGAAACATGCTGCAAGCCCATGCTTGCGAAAATACTTTAATTAGGGGGCAGAAATCTCAAGGCTGTGGACGCAAAGCCAATTAGAACATTAATTAACTGCACATTTGGTTTACGCAAATTGATTAATGCAGTTAAGCGCATGATTTAAATTTATTTCATTTTTTGTTGATTCACTATTTAAAGTAATAGTATTAAGCATTTTTATCTATTTTGAAAAGCTGAACATAGACTCAAAATCAATTAAACAAATATTTTAAAACTATTTTAGGTAAGGTGAATAAGAGAATTTATGAACTGAATTCTAGATTATCATCTTTACTGTTAAAAATCAATAAAAATAAGTGTCAAGGGCTTCCCTGGTGGTGCAGTGGTTGAGAGTCCGCCTGCCGATGCAGGGGACGCGGGTTCGTGCCCCGGTCTGGGAAGATCCCACATGCTGCTGAGCGGCTGGGCCCGTGAGCCATGGCCACTGAGCCTGTGCATCCGGAGCCTGTGCTCCGCAACGGGAGAGGCCACAACAGTGAGAGGCCCGAGTATCGCAAAAAAATAAAAAAAAATAAGTGACAAAACAGAAATAGAGTCACAGATGTAGAAAACAAACTTACGGTTACCAGAGAGGAAAGGGTGAGGAGAGACAAACTGGGAGAATGGGACTGACATATACACACTACTATATATAAAACAGATAACTAATAAGGACCTACTGTATAGCACAGGGAACTGTACTCAATACTCTGAAATGACCCATATGGGAAAAGAATCTAAAAAAGAGTGGATATACGTACATGTATAACTGATTCACTTTGCTGTACACCTGAAACTAACACAACATTGTAAATCAGTTAAACTCCAATAATTTTGTTTTTAAATGTGAGTAAAAATAAAAAAGTGGATAAGTGATATAATCCCTTGATAGAACAAATATCTTCTCCAGTGTACCCATTTGTTAAATTGAAACTAAAATATAAAGGTGGCCACACATCTAGACTTAACCTGTCATTTTTCTGAGTCATTATATATAAAGTACCTATTGGAGATCACAATTTAGATATCCTAATATTTTATGTTTAATTAATTAATTAATCTTTATTGAAGTATAGTGATTTACATAATTATGTTAATTTTAGGTATACAGCATAGTGATTCCGTATTTTTATAGATTATATAGATGTCCTTTTGACAATTAAAATCAGACTACCTCAGGATCAAAATCAAAATCACATGGAAGACATAATGACTCCATAGCAAGATCCCCATGTAAATCTCCCACAGGGTATACAAATTTTGCAAATAAGCAGAAAGAGCAAAGCATTCTCATTTTCAATCACATTCCAGATCTTGGAGTTACCATCATTAAAACAACTGGTGAACAGCAGCAGAAGAGTACTATGTGGTCTTTACTGTAAGTTATTAAACCTCTTATTATGTTAAATAAACTTTCTTTAAGGCCCTCAAAAGATGGGAGTTTATATTAATTACTTTGGGCATGTGCAAGAAATAAAATCTCTAGCTTTAGATTTAAAAAAAAATCAAATGTAATCTAAATTTTAATCAAATACATTAAGATATTGAATATAGTACATATCAAAGGTAAGTAAAACCAAATTCAGAACTCTTCAATTTCCTCATTTTAGTCAGTATTTTTATAGAGTCACCTTTTTTGTATTTACAACTTGAGATGTAATTATCCAATTTTAGTAAGCCTAGATATTTCTTTCCCCAATCTTTTATATTCACCATCCAAAAGCTGCTCCTCCCAACCAATCAATCAACACACACACACACACACACACACACACACACACACACCTTAATTTAAATTTAAATCCATTTCTGAAGACTAATGGAGTCTAAACTTTTAATCACTTATTACCAGTAAGATCTGTTTCCCAAATTATACCCCTGTGCTAATCTACAAATAAGTCATTTCCATTACAAAACACAAGAGCTAAAAATATAAACAAAAGTTTTAATACAAAGAAATTATAATTTACAACCCATAACCAATAGAATCATCCTCCCTATGCTATAAAGCAGAGGTTCTGAAAGTGTGGTCCAGCATCAGCATCACTTAGGAATTTTTAGAAATGCAAGTGATCAGATCCCATTGAGACCTATTAAATAAGACTCTCAGGTAGGGCAGCCAACAACCTGTGTTTTAACAAACAATCCATGTGTATTTTTGGCCAGTAAAGTCTGAGAACAACTGATATATAATCTCAAATGTTCACATTCTAAATATTGCTTTTGTTCTCCTGCAATCTAAATTAATAATGAAAAATATATAACAAATGCAACTACCTCCTGCAGCACGAAAACCCTGTTCCTATAAAAATATTCACCTTAATCTATCTCCTGAACTAATGCAATGACATATAATCAGGTCTCTCCAAGCACACACAGCTGCTAGAGTGATTTTGCCAAAACATAAATTAGATCATATCTTTTATCCAGTATATTTCTATCCCACAGAATAAATTCCTATAAAGTCATGTTACCTGGCAGCTATTAACTTCTCAATCTCACCTCTTACCACTCTCCTGTTCCTTTTTTCATGTTCTTCTTCAAGATATCTTCATGACTTTACACTTTATTTTATTCAGCACTTTGTTCAAATGTCACCTGTCCTCCATGGATACCCTCTAAGATAACAGATACTCCACTTTCACTGAAGAGTTCCATTTATCTTTCCTTTTTTATTTTTATATTAGTTATTCCTACCTGGACTTAATGTCCCTGTGCTTTTTTTCTTTTCTTTTTTTTTTTTCTGCCTGTCTCATTAGAATGTAAACTCCATGAGAGCAGAGGCCTTTTTTTCACTATTGTATCCCCAGTAACTCTACAACTCTACATAGCAGAGGGTAGACTCTCTGTAATGTGTTGAATGAATAAATATAAAAATGGAAAATAAACCACTAACTAGGTCTTGGACTGCTTGTAACTGATCCGGCTTCCATACATGTTAATATAAACAAATAATATTCTTAGCTCTAAAGATATATATATATATATATATAATAGCTGGCTTTGTAGATTGCTTGCTATTTGCTAGGCACTGTTCTAATACTTTTCTTATATTAATTCATTTAATCCTCACAATTCTATAATTAAGGTAATATTCATATTATTATTTTATAGATGAGGAAAGAATCACAGAGCTATTGAATATCCTGACCATGGTCACACAGGCATGATGTGTTTCTTCACGTGTTGGAACTGGAATTCCGGCCCTGGCAGTCCATGTTCTTAGCTGCTATGTAGCACTGTCCCTCTCTTAACTGGGAATACAATTTAATGACTACTTGGAAATTTATTCAGTAACCAGAAAAAGCTTTAAAGCAACAAGAGTTATAGCAAGTCTGAGGGTTTTTCTGGGTTTAAGAGCCAGAAAATCCTCTAGTTTATCCCAAGAGCTGTCTTTTATACCCCTTCTATGTATGAGACACACGTGATAACTATCATCAAAAGAAGACACCTTGAGCACACCTAGCACCCTGATCTTGATTTCTAATACCATTCTCCAATAAAATAATCAGAGATTCTTGGAGAAATTCTGATTCTACTACTGGAGCAGAAAATTTACAACATAAGCCTGCAACATCTTGCAGTGCCAGAGACTAAGAAAGTACTGGCACACACACACACACACACGCATGCACACACACAGGTACACATTGATGAAAATAAGTTAAAGGGATATAAAGCAAGTTTTCAATTAATTAAACCAACATAACTGGAAATTTATCAGAGACTATCAGCTTCTAGTACATATGAAGCCATATTAACATTACTACTCAATTTTTGCTTGCTTGATATTCCTCAACTGTAGGTCCTCAAGCCACCTGAATATCTCTCTCAGTTATTTTGTGATATTCCTGTGGATAGTTTTGCTCTGACCTCCTCTTTCATATCTGTATACTAGGACATGACTTTAGACTACAGAACACCTGCTAATTCTCTTCCTGGAGTACTATCTCTTGTAGAACACTATCCTATAAAGTTGGCAGCATCCTTTATACACCAAAGGAATACTGCATTCTCTTCTGTTATCACTGTATTGGAGGGAAATGAATTTCTGAAGAAATTGATCTATCCCCAACTGTGCCAAAGTTGCCATCTGAGTCATAAATAAGAGCTGTTTATGTTTGTATTTTCAGTCTGGCAACTTCATTTTCTTTCTTTTTTTAATGTCCCTCCTCTTTATTTATTTTTTATTGGAGTATAGTTGCTTTACAATGTTGTGTTAGTTTCTGCTGTGCAACAAAGTGAATCAGCTATATGTATACATATATCCCCTCCCTCTTTGACCTCCCTCCTACCTCCCTATCCCACCCATCTAGGTCACCACAGAGCACCGAGCTGAGCTCCCTGTGTTATACAGCAGGTTCCCACTAGCTATTGATTTTATACTTGGTAGGGTATATATGTCAATCCTAATCTCCCAATTCATCCCACCACATTTTCCCCCCCATTTCCACACATCCATTCTCTATGTCTGCATCTGTAATTCCTGCCCTGCAAGTAGGTTCATCTGTACCATTTTTCTAGATTCCACATAAATGCATTAATATACGATATTTGTTTTTCTCTTTTTGACTTCACTCTGTGTGACAGACTCTAAGTCCATTCACATCTCTACAAATGACACAATTTTGTTCACTTTTATGACTGAGTAATATTCTATTGTATATATGTGCCACATCTTTATCCATTCATCTGTCGATGGACATTTAGGTTGCTTCCATGTCCTGGCTATTGTCACTAGTCCTGCAATGAACTTTGGGGTCCATGTGTCTTTTTGAATTAAGGTTTTCTCAGGGTATATACTCAGTAGTGGGATTCCTGGGTCAGATGGTAGTTCTATTTTTAGTTTTTTTAAGGAACCTCCATACTGTTCTCCATAGTGGCTGTATCAATTTACATTCCCACCAACAGTGCAAGAGGGTTCCCTTTTCTCCACACCCTCCCCAGCATTTATTGTTTGTAGACTTTTTGATGATGGACATTCTGACTTCAGCTTCTTGCTTTGTAGAGCACATATTTAGTTGCTGAAGGTGTCTCTTCAAGAGACACCTCCATCCTCTCTCCACTGCTTCTGTCTTTATCTCCAGACCTCAGGAACAAGTAATCTTGCCAGTCAAGTGCCCTATGCTAGTGCTTCCTCCTTAGGGATGCTCAGATTATTTGAGGATGGTGGCATTTTTGGTTATCACAGTGATCTGGGTAGAAAACTACAGGGAACTTGAGTGCCAATGTCATACATAATGTCATGCACTACAAAGAATCACCCCTTAACCCATGTGACTTTCACATGTCCTGCTGGGCTTTCAAATTTGTGAAAACTCTGTTTATAATCATCTAAGTCTATACCCTAACCACATTTTACAATCAACACATTTGCACAGTTTGCACAGTTGTAAACATCAATGATTTTTTCCTAAGTAAAAGCAAATACAATGAGTCTACCTAAGAGTATTATTTGGCTCTTTACCTTTACATAAACATGCCATGAACAGAAATACTTATTGTATGAGGGTCATCAATAAAACAAATCTATATCTGTCTACTTTTATTGACATCTTCTCTGTGGTGACTCTGCATATTGATGCAAGCATATGACTACCTCATTAGGTCTTTTGTGGAGTTTTAACCAAGCATTAAATGTTGAATACATATCAGTTCACTGTAAATTGCCTTTGTTGCATTTCTCCTTTGTATTACAGTTATATGATTCATTTTTAAAGTATATTTGTAAATACATTATACTATTGTGAATTTAATTTCAGGACAGTAAAGGTGGAATTCAAGAAATATGTTATAAAAATGGTGTGTTAGAATTACCAGAGTGGAAAACCAATGCTCTCCAATAAATCAACTCATGGAACTAGATTCTGCGGACAGTTTGAGATGGGAGAGGAATTAATAAATAAGTCCAGACTCTCAGGCACTGCTGGGCCAATGTTATATTGCAATAGAATATTGTTCTTTTCTGAATCTGTCAATGATGTTTCAGTATCATATTCAAATAAAATAGTTTTCAAGAGAAAATAAAATTTTAAGCAGCAGAAGGAAAAGTTCAGACTATTGTACCAAATAAATGAACAAAACATTTTTTTAGAGGAGACCCAAAAGTTGCTAAGAATTTATATGAATATACAGCAAAAGTAAAATGGCTGTTCAAGGTGGCAGCCTTCCCTTCCCTCTCTGAGATAGGTTAAACTCTTCCCCCAATGCAATCATCTTTTCCCACCCCAAGTAATGGTCATATGACATGGTGAAAAATCCTACTTAAACATTAAGTTGTCAGAAAAGTTTTTTTAAAAAAGCAGTAATTGCCTGAAAATATAGTAGACATGCTAATAATTTAAAAGTTAAACAGTCCCAAATGTCAGGCATTGAATCACTATTTTGTTTATATTCTTATCTATATTCCCAGGAAAAGTATACAAGCTACTAAAGATAAAATAGCTATCACAGTCATTATTTCTCAGGTTACTCATGTATACAATTTAGAAAACATTATAATTCACAGCAAATATATTTTAAAATGGTTGAATGCTTTCCTTTTGCTTTGGTGTTTTCAATGGAATCTCATTTAAATAATATTCTGTATTTTTTAGTGTTTTGTCAATATAACTTGATTTAGATCCCACTGCTCTAATTGCTACTTTCATGAATGCCTAATATTTTATTTGCTTCCTTGCAAGGCATATACTTGATACTTGCTCTATTTGAAATTCCAATTCATTAACATGGTCCTCCTTTTTAAAATTATTTAGTCACATTGTAATTAAATTATTCTGGGAACTAAAAAGACGTTCTGTCATAAAAATAGACTTCTATACTCTTGATTTTTGGGGGATCTTGAGATCAGCAAGCATAACAATATCAGCTTCAGCTGACATATAATATTTTTCTAATTATATATTAAGCCCATAGATTTTGACCTTACAAGCAAGCAATATTTATATTTATAAGACATGATTTTACCACACCATAATATTTTAAAACTTGTATATACCCACAAAAATCTATATTTGGGAAGGGAGGATTTTAAAAACAAAAATTAATTTGGAATTCACAGTAAAATTTTGAACGCTACATGTCCTCTTAAATTTTAATTATTAGGACAAAAGAAGCATTTATTTAAGAATTATAATTTGTTAATCTTCATGTGAAAATCACCTATTCTGATCCAGGTTCATGATGGAAAGAATGGAAATGTATTAAGATGTCTCTTCATTCTTGACTTATAAATGAGAGAGAGAGAGTGAGAGAAGGAAAAGAAAAATTCCATTAAATACCTTATAAAAATATTACTGCAAAGGAATGAGATTTGTAGAAGATGTATAGGCCAAAAAAAATCTAGTCTTTTTCCATAATCTTAGGATATCACTGTTTTGAATATTCTATATTTGAAGTTTATATATTTTAAAAAACTGAAATTATTCTGATGTTGCCAGAATTAAAATTTATCTCCAGAAACTTACTATTTATTTATCTATCTCTCTTAAATTGGTATATTATAATGCCTCTGTTGAATATATATCATCTCTAAGAGGAATGAATAATGATTTTTCAATTAAAACAAACTACTCAATTTTCTATGAAGGAGAATTTTTTGTAAAAGAATTATATTAGATATTATTAATTTAAAGTTTTCACTATTTGAAAATGACACCTAAAGATGCTATTATGAGATGAATTTTAAGATCAACACTCGATAATAGAACACTTTACAGAAATTTTGCTGGTCACCTTTTTTGGTCACATTGTTAAAATGTGAGATGTATTAACTGAATACCCTTTTACTGTTCATTTAAATTCATCTATTTAAAAATAGTAAAGTAATTTTCAGGAAATAAACATATTAAAACAAAATTTTATAAAATAATTTTAATAAAATAAATGATTTTAGTAAACGTATGCAAATATACTGAGGGAGTGTAACTATTTTCAATAACTGTATTATCTGTTGAAATAAAAGATGCTTAATGACTTAGCCAATATTCATGTTATTGTCAATATTTGTGACATCATGATCATGTTAAAAAACTAGTCATAGGTATTAGTTCAATTTCCAAGTTTTTTCTGATATTCTATAATTTTAAATCATTTTCAACAGAATTGTCAAATGCTATATTCATTAGGAGCATTCCTTTTCCATATAACAAGGTATGAATATCATTATGGATAATGAAATTCATTAAATTCATTAAAACCCATTGTGCTATGGGTGAGAAATTTTAAATTGAATATGGTTAAGAGTAATGAAAGTATTATCCAAATGTTTTGATTGAACTGAATTTCATGAATTAATTGAATGAACTTAAAGCGTGAATGTATATATCCCCAAATTAGATTTTAAAAAGTTCAGTTCCCATCTTTCCCCACAAATATAATGTAATTACCCTTTTCTGAATTCCATTTGATATCACCCAACCTTTCCAATCCTTCAGGCCAACATCTGGACTCACTGATTTTTATTTTGCCTCATAATAAAACAGGAGTGAAAATAAGCCAATGGCCTATGAGTCCCTACATGTTCTGCCCTTGAAAATTTACCAGAATTATACCACCACAAAAATATTGTCCTGTTTTATTATTCCATATTCTTTCTCGAGGAAATTCAATTGTAAGTAAGTTGTCTACACCTCATTTCCTCTAATACTTCCCAAATCCTTTTCTTTTTCTTTACTTGATTTTTCATATTTCTATCATGTATGTCTTTTAGTATTTTTAGCAAGATATACTTATTTTTGTTTGTACTGTTACTATGTTTGCATACACTTATATAATATTTTTCTTACACTTTTGTGACCTTACCAGCTTACATTTTACCTACTCTTTCCTCAAAATATCTTTTCTTCATTTTTTATATTTCTGTTTCATGTTACTATTTTATATAAGCAGTGGCTTTGATACACAAACTGATATTTAAATTTTGGAGAAATATTTGTTCATGATTTTTAATATGCTTTATGCCAGGGGTGAACAAACTACAGTTTGCAAGCCAAATCCCTTCCATTGCCTGTCTGTTTGTAGCTTATGAGCTAAGAAAATATTTTACACTTTTAAATGGTTTAAAAATATTCATGATTGAATTGTATAATTCAAATTATATAAATCAAATTTCACTTTCCATAAGTAAAGTTTTATTAGAAACAGTCATGAGTATTCATTTACATATGGTTTATGACTGCTTTTGTACTACAATAGCAAGAATGAGTAGTTGCAACAGAGATCATACGACCTCCAAAGTTAAAATATTTACTATCCTGTCCGTGAGAGAAAGCTTGTCAAGCCCTGCTCTATGGCAACATATTTTTTATATATAGTCTTACATTCTATTGATACTTGACATCTATTTACTTTTTCTAGTTTTTCAGGTGCTGCATCCTTTATAATGTGTTGAATTTGCATAATTGAGTGTAATTAGTCAATGGAGATAGAAATTTGTGTGAATATTCATATTACCATTTAGCTCTTCTCCCCAATATCACATATAATTGCTACACTACTTTCTACAAATGCAGACTGTCTGCCTCCATTATTAATTATCAATCTCCTCTCTGCATTACAGATCAGAGTCAGTCCAGGGGAACTCATAAACAGTGCATCTCCTACTCCACTGCAAAATGGGTTCTTTTCTTTCTCCTTCATCCCTCATCTATGAAATGTATATTATGCTGATGCTTTCTGAGATCAGCACAATTGGTATTTTTCTTTTACTGTTTTTCTTAATAATATCTGCTTTTCACACATCTTTTCTTCTATTTTTTTGGCTTGGGGTTTCAAACTTCTCTGGATTTCACTGAAGATAAAGTTGTCATGTCTATTTTTTATTCTTCTTGTTGCTTGAGAGTGCTGAGAGCCAAAGGGAGAAACAGCAATTTTGCAGCCCTATCTACAAATTGTAAGTCTGATTGAAAAATCTTATTGAGTGTTCTATGTCGGAGTAAAGATGAATTACCAATATTTTCCACCATTCTTTGCTTTATCAATGATTCAGAAAGAAAGGGTTCATCAATAATAATTTATGTTTAAGCAAAAGAACAAAAAGCTTTGAAATTAACTTCATTTCTAACATGTATCATTCCATGATTACATGATAGTTGCCTTATGGATTATATTTGCAAAAAAACAAGTTCCATGTGATTGATTTTATCTGTTAGCTTTACGTAGCTCAAACTCAAAATAACACTTTAATATAATTTGCACAATGCTTAAAGGTTTCAATTGTTTAGAGTAGATTAACAAGGAATCTTGGGGAAAAAAATTGGCACAGGACCCACTAATTCATAAATATAAAGTTAGCTGACTTTATTATTGAGCAAGCAAATACCCTGAATGCATGAAGACTGTGAGAAAGTGGCTACAAAGCTGTCATGGTTATCCATCTCTATTTATATAGAACTTAATCTCCTTATATATTATGCTACTTTAAATAAATAGTAGTTACATTGATCAGTAGTTACATTCAGCTTACTCTGACATTCTTTACCAGATTCACTCTAACTTTTTGCTCTTAGTTATTAGTAACCACGGATGATTGCCCCTCGTAGTTACATCCTTAAATATTCAGGAATGTTAGCAAAAGTTCAGTTTCCTCACAGCAGACTACTTCTCTCAACTCACTAGAATATCATAATTTTGTTGTATTTTGAAAATACTGAGATTGCATACAAGTATCTATCTTTAAAAAATGCCTTGTATAAAGAATAGATGTATATAATATGGAGTACCTATTAAAATAACATTTTATTAAAAGTATAATAAAGCAAACATAGTAAACATCTCCTAAACATTTACTGTTTTTTATTGAAGTATAGTTGTTTTACAACATTATGTTACTCAAATGTACAGCAAAATGATTCATATATATATGTGTGTGTATGTATATATATATATATATGTATATTCTTTTTTAGATTCTTTTCCACTATAGGTTATTAAAATATATTGAACATAGTTGTGTGTGCTACACGGTGAGTCCTTGTCAGTTATCTATTTTATATATAGTAGTGTGTATCTGTTCATACAAAACTCCTGATTTATCCCTCCCCCACTTCCTCTTTGGTAACCATAAATTGTCTTCTATGTCTGTGATTCTGTTTTTGTTTTGGAGATAAGTTCATTTATATCATGTTTTAAGATTCCATATGTAAGTGATATTGTATGATATTTGTCTTTGTCTGACTCACTTAGTATGATAATCTCTAGGTCCATCCATTTTGCTGCAAATGGCATTATTTAATTCTTTTTTATGTCTGAGTAATATTCTGTTGTATATGCACTACAATTCTTTTTTTTTTTTTTTTTTTTTTTGGCAGTACACGGGTCTCTCACTCTTGTGGCCTCTCCTGTTGCGGCGCACAGGTTCCGGATGCACAGGTTCAGCGGCCATGGCTCACGGGCCCAGCCGCTCCGCGGCATGTGGGATCTTCCTGGACCGGGGCATGAACCCGTGTCCCCTGCATTGGCAGGGGGACTCTCAACCACTGCGCCACCAGGGAAGCCCTGCACCACAATTCTTAATCCATTTTTTTGTTGATGGACATTTGGGTTGCGTCCATGTCTTGGCTATTGTAAATAGTACTGCTATGAACATTGGGGTACATATATGAATTAGCGTTTTCATCTTTTCCAGATATATGCCCAGGAGTGGGATTGCTTGACCATATGTTAACTCTACTTTTAGTTTTTTAAGGAACCTCCATATTGTTCTCCATAGTAGCTGCACCAACTTACATCCCCACCAACAGTGTAGGAGTGTTCACTTTTCTCCACACCCTCTCCAGTATTATTATTTGTAGGTTTTTGATGATGGCCATTCTGACCAGTGTAAGGTGATACCTCATTTTAGTTTTGATATGCATTTCTATAATAATTAGTGAGGCTGAGCATCTTTTCATGTACCTTTGGCCATCTGTATGTCTTCTTTAGAGAAATGTCTATTTAGGTGTTCTGCCTATTTTTTTATTGGGTTGTTTGGTTTTTTTTGATATTGAGTTGTATAAGCTGTTTGTATATTTTGGAAATTAAGCCATTGTTGGTCGCATTGTTTGTGAATATTTTCTCCCACTCTGTGGGTCATCTTTTCATTTTGTTTATGGCTTCCTTTGCTGTGCAAAATCATATAAGTTTGATTAGTTCCCATTTGTTTACTTTTGTTTTTACTTCTTTTGCCTTGGGAGACTGACTTAAGAAAACAGTTCTATGATTTATATCATAGTGTTTCATGGTGTTATTCTTATATTTAAGTTTTTAAGCCATTCTGAGTTTATTTTTGTATAGAATGTAAGTGTTCTAACTTCATTTATTTACATGTGGCTGTCCAGCTTTCCCAACACCACTTGCTGTAGAGACTCTCTTTTCTCCATTGTATATTCTCGCCTCCTTTGTTGAAGATTAATTGACTGTAGATGTGTGGCTTTATTTCTGGGTTCTCTATTTTGTTCCATTGATCCATATGTCTGTTTTTTTGCCAATACTACACTGTTTCGATTACTGTAGCTTTGTAGTAATTGTCTGAATTCTGGGAGGGTTATGTATACAGGTTTGCTCTTTTTCCTCAGGATTGTTTTGGCAGTTCTGGGTCTTTTGTGATCCCATTTAAATTTTAGGGTTATTTGTTCTAGTTCTGTGTAAAGTGTCATGGGTAATTTGATAGGGATCACATTGAATTTGTAGATTGCTTTGGGCAGTATGGCCCTTTTAGCAATTATAATTCTTCCAATCCAAGAGCATGGAATATCTTTCCATTTCTTTTAATTATTTTCAATTTTCTAATTCTTTCACCTCTTTAGCCTGGTTTATTCCTAGGTTTTTTGTTTTTTTGTTTTTGTTTTTTTTTTGCAATTTTAAAAGGGATTTTATTTTCTTATTTCTCTTTCTGATGTTTCATTGTTACTGTAAAGTTAATCTCGTATCTTGCTAACTTGCTGGATTTGTTTATCAGTTCTAATAGTTTTTTGTGGAGTCTCTAAGGTTTTCTATATAGAATATCATGTCATCTGCATATAATGACAACATAGAAGGGAAGATCCAAAATTTACTATTTTATTTTTGTTAAAGTATTCAACAAGGACTCTGGCCAAAGCATCATAAAAGTTATGAACACTGACAAACGTTTTTTTTTGCAATAAGATGTGTTTCTTGATTTCTTTTTTAAAATCCTCTATTTGTACATCAATTTAAACAAACAATGACAATAAGAAAAAAAATCCACTCAGATTTCCTGTGCTGAATTAATTATTTAGCCATCATCATCCATTGCTCTGAATTCATTGAACACAGCAGGGAGGCACTAAAGCAGGAGAGATGATTACCTTCAGAAATCACAGATATTCACTAAGCTCGGTAGTTATTACTATACAAAGTCTCCTCCAAATGAAGTCTAGAGAAATTTGAGCTTGATAAATATAGGTTGAAGAAATTCATAACCCTTCATTTGAAATTTTCACAGTAAAATGTAGCCCCAGTTGAAAATTTAATTTAATCATCTCAGTCAATTCTTTTAAGATTGTTTTCTTAAGAAAACAAAGCTAAAGAAAACTATTCTTCTAGCTAGTATATCTAGGTTGACTAAAATAATATAAGGATTTTCTAGCAATTATGTTTAGTTAAAATTTTGTTTAACATCCTATTCTTGCTTTATTGTTTATTTAATACAATTTAAACATTTAATAATTTATTGATAGGAGGAAAGATTCATATTTTGGTCATAATTTTGTATCTCTAACTTCTTAGAAATCAGTACTTGAGATACTATTATATAAAAATCAGCTGGAAATATTAAATTATATAGGTGTTATCTTGGATAAAGTTCCATTTGCTAAACCAGAGACAAATTGAGCTTTAAAACAAATTATTGCAGTAATGGATTTGAACCATTTCATCAATCCATGAGTCTACATTCATATAATCATATAAATAAACAAGGACATAGAAGAGAAAGAAAATTATTCATTATAATGAAATTCAAAATACTGAAGGAATTAGAAAATCACCTTTTGATAATCAACATAGTAACTAAACTTTCAGGCACATAAATCTTTAATGAATCTAAAACTAGTAAATGGGAATTTAGTTACAAATAACATACTTACATAGTCTTTAATTATCTCCCTACATGGCATTTTTTAACTACAAGGAGAAAAATAATAAATTTGCTGTTGAGAAATCTAACAGAGAAATAATTAAAATTAATATCACCATAAAGAAAAAAAAATCTGGTAGCACTGGACATAATGTATCACTTCTGTACAATTCTTGCCAAAATTGTTAACCATAATTTTATCATGGGGAAATATCAGACTAACCCAAATTGAGGGACAGTCCACAAAATAAAAGTTCATATAATTCAGAAATGACAAGATCATAAAAGACAAAAAAAAAAAAAAGAAGGCTGTGAAACTGCTCCAGATTTAAGCTTACTAACAAAAACAATGTCATCAATGCAATGAGAGATTCCCAATTCAATCCTGAACTAAGAAATATTATTGTATTTTTTTGTAAAAGATATTATAAGAAAAAATTTGTAATTATAAATGAGGCCTATAGATTAGGTGGTGATATTTTTCAATTCAAATAAAAGTGTTAATATTTATTTTGAGAAATATTATAAAATATATTGAGAAATCAATTACAAAAGTTGTTGGGAAGATTATTAAAAGCATTCAAGACAGGGAGAGAGAAGACAGAGAGAAGAAGAGAGAAAGAGAGAGAATGATAAAGTATAGTATAGTTACAAAATATGAACATTTGTGGATTTTGGCCTGATTTTAGAACTGAGGTAGAAAATATATAAAATAAGCCTTAATCATCTTGTACTGCCAGAAAATATGATATGTTTAAAAAAATTAAAACACAACAATAACAATTATTTATGGGCATATCAAATATTTCTTGACACACCAACAAATGGAGCCAACTGCAAAGGCTTCCAATGGCCAAAGCTGGAACACTTTGAACAATAAATAGTACTGGATTAAACCCAAATTATAAAAGGAATATCCAATACTGATATAAATAAATTATATAATAAATAAATTGGATGAAAAGACAAATCTGTGTAGAAAAATTCCAAATAATTTGTGTAAATACTCCCCACCCTTAAGGAGTAAAAGTGTAACTCCCAACTTCCTAAGTGTGGGCTGTGCATAGTGACTTCCTTCCAAAGAGTGGAATATAGAAAGGGGTAAAAGAAAAAAGAATATCCTTACATTGGAGAAATCTGCCAAGCACTACCTCAACCAAGTGATGTTTAACATTAACATTGATAAGTCACACTGATAACATGTGCCCTTGATATTATGTGACAAAAATGGCACTGTACCTTTCTAGTCTACTTCCCCAAAACACATTGCTCCAGGTTAATCATGAGAAAAATATCACACAGATCCCAATTGAGGGACATTCTACAAAATACATGACCATTAATCCTCAAACTTGTCAAGGCCATCAAAAGCAAAGAATGTTTATTTTTTAATTGGTCAGAGCCAAGAGGAACCTAAGGAGACAAGACAACTAGATATAATGTATTTTCCTGGATGGGATCCTGGAAAAAGCATATTAGGTAAAATATAAAGGATAGACTCTGCTTAATAATAATGTGTTCATTAATTGGTTCATTAATTATAACAATGTATCATACTAATGTAATTTGGTAGTACTGGAGGAAATTAGCTGCCAGACATATGGGGGTCTCTGTACTATTGTAGCAATTTTTCTGTAACCTAAAACTGATCTAAAAATAAAATATATCTTAAACATAAATATATATAGTAATTATTTGTATTATAATTTCAACATTTTTGTAGGTCTAAAATTATTTCAAAGAAAAATTTAAAAATAGAATGATTTATTATCAGACATGAAATGGTTGTTGGCAAATTTTGAAGACTGGGCACTCAGAAACACACACTCCAATCTTGCCTCTGAAAACAATTAATTTTATTTTTAGCTCTTAATTAGCTATAAACAATTAGTATCTAAGTATTTTAGTTCACTCATTTGTGAAATGGAGGTATGAGCTTCATAACCTATGTATCAGACTGATATAAAGATGATACAAGATGTAAAAGTGCTCTGTGTTCTGAAAGAATTTTTAAAAAGCTTTTTAAAAGTAAAATAGAGTTACCAAATTAAATGTAAATTTTAAGGAAATTGTTGATTTTCATTGTTTTAATATTTTCTATTAAATTATTTATAGATATTAATAAATTTCTTAACCTAATGCCTTAAACAAAAACCAGAATAGAGCTTGATTTTGGTCACTTTTTCCATTTCTTGGTGATGCAAAATTTCCTTCTTCTTTAATATGATAAAAAGTTAATAATTTTGCTGAAATGAACATAAATTTTTGAGTGTAAATCAAGCTTAATTAGTGTTATTTATAGGTTTGGCCACATCTTTTATCTGGGCTTTAAGAACTACATTAACTGGTGGTGGAAATCTCTTCTTTCATGGCTTCTCTGTTTCCAGCTTAGCTTCAATGTTGACTATTCTTTGATAAAACCACCTAACTATTTTTTGAATACAATTTTATCAGAGATAAACAAATTAAACTAAAATTCAGTTGGTTGATATGAAGTGGTATTATAAGTTAAACTCTTTTACTTAATGAATCTTGTCACTCAAAGTTCTATAACTGTGATCTTAGGACACTGGATGATAACTGTTGTAGGAATATATACATAATTGCAATAGATGGTGGCAAGGGGTAGAACTGAAAAACTGAAGAGAAAATACCATATATTGGGGGGTTGGGATAATTCTGTTCACTAAAGAAAGTCCATATTTTAACTTTAAAAAATACTGAAATTACAAACTTGAATTAAAATAAATAAATATTCACTCTTTTCTTAAAATCAGGGAAAAAATACTCAGAGTTTACTTTATAAGAAATATGAGTTCCAACATTGCCAATGTAACAAATAAAAATTAAACCACATATAGGAATATATAAAAACTGGGGGAATGAAAATTTTGAATGTAAAAGGATGCTAAGTTCATAGTTTGTCTAAACATTCATTAGTAGAACATTAATTAATTACATCATATCAATTTTTATAAGCTGGAGTTAGAAAACCTTTAAAATACTTGCAGAAGTATATACATATATGTAGATACAGGATTTTTTAAAGATATGCTACATGAAAAAATATATACAATACACTGTATATAAAGTACTACTGCTTATAAAAGGTAGTACGTTATTTAAGTGTATATACATATATATATATATATATATATATATTTACTACAGAATGTGACTAGGTAACTAGGCTGGTAGAAAAATATTATTTTCACTTTTAACATCATGAGATAATGAGAGAGATTTTGGCTGGTAAGATGGCAAAGCAGAAGGATATTAGCTTACCCTTTCTTACAAAACCACCAAAATCACAACTAACTCCTGAACAACAATTGACAAAAAAAACCCACTGGAACCTACAAAAAAGATACCCTACATGCAAAGACAAAGAAGAAACCACAACAAAATGGTAGGAGGTGGCACAAGCATAGTAAAATCAAATCCCATACCTGCTGGGTGGGGACCCACATACCTGAAAATAATTATATCACAGAGGAGGAGTAAATGTCCTGAGCCTCACATCAGGCTTCCCAGCCAGAGGGAGTAAATGTCCTGAGCCTCACATCAGGCTTCCCAGCCAGAGGGGTCTGGCAGCAGGAGGAGGAGGTCCCAGAGATTCTGGATTTGAAGACCAGCTGGGTTTGATCACAGGAATTCCACAGGACTAGGAGAAAGAGAAACTCCAACTTTGTAGGGTCTGCAAAAGTTCATGTGCACACTAGGACCCAGAGAAGAAAGCAGTGACCTCATAAGAGACTGGGCCAGACCTACCTGCTAATACTGGAGTGTCTCCATGGAAGCAGGAGGCAGCTGTGGCTCACTGCGGGGACAAAGACACTGGCAGTGGCAATTCTGGTGAGAACTCTTTGGAGTAAGCCCTGCTAGAGGCTGCTATTTCTTCCCCAAGGCCTAACTCCACCAAACAGCCTGTAGGTTCCAGTGCTGGTTTGCCTCAGGCCAAACCACCAACAAGGTGGGTACACAGCCCCATCAGTCAGCAGACAGGGTGCTTAAAGTCTTCCTGATCATGGTCCTGCCTACCAGAGGGACAAGACACAATTCACCCACCAGGGGTCAGGAACTAGACCTTCCCACCAGGAAGCCTGCACAAGCCTCTTAGACAGCCTCATCCACCAGAGAGCAGATAGCAGAAGCAAGAAGAACTACAACCCTGCAGCCTGCAGAACAGATACCACAATCACAGAAAGTTTTGTCTACAAACTGAGATGGCAGAGGAATATATCCCAGATGAAGGAACAAGATAAAACCCCAGAAGAACAACTAAGTGAAGTGGAGATATACAGTCTACCAAAAAAAAAAAAATTCAGAGTAATGATAATGAAGATGATCCAAGATCTCAGAAAAAAAATGGAGGCACAGTTTCAGAAGATGCAAGGAATGTTTAACAAAGACCTAGATGAATTAAAGAACAAACAGAGATGAACAATATAATAACTGAAATGAAAAATACACTAGACAGAATCAATAGCAGAGAAACTGAGGCAAAAGAACAGACAAGTGAGCTGGAAGACAGAGCAGTGGAAATTACTGCCATGGAACAGAATAAAGAGAAAAGAATGAAAACAAATGAAGACAGTCTAAGAGACCTCTCGGACAACATTCACATAATAGGGGTCTCAGAAGGAGAAGAGAGAGAGAGAAATGACCTGAGAAAATATTTGAGGACATAATAGCTGAAAACTTCCCTAAAATGGGAAATGAAACAGTCACCCAAGTCAAGGAAGTACAGAGAGTCCCAGGCAGAATAAACCCAAGGAGGAACATGCCAAGATACATAGTAATCAAATCGACACAAATTAAAGATAATGAGGTAATGAGAAATTGTGTAGAAAGTAAATATTAACTAAATACTGAAAAATAATGTGGTAGGTCATGACCAGCCCTATGGCACAAAATCCTCTTTAGGCAAACCTCTTGACACAGTAAGAAATAAAACATAAAATCATTTAGCTTATACTACTAGTTCATGAAATAAATTGTTATTATCATAATTGGGTAGAACCCTTGTGTGATGGATTCTCCTTTCCCATCCCTTTACCTCAGTCTAAAAGGGTACAAAGGTCAGTAAGCTTGGGATTCCAGGTATCCCTGACTCAGTGGATTCCCAACACAAAATGGACTGCTCAGACTGGACTTACCCCTAAGTAGAGCAAGAGAGGCACCAAGAAACCCTGTTCTCTCTCAAAACTTATGTCCTTGGTTTAATTTGGTGGATTGTGGTAAACTACAGTGAAAGTAAAACTACTTAGCATGGTCTGAGTAATTATTGACTGACTGACTCTTCAGAACCCTTGAGATGGATTGTGAAGTCAGTCCTCACTGAGGAGTAGGAAATAAGTGGAAAGAATTTTGGAATTTAAAAAAGTCTACTACCTACTTATGAAATTTTGTCCAAGATACTCATTAAGAAATCACTTCAAGATCTCCATCTTCATTGATACAAAAACAAGTAATGATAATACTTATTTCATAGAGTTGTTGAGAATATAACAGGCAATAATGTACAGTGAACAATTCAATAATGTCAAGCACACACAAATGTAATTTATCTAGCAGTGAACTGATCTGATAATTATATTATCTATATCAAAAATAATAAAATACATTGAAATATCATACAAAGCAACAGAAATATTAAAACAAGAAATCACAGAGACTTTCTCTGAGTTCTTCAAGACCTGATATAATGGACAAATGACTCTTGTCAGTGAAGTTATACACTTACTAGAGATAAGAGGTCCACTTACGAGTCTGACATGAAGAGAATCAGCCAGATTTTACCAAATGACAGAACCAATTTTTAAGAATCAACAAAATAATAAAAAATGTCAGAAGTAAAGTCTACAGGCTACATTGAAATTTGTAATTCTGGAGAGACAGATGCAAAGGGAATTACAGACAAAAAAAGGGAAAACTGTATATGTAAAATAAGTACAGGGTATGCTAATACAGATAAAAATAATCTTTTACTCAGAAAAGTCCATTTTCCCACAGAAAAATCTCTGGAAAGAGCTGAATTTGAGAATTACCAAGAAAATACAGTGTAGCAGTAAAATACATACTTGAACTAAACAATTATTTGGGTAAGCATAGCTAGAGAGACAACATAGAAGCAGAACATGGAATAGTTATTCCTCTACTCTGTCTTTCATATATCAAGAGATGGTTTAAATAAGTTAGAAAATGAGGTGTAGTCATACTAAAAACTATTCAGTTAAAATTCATTTAGTGTTAAATTATAGACATTATATTAGGACATCAATTATTTTATTTCTTGCTTTATTTTCTCCTGGCCTGCTAAGTAAGGTTCTTTTGATAAGGGTTTACACTTAAGGAAAGGTAAAACAAGAACCCCTGTTACTGGCTAACCAGGTGCTTAAACTTGAGATCGTGAGGAAAATCACAATAAGGAGTGATAAAGAGTTAACTTTAAGCCATTGTTTCTGTCATGACAATTTTTATTTTGTTAAGTTTTTCAAATTCTTGTCTACTACTCTGCTCATTCAAATCTTTGAAATGTTTTGAAGAAGTATTTTTTGAAAGCACAATGGAAGAGTTAATAGAATCTGAATCTTTAGTCACAAACAGCAAGCAAAATCAGGCAAATTTAAGCAAAAAAGGATGCTTTCATAAATATATTGTGTACTTCTAAACCATCAAATCTTCTGGGGGGCGGGGCTAAACATCAGTCTCAGACACAAGGAGAGTCAGTGAGAGAATTTGTTTGACAAGATACCTTTGCCATTATTTAGCACAGACACAAGGTAACCAATCAACACCAGTGACAGTGAGCCCTTAACAATGACATCAGTCGTACGACTATCTCTACTGCTGATTGTACAACAAAGACAAGTTGTTGGCATTATCAACATCAGAGGAGGTTCTGAGGATTCTTTCTTTTTTGGTGTATCTATTCCATATTTGTTTTTTGTTTCTTTGTTTTGTTTGTTTTGGTTTACAATGTTGTGTTAGTTTCTACTGTACAAAAAAGTGATTTGTGTATATATATATATATATATATACACTTTTCCATTATGTTTTAACACAGGATATTGAATATGGTTCCCTGTAATGTACAGTTGGACCTTGTTGTTTATCCATTCTGTATATAATAGTTTGCATCTGCTAACCCCAAACTCTCAATCCATCCCTCCCCCTTGGCAACCACAAGTCTGTTCTCTGTGTCTATGAGTCTGTTTCTGTATTGTGGATAAGTTCATTTGTGTCATATTTTAGATTGAACATATAAGTGATATCATTTGAGTTAATTCATCTCACTGGCAGACATGATCACATGTCACAGAGCACAGAAGATGATGAGAAAGAAAGTTCAGACAGATTTTTTTCAGCACTGTAGTGGAGAGTGGACAAAGAAATTCTCTGAACATAGAAACTGCATTCATAACTGGACTGCCACAAGATATGGGCCCCACAGCACAAGCTATATAACAAATATTTAACACACTGGACTTCTGGTCAATAGTAAAATAGAAAAGCTTTGAGAAAGAAAATAACAAAATTGCATTTTAGAAATCACATGGTTGCCGAGAAGAAATTTGGTTGTATGGTGCAAGATCATTAGAAAAGTTAGAAACCTAATGCAAAAGTTTTCCTTGAAGTATATATTTTAGGGACACATGTTTTTTCCTCACAACTCTCTAAAAAGTGAATTCATATGTATAGAATAATAGAAGAGGAATGTTAATTTGGTTTTCTTTCTTTTTTTAATATATCTTATTTGGCTCTATTTGGTTTTCAGTCAAGAAACTTACAGATTCTTTCTTTGTTCTTAGAAATGGAAATGTAACCACAATGCATCTAGATTACCGCTTGAGTCTACACTTCCATGATGAGTTGGCTCCTAACTATTTTTTTGGATAATTTTAGACTTTTAGAAAAGTTGTAAAAATAATAAAGTGAGTTATATATATTTTGTTTGCTTTCCCTAATGTTAATATTTTACATGGAGATGATACAATTTTGGAAATCAAGACATTAACCTTAACCTAAGACAATTAACTAATCAATAGACCTTATTTGAATTTCTCTAGATTCCCACTTATGTATGTATGTATGTATATATATATATATATATACACACACACACACACACACACATTATATATATATATATATATTTTATATATATATATTTTATATATATAAAATTTGGTCTGTGAGCCAAACTAGGATCCCATTTTGTATTTTGTTTGCATATCTTTAGTATCCTTTGATTATGTGGTGTCATTCATCACTGCTTTCCTTTCATGACCTTCACACTTCTGAAATGTTTAGGCCAGTTATTTTGTAGAATGTCCATTAGTTAGTGTTTATGTGATGTGCTCTCATGATTAGATTAAGGCTATTCATTTTTAACAAGAAATTATGATGTGCCTTTCTCAATGCATCATATCAGAGACAGAAAGTGTAGATATATCTTATTATTTTTAATATTAACTTTGCTAATTGTATTACTAATGTGTTATCTACTGTGATCTTCCACTGTAAATTTAGCATTTTCTCTTTATATTTAGTTTCCAAAATTCCTCATTGTTGTGTGGCCATTAATATTACCCTGAACATTTTTCCCACTTTCCTTATTTATATATTTCTTTGACAGTTTAATTAGGATTTTTAAACAAAGAGAGGTAAATGTGGACTCAAATAGCCCTCAATTGTCATGAATTGAATACCTACCATGAAGCAGGCATAAAAGTAGGTGAGACATACAGGATCTCAAAATCTATAGTGGTTATAGCTTCTAGAGAAATATAGTGAGTGCAGTGAAGAGTTATGATTAGGATAGTCAAATCTCAGTACTATTATGAGAAAACTATTTTATATACTAAGATATATAGATAGATATAGATATATATTCTATATATCATTTCACATATAGAAGATATTCAAATATTTACTGTGATACTTATCTTCTCTTAAACAATATCTATCAAAAAATTTATTATTTCAAAAACTTTTACTTAGTGCCTCAGAATACAATGGTAAGTCAGGAAGACATTGATTTCTGTTCAAAATTCAAATCAGGCAAGGTAAGGAAACTGGAAAATAAAGGATGATAAATCCCATGGAAATATACAAAGCAATATAATATTTTTAAATTGCTACATATTATTGCACACTGCCATGGATTACTAGCTAGAAGGAAAAAAAAAACTGAAGTAAATAAGCTTCCAGCTTTTGCTTAAACCCTGAGAACCGAATGTGTTCCAATGCAATTGCATTCTAGTTTTCAAGAAAGTATATGAGAGTGTGTGTGTGTGTGTGTGTGTGTGTGTGTGTGTGAGAGAGAGAGAGAGAGAGAGAGAGAGAGAGAGAGAGAGAGAGAGAGAGAGATCATTTGTATGTTCTGGGCATCCTTCCATGCCAAAGAAGCTGCAAAAGTCTATGAACACCTTCCCTCCAAAAACTAATAACTATTCCCCTAAATTTGATATTAGTATTACAATAAAAAGTAAAATAACCCTATGAAGTTTTTCTTTGTTATTTTTTAACGTCATGTGTTTGTTGTGTTACAAATTACCAGTACTTAGTAGCTTAAAACAATGACCAATTATTATGTCACAGTCCTATGGTGACAGAAATGTAGATAAGCCTTAGCTTGGTTCTTTGCTTAGTGTCTCAGAAGGCTGAAATTAAGGTGTCTGCTGGGAATGCGTTCTCATTTGAGGCTCAGGGCTCTCTCCCAAACTCACATGTTTGTTGGAAGAATACGTTATCTTGCAGCTGTGGAACTCATGGAGACTACATCTTCAAAGACAGAAGTAAATCATGTGTCTTCCCAAAATCACCTGATTAGGTCAGACACACCTAGGATAATATCTCTTTTTTATTAACTCCAAGTCAACTGTTTAGTAACCTAATCTCAAAGGCAATATTTTAACATATTCATAGGCTTGCCCACAGTCAAGGGGAAGTAAGTATACACAACATATAAATAGGAATCTTTTGGGCCACCTTAGAATTCTACCTACCACACATTACGTGATGTTTTAATTTTACTCACAAGTAAGGATAAAAATATTGCTTGCTTTCAGTATTTGAGCAGGTGCTAAAATAATCCAAAGTGTTAGCAATTTATTTATAAAATTGATGATTGCAAATAAGAATACACCTGGTGTTATTAGTAAACTTTTATATAAATGGATACTTGTAGAATAGCAGATAAATAAGACACTAGAATTTGAATACTAATATTATATGAGAGGAGGAGTCATGCAAATGAGTATAAAATCTCCTTTCATCTTCTCAGTTCCTTTGAATGACATGGTTGACTAAGTCCTGTCATTCTACAGCAAAACTTCAGTTTGCTTTCCCAAACTGAAGTTTGCAGCCATAATGTATTTGCAGGAAATGTTAAAAGAAAAGCTTATGATCTTTACTATGCCTCTCAATCCATTAGAGAAGATCACAAGTTTGACAGGCGTCTTCTACACGTACTAATCATTTTAATACTGAGCTGAATTCAGAAAAAAAAATATTATTCTTCCAATGTCAACAAAATTGGTCAATAGCAAGTTAACTAACTGTTAATTTTTTGTTAGAATGAGTTTACGTGTGTGTGTGTGTCTATTTTAAATGTACATATTAGTCTCGATTTTTTTTTTTACCGCCAATTTCTTGCTTAATTTTTAGTCCTTTGGCTGCCTTTCACATTTCTAACATTTTCACTCAGCTGCACAATGCCTTTGCAATTATTATTTTATTATGCCTGTTGTAAAAATCCATTTGGAGAGTAGGTCAAATCCAAATAGTGAAACCTGCAATGCTAATTTTTGTAGATGCTGTGAGTGTAATTTTCAAAAAATAAGTGGAGTCTAGATTTTAAACTTGGCATCACTCTGCTTGAATGATATTTGCTCCTAGAGGTCTAGACCAATTTTTACTTTTTTTTTTCAAATCTTCATTACACAGATCTTGGTAAAGGGTAGAACTTTGTGAAAGAAAGCTGGTGAAGAGGAGATGAGCAAAATAAAAATGAACAAACTCTTGTCACTTCATCTCTCATATTAATGGTGTTTATGCAACAAACTCCACCTCTACTTAACAGTTAATTTTATATTCAAATTAATTTAAATAACCATATTAAGTTTGAAAATTAATATTTGCAAATACGACCTGTAAAGGAAAATGTAGTACTTATAAGACCAAATATAAATAGAAAAAACACATAATAACTTAAATAATCAAAATAGGCAAGGAAAAAAAGCTTTAGGTAAAAGAGACCAAAGAAGAATTTGATGATTCAAGGACAGAGAAATGTTAGTGAAAATGCTGATAGTGAAAACTGTACTGATACTGACATCAGGTCACTTTAATCAGCATGCTTTCCAGCCAATATCTGGAAATGTAAAATCCCCAGAAGTTATTGATGAAAATTATCCCTGGTGTAATATAGAATTGAGTTAATTTTAATAGGCTATATAAATATCTAAAATCCCATAAGTATTTTCTTAAGTTTTGTGTTTGGAGAAATAGGGGTAAAATATATAATGTAGTGTTTTCAACTTTTTTTTGAGGAGTATCATTATGTGCTATAGCGTATTTTCCTAACTTAGAAGAAAATTACACAATTACTTCTGCTGTCTCATAATAATCATGGGATAACTGGTCCATCAGCTGAGTCCTTTACATAGGGAAGACAGAAATTCATTACTTTAAAAAATTAGTTGCAATGAATAAGCCAGCAAGGTACAAGACCTTTATTGAATAGATTTTAACAAGATTTTTGAAAATGCAAAATGAAGTTGTGATAATATAATGTGTTTCAGGAAATGCTATTAAATAAAATTTAGGTTTTCAGATGTCCTATATTACAGACCAATTACTTTTCACATTGATTTTTATCTTTTAATTTCTAGCTCTTCTCTGTGAATGTTCTTTAGCATCTCATAAATGAAAAAAATAAAAACTCTTATTCTAGCAAACACTGTGGTCTCTATTGGAATCAAAGAAAGAAATTCCATTGCACATTATAAACATAAACAAATATAGTCCCTCTTTTTCTAAAATAGAATTCACTTAAAAAAATAAAGGCCAGATGACTCAAAGAAAAAATAATATCCCACCTAATAGGTGTGCTTTTCATTCTGACATTGTTTGTCATTTTGAGTAACACTAGAATGAGAGGAAATTATATTTTAAGGTCACTCTTTGAAAAATGCTAACCATAATTATTTAATTTCAGGGCATCTTCTCTTTTTGGAAAGTGCATAGCACATTTAATTAGATTAAACCATCTTTTTTTCCTTAACTATAACTACTGGAATGCAACAGAAATCATAGCAATTTAGATATCACCATCAACCCCTTAAAAGATTTAATGCATTTCTTTGCATTTCATTTAGCCAATATGGTAAACTACATTTGCATTTTTCTTTAGGCTTCTTTTCAGATGATTTATGTTTTTAATATTTCTGACAGAATAATAAAATAATATCATACACATTTATAAACATATAAAATGGAAGTCACTTTGAACGGTTCTTAACATCTGGTAAAACCTCTCTGGTTGAATCTCCTTGACCTGAATTACATTAAAGATTTTCTCTAAATTAGCATACAAGATTATATTTTCTCATTCATATAAATATACCCATCTTAACTAAAATAATAATCAGACTGGAGAAGGTTTTCCTGTTTAATTTTACAGTCTAGAAGAGAAAGTTAAATGACAAACAATGAAAAGCAAAACATAGCAAGAAAGCACACATACAATTTCCTGTCATTTCATATACTATATAGCTAGATGACAAAGATGCTGCTTGAAGACCCAAATATAAAGTTGTTTTCAGGAATTCCTCTAGTCTTGCCATTTGCCACTAACTTTTTTTTTTTAACATCTTTACTGTAGTATAATTGCTTTACAATGGTGCATTAGTTTCTGCATTATAACAAAGTGAATCAGCTGTACATATATCCCCATATCTTCTCCCTCTTGTGTCTACCTCCCTCCCTTCATATCCCACCCCTCTAGGTGTTCAGAAAACACTGAGCTGATCTCCCTGTGCTATGCAGCTGCTTCCCACTAGCTATTTTACATTTGGTAGTATATTTAAGTACATGCCACTCTCTCATTTCGTCCCATCTTACCATTCCCCCTACCCGTGTGCTCAAGTCCATTCTCTACGCCTGCATCTTTATTCCTGTCCTGCTCCTAGGTTCTTCAGAACCATTTCTGTTTTTTTTTTTTTTTTAGATTTCATATATATGTGTTGGCATATGGTATTTGTTTTTCTCCTTCTGACTTACTTCACTCTGTATGACAGCCTCTATGTCCATCCATGTCACTACAAATAACTCAATTTCATTTCTTTTTATGGCTGAGTAATATTCCATTGTATATATGTGCCACATCTTGTTTATCCATTCTTCTGTCAATGGACACTTAGCTTGCTTCCAAGTCCTGGCTGTTGTAAATAGAGCTGCAATGAACATTGTGGTTCATGACTCTTTTTGAATTATGGTTTTCTCAGTGTATATGCCCAGTAGTGGGTTTGCTGGGTCATACGGTAGTTCTATTTTTAGTTTTTTAAGGAAACTCCATACTGTTCTCCATAGTGGCTGTGTCAATTTACATTCCCACCAACAGTGCAAGAGGGTTCCTTTTTCTCCATACCCTATCCAGCATTTATTGTTTGTATATAATTTGTTGATGGCCATTCTGACTGGTTTGAGGTGATTCCTCATTGTAGTTTTGATTTGCATTTCACTAATGGTTAGTGATGTTGAGAATTCTTTCATGTGTTTGTTGGCTATCTGTATGTCTTCTTTGGAGAAATGTCTATTTAGGTGTTCTGCCCATTTTCGGATTGGGTTGTTTGTGTTTTTTTGGTATTGAGCTGCATGTGCTGCTTGTAAATTTTGGAGATTAATCCTTTGTAAGTTGCTTCATTTACAAATATTTTCTACCATACAGAGGGTTGTCTTTTCGTCTTGTTTCTGGTTTACTTTGCTTTGCAAAAGATTTTTCCATTAGGTCCCATTTATTTGTTTTTATTTCCATTTCCCTAGGAGGCAGGTCAAAAAGGATCTTGTTGTGATTTATGTTATAGAGTGTTCTGTCTATATTTTCCTCTAAGTGTTTTATACTGTCGGACTTGTATTTAGGTCTGTAATCCATTTTGTGTTTATTTCTGTGTATTGTGTTAGGGAGTGTTCTAATTTCATTCTTTTACATGTAGCTGTCAGGTTATACCAGCACCACTTTTTGAAGAGGTGGTCTTTTCTCCATTGTATATTCTTATCTCCTTTATCAAAGATAAGGTGACCATATGTTCATGGGTTTATCTCTGGGCTTTCTATCCTGTTCCATTGATCTATATTTCTGTTTTTGTGCCAGTACCATACAGTCTTGATTACTGTAGCTTTGTAGTATAGTCTGAAGTCAGGGAACCTGATTCCTCCAGCTCTGTTTTTCTTTCTCAAGATTGCTTTGGCTATTCAGGATCTTTTGTTTTTCCACACAAATTGTGAAATATTTTGTTCTAGTTCTGTGAAAAATTCCATTGATAGTTAACTAGGGATTGCATTGAATCTGTAGATTGCTTTGGGTAGTAGAGTTATTTTCACAATGTTGATTCTTCCAATCCAAGAACATGGTATATCTCTCCATCTGTTTGTTTCATCTTTAATTTCTTTCATTAGTATCTTATAGTTTTCTGCATACAGGTCCTTTGTCTCCTGAGGTAGGTTTATTCCTACGTATTTTATTCTTTTTGTTGTAGTGGTAACTGGGAGTGTTTCCTTAATTACTCTTTCAGATTTTACATCATTAGTGTATAGGAAGGCAAGAGATTTCTGTGCATTAATTTGGTATCCTGCTACTTTACCAAATTCATTGATTACTTCTAATAGTTTTCTGATAGCATCTCTAGGATTCTCTATGTATAATATCATGTCATCTGCAAACAGTGACAACTTAATTCTTCTTTTCCAATTTAGATTCCTTTTATTATTTTTTTTCTTGTCTGATTGCTGTGGCTCAAATTTCTAACACTATGTTGAATAATAGTGGTGAGAGTGGGCAATATTGTCTTGTTCCTGATCTTAGTGGAAATAGCTTCACTTCTTCACCCTTGAAAACAATGTTGGCTGTGGGTTTGTCATATATGGCCTTTATTTTTTAAATTTATTTATTTATTTATTTTTTTGCTGTACACGGGCCTCTCACTGTTGTGGCCTCTCCCACTAAGGAGCACAGGCTCCGAAGCACAGGCCCAGCAGCCATGGCCCACGGGCCCAGCCGCTCCACGGCATGTGGGATCCTTCTGGACCGGGGTACAAACCCGTGTCCCCTGCATCGGCAGGCGGACTCCCAACCACTGTGCCACCAGGGAAGCCCTATATGGCCTTTATTATATTGAGGTAAGTTCCCTCTATGTCTACTTTCTGGAGGATTTATAAATGACTATTGAAGTGTGTCAAAAGGTTTTTTCTGCATCTTTTGAGATGATCATATGGTTTTTATCATTCAGTTTTGTAATATGGTGTATCACATTGATTGATTTGAGTATATTACAGAATCCTTGCATTCTTGGGATAAACCCTACTTGATCATGGTGTATGATCCTTTTAATGTGCTCTTGGATTCTGTTTGCTAGTATTTTGTTAAAGATTTTTTCACCTATATTCATCAGTGATATTGGTTTGTAGTTCTTTTTCCTTATGTCATCTTTGCCTAGTTTGGGTATTAGAGTGATGGTGGCTTCATAGAATGAGTTTGGGAGTGTTCCTGCCTCCACTATATTTTGGAAGAGTTTGAACAGGATAAGTGTTAGCTCTTCTCTAAATGTTAGATAGAATCCTCCTGTGAAGCCATCTAGTTCCGGGCTTTTGTTTGTTGGAAGATTTTTAATCACAGTCTCAATTTCAGTACTTGTGATTGGTCTGTTTATATTTTCTATTTCTTCCTGGTTCAGTCTTGGAAGGTTGTTGTTTTCTAAGAATGTGTCCATTTGTACCAAGTTGTCCATTTTATTGGCATATAGTTGCTTTTAGCAATCTCTCATGATCCTTTGTATTTCTGCAGTGTCAGTTGTTACTTCTCCTTTTTCATTTCTAATTCTATTGATTTGAGTCTTCTCCCTTGTTTTCTTGATGAGTCTGGCTAATGGTTTATCAATTTTGTTTATCTCCTCAAAGAACCAACTTTTAGTTTTATTGATCTTTGCTATCCTTTCCTTCATTTCTTTTTCATTTATTTCTGATATGGTCTTTATGATTTCTTTCCTTCTGCTAACTTTGGGGTTTTTTTTGTTGTTGTTCTTCTTCTTCTTTCTCTAATTGCTTTAGGTGTAAGGTTAGGTTGTTTATTTGAGATGTTTCTTGTTTCTTGAAGTAGGATTGTATTGCTCTAAACTTCCCTCTTAGAACTGCTTTTGCTGTATCCCATAGGTTTTTGGTCATTGTGTTTTCACTGTCACTTTTTTCTAGATATTTTTTGATTTCCTCTTTGATTTCTTCAGTGATCTGTTGGTTATTAAGTCGTGTATTATTTAGCCTTCATGTGTTTAGATTTTTTACAGATTTTTTCCTGTATTTGATATCTAGTCTCATAGTGTTTTGGTCACAAAAGTTACTTGATACAATTTCTATTTTCTTAAATTCATCTAAGCTAGATTAGTGACCCAAGATATGATCTATCCTGGAGAATGTGCCATAAGCACTTGAGAAGAATGTGTATTCTGTTGTTTTTGGATGGAAAGTCCTATAAATATTAATTAAGTCCATCTTTTTTTTTTTTTTTTGAGGTACGCAGACCTCTCACTGTTGTGGCCTCTCCTGTTGTGGAGCACAGGCTCCAGATGTGCATCTCAGCAGCCATGGCTCACGGGCTCAACCGCTCCATGACATGTGGGATCTTCCCAGACCAGGGTACGAACCTGTGTCCCCTGCATCGGCAGGCAGACTCTCAACCACTGCACCACCAGGGAAGCCCCAAGTCCATCGTTTTTATTGTGTCATTTAAAGCTTATATTCCCTTATTTATTTTTATTTTGGATGATCTGCCCATTGGTGAAAGTGAGGTGTTAAAGTCCACTACTATTCTTGTGTTACTGTCAAGTTCCCCTATTATGGCTGTTAGCATTTGCCTTATGTATTGAGGTGCTCCTATGTTGGGTGCATAAATATTTACAATTTTTATATCTTCTTCTTGGATTGATCCTTTGATCATTCTGTAGTGTACTTCTTTGTCTCTTGTGATACTCTTTATTTTAAAGTCTATTTTGACTAATATGAGAGTTGCTACTCCAGCTTTCTTTTGATTTCCTTTTGCATGGAATATCTTTTTCCATCCCCTCACTTTCAGTGTGTATGTGTCCCTAGGTCTGAATTGGGTCTCTTGTAGACAGTATATGTATGGGTCTTGTTTGTGTGTGCATTCAGCCAGTCTATGTCTTTTGTTTGGAGCACTGAATCCATTTACATTTAAGGTAGTTATTGATATGTGTGTTCCTATTACCAGTTTCTTAACTGTTTTGGGTTTGTTATTGCAGGTCTTTTCTTTCTCTTGTGTTTCCTGGCTAGAGAAGTTCCTTTAGCATTTGTTGTAAAGCTGGTTGGTGGTGCTGAATTCTCTTAGCTTTTGCTTGTCTGTAAAGTTTTTAAGTTCTCCATCAAATCTGAATAAGATCCTTGCTGGGTAGAGTAATTTTGGTTGTAGGTTTTCACCTTTCCTCACTTTAAAAATATCCTGCCACTCCCTTCTGGCTTGTAGAGTTTCTGTTAAAAGATCAGCTGTTAACCATATGGAGATTTCCTTATATATTATTTGTTGCTTTTCCCTTGACAGTTTTAATTTTTTCTTTGTATTTAATTACTGGTAGTTTGATTATATGATAATCAATTTGATTATTTGATAGCATGTGGCTTGGCATGTTTCTCCTTGGATTTGTCCTGTATGGGACTCTCTGAACTTCCTGGACTTGACTAACTCTTTCTTTTCCCATGTTAGGGAAGTTTTCAACTATAATCTCTTCAAATATTTTCTCAGTACATTTATTTTTCTTTTCCTCTGGGACTACTATAATTTGAATATTGGTGCATTTAATGTTGTCCCAGAGGTCTCTGAGACTGTCCTCAATTCTTTTCATTATTTTTTCTTTATTCAGCTCTGAGGTATTTTTTTTCACTATTTCATCATCCAGGTCACTTATCTATGCTTCTGCCTCACTTATTCTGCTACTGATTCTGTCTAGAGAATTTTTAATTTCATTTATTGTATTGCTCATCATTGTTTCTTTGATCTTTAGCTCTTGTAGGTCCTTGTTAAACATTTCTTGTATTTTCTCCATTCTATTCCCAAGATTTCAGATTATCTTTACTATCATTACTCTGAATTGTTTTTCAGGTAAACTGCCTATTTCCTCTTCACTTGTTTGGTCTTGTGGGTTTTTACCTTGCTCCCTCATCTGCTGTGTGTTTCTCTAACTTCTCATTTTGCTTACCTTACTGTGTTTGTTGTCTTCTTTTCACAGGCTGAAGATTCATAGTTCCCATTGTTTTTGGTGTCTTCCCCCAGTGTCTACAGTTGGTTCAGTGGGCTGTGTAGGCTTCCTGGTGGAGGGGACTGGTGCCTGTGTTCTGGAGGATGAGGCTAGATCTTGTCTTTCTGGTGGGCTGGAGCACATCTGGTGGTGTGTTTTGGGGTTTCTGTTACCTTATTATGATTTTAGACAGCCTCTCTGCTAACGAGTGGGGCTGTGTTCCTGTCTTGCTAGTTGTTTGTCATATTGCGTCCACCAGTGTAGCTTGCTGGTCATTGAGTGGAGCTGGGTCTTAGCATTGAGATGGAGATCTCTGGGAGAGCAGTCGCTCTTTAATATTACATGGAGCTGGGAGGACTCTGATGGACCAAATTCCTGAACTGGGCTCTCCCACCTCAGAGGCACAGCCCTGACACCCAGTCAGAGCACTGAGATCCTGTCAGCCACACGGCTCAGAATAAAAGTGAGAAAAAAAGAAAGAAAGAAAAACTAAAATAAAATTGTTTTTTAAATAAAAAAAATTATTAAATATAAGAAAGTAAAAAGTAAAAAAAAAAAAAAAAAAGGAAAGAATAGAGCAACCAAACCAAAAAAGAAATCTACCAATGATAACAAGCACTAAATCCATACTAAAAAAAAAAAAGAAAAGAAAAGAAAAAGAAAAGCAGATAGACAGAACTCTAGGACAAATGGTAAAATAAAGCTATTCAGACAAAATCACACAAAGACGCATACACATACACATCCACAAAATGAGCGAAAGGAAATAAATGTATATATCATTGCTCCCAAAATCCACCGCCTCAATTTTGGGATGATTCGTTGTTTATCAGGTTTTCCACAGATGCAGAGTACATCAAGTTGATTGTGGAGGTTTAATCTGCTACTACTGAGGTTGCTGGGAGTGATTTCCCTTTCTCTTCTTTGTTCACACAGCTGCTGGGGTTCAGCTTTGGATTTGGCCCTGCCTCTGTGTTTAGGTCACCTGAGGGTGTCTGCTCTTCGCTCAGACAGGATGGGGTTAAAGTAGCATATAATTAGGAGGTTCTGGCTCATTCAGTCCGTGGTGGAGGGAGGGGTATGGAATGCAGTGCGAGCCTGCGGTGGCAGAGGCCAGTTTGACATTGCAACAGCTTGAGGCATGCTGCATGTTCCCCCCGGGGAAGTTGTCCCTGGATCATGGGGCCCTGGCAGTGGCGGGCTGCAAAGACTCCCAGGAGGGGAGGTATGGATAGTGACCTGTGCTTGTACACAGGCTTCATGGTGACTGCAGCTGCAGCCTTAACATTTCATGCCTGTCTCTGATGTCTGTGCTGATAGCCGCAGCTTGCGCCCATCTCTGGAGCTTGTTTAGGTGGTGCTCTGAATCCCTTCTCCTTGGCACCCCAAAACAATGCTCTCTTGCCTCTTAGGCAGGACCAGTATTTTTCCCGGACTCCTTCCCAGCTAGCTGGTGCACTAGCCCCCTTCATGCTGTGTTCACACAGCCAACCTGAGTCCTTTCCCTGGGATCTGACCTCTGAAGCCAGAGCATCAGCTCCCAGCCCCCACCCTTCCCAGCCGGCGGGGGAGCAGAGAAGCCTGTCAGGCTTGTGAGTGCTGGTCAGCACTGATTCTCTGTGTGGGAATCTCTCCACTTTGCCTTCTGCACCCCTGTTGCCTTGTTCTCCTCTGTGGTTCCAAATCTTCCCCCCTCAGCCACCCGCAGTCTCTGCCCACGAAGGGGCTTCCTAGCATGTGGAAACCTTTCCTCCTTCACAGCTCCCTCCCACTGGTGCAGGTCCCATCCCTATTCTTTTGTCTCTGTTTTATCTTTTTTATTTTACCCTACTCAGGTACGTGGGGAGTTTCTTGCCTTTTGGGAAGTCTGAGGTCTTCTGCCAGTGTTCAATAGGTGTTCTGTAGAAATTCTTCCACATATAGATGTATTTCTGATGTATTTGTAGAGAGGAAGGCAATCTCCAGGTCTCACTCCTCCACCATCTTGAAGGTCTCCCTTGCTACTAATTTTTAACTTAATTATTCATTAATTAATTAAATTAAAAGTGTACTATATAGTTTTTTGACTAGAGTACTTGTACCCTGGAGGTTACCTGAAGAATCTCCAATGGATTTGGGGGTTCCAATAATTAAGTAATCAGTGCCCAAATAATTAACTTTTGTGTAAACTCTTCCTATAATTGATCTGTCTGAATGTGTGCCTTTTAGGCATTCTTCAAATTGCTCTTTTCCATATCTCGTTTCCTTCCTCCTACTTTACTTTAAAAAAGAAAGGTATGACCCTCACTAAACCTGAACCTTGGTACCATGCATTGCCTCAAAGTGTAAAACCTCTTTGGGCACCAAAGAGACAATTTTAAATGATTGTTCTGGGGAACCCGCCTTAAGGGTAAAGGCCCCAGAATACATTACAATTAACACTGCATAGTGGAAAGTGACAGCCTGACTGCCTGTCATTTTGTCATGCCTTCATATGAATATCTTTAAAATGGAGATATTAACAGTACTTATTTCAGAAGGCTGATATAAGAATTAAGAATTTGAATAATGTTAAAAGTGCTTAAAACAATGCCCAGCTTATAATAAATTCTATATAAGTATTTACTAAAATCATATATGCACCATAAGAACTCCAAAAGTCTTTGACTTCCTCAATCTTGCCTACATTCCTGAGTCTATGTTTCTGAGCAGAAGGAAGCACGAGTACTAGAAATAAGAGGTTAGAGGAATCATTTAACCATCTCAGCTCTTCCATTTTCTATTTACAAGGAATATAGGCTCTTGAGCTAAAGTCCCAGGGCAACAAAGATAACATCAAATGCTTTATTAAAATACTCCCCACCCCCACACACACCCATTTAGTTTTAAATATTATTTTGTGAATTATCAGAACACATCTGTAAGATATAGCATTTTATGGAAAGGAAATCCTTCTTTAACCTCCAAACAGTAGAGGTGAAAGAAGCCAATGCCTTAAATTAAGACTTGAGTATTTTCTAGGACTATCAGATATCTAAAAATTCACTGGATGCAAAAATGGATAAAGTTCCCATTATTTCTTTCAGACTCAGTTTGAAGATAAAATATAGATATATACAGACATAGAGTTTGATATAGACGAGTTTAGAACCAATTTTGCCACAATCTTTCAAGAAATATTTATTCAAAATTGTATCAATCCACATCAAATTTCATCCTTTAAAATCTTTTGATGTTTTACCACCTATTGACAATAAACAAATGACATTATATACTAAAATATACTGATATGTTTTACAGTACATAATTAATTAAAGTTTTTTAAACATCTGTATTGTAATATAATTGCTTTACAATGGTGTGTTAGTTTCTGCTTTATAACAAAGTGAATCAGCTATACATATACATATACATATACATATATCCCCATATCACCTCCTTCTTGCATCTCCCTCCCACCCTCCTGATCTCACTCCTCTAGTTGGTCACAAAGCATTGAGCTGATCTACCTGTGCTATGCAGCTGCTTCCCACTAACTATCTATTTTATGTTTTATAGTATATATAAGTCCATGGCCACTCTCTCACTTCATCCCAGCTTACCCTTCCCCCTCCCCATGTCCTCACATCCATTCTTTATGTCTGCATCTTTATTCCTGTCCTGCCCCTGGTTCTTCATAACATTTTTTTGATATATGTGTTAGCATATGGTATGTGCTTTTCTCTTTCTGACTTACTTCACTCTGTGTGACAGACTCTAGGTCCATCCACCTCATTACAAATAACTCAATTTCATTTCTTTTTATGGCTGAGTAATATTCCATTGTATATGTGTGCCACATCTTGTTTATCCATTCATCTGTCGATGGACACTTAGGTTGCTTCTATGTCCTGGCTATTGTAAACAGAGCTGCAAGGAACATTGTGGTACATGACTCTTTTAGAATTATGGTTTTCTCATGGTATGTGCCCAGTAGTGGGATTGCTAAGTCGTATGGTAGTTCTAGTTTTTAAAGGAACCTCCATACTGTTCTCCATAGTGGCTGTATCAATTTACATTCCCACCAACAGTGCAAGAAGGTTCCCTTTTCTCCAGAACTCTCCAACATTTATTATTTGTAGATTTTTTGATGATGGCCATTCTGACTGGTGTGAGGTGATACCTCATTGTAGTTTTGATTTTGATTTCTCTAATGATTTGTGATGTTGAGCATTCTTTCTTGTGTTTGTTGGCAATCTGTATATCTTCTTTGAAGAAATGTCTATTTAGGTCTTCTGACCATTTTTGGATTGGGTTGTTTGTTTTTTTTCATATTGAGCTGTGTGAGTTGCTTGTATATTTTGGAAATTAATCCTTTGTCAGTTGCTTTGTTTGCAAATATTTTCTCCCATTCTAAGGGTTTTCTTTTCCTCTTGTTTATGGTTTCCTTTGCTTTGCAAAACCTTCGAAGTTTCATTAGGTCCCATTTGTTTATTTTTGTTTTTATTTCCATTTCTCTAGGATGTGGGTGAAAAAGGATCTTGCTATGATTTATGTCATAGAGTGTTCTGCCTACGTTTTCCTCTAAGAGCTTTATAGCGTCTGGCCTTACATTTAGGTATTTATTCCATTTTGAGCTTATTTTTGTGTATTGTGTTAGGGAGTGTTCTAATTTCATTATTTTACATGTAGCTGTCCAGTTTTCCCAGCATCACTTATTGATGAGGCTGTCTTTTCTCCACTGTATATTTTTGCCTCCTTTATCAAAAATAAGGTGACCATATGTGTGTGGTTTAATCTCTGGGCTTTCTATCCTGTTCCAGTGATCTATATTTCTGTTTTTGTGTCAGTACCATACTGTCTTGATTACTATAACTTTGTAGTATAGTCTGAAGTCAGACACCCTTATTCCTCCAGCTCGGTTTTTCTTTATCAATATTGTTTGGGTATTTGGGGTCTTTTGTGTTTCCCTATCAAACTACCAATGGCATTTTTCACAGAAGTAAAACAAAAATTTCACAATTTGTATGGAAACACAATTTATTTAATAATGTGGAAAACATTGTCACGAAGCCTGACTAAATTTTTAGAATTATATCTAACTTTTGTTTTAATTCTTATATAAAATTACCAAAATTTTATATGTTTAAAACTTTCACTCAAACATGATTCATAAATGAAAGTCCTCCCTTTGCCAAAATTCTTATCTGATATAAAACATATTTTTTCCTATTTAATACATTGAATTATTTTATATTAAGCCATAATAATCAGCACATTGACTTTTTTCCTTTTTTAATTTGTCATAGAAGTGAATAAACCATCATATGGCTTATTTTAGCAAAAACAGTTCAATTTCATATCAGTTTTTCATATCACTTTATATCATTGTTTCATATCATTTATTAAAAGTGTCTCCTTTACCTCTTAAAATTGGTCTGATTTGGATGATAAATTATATGGCCAATCTAATTTTTAATCATATTCATCTTGGCTTGAGTGATTTTAACAATATGTCACAAAAAACCTTCTTTAATTCGTTTTCAATGTGTTTTATAAAATACCTAAAATAAATATTAGCATACCTAATTAAAATGAAAAAAATGTTATTGGAGTTTTCCTAACTGAATAATCCTGGCTTGGTATCAAAGATTGACTCTGCAAACTTATTTATATGATGGACATTTTTTATAAGTTAAATGGCCTAAGTATGCATTTCTACATATATGATTAAATATTTTTATTAAAATGCATTTACGTAAAAATTTGTATTAACAAGTATGTGTTGCAATTAATAATATCTCCATGTTGCTAACTTGTTTTGAATTTTTGGGTTAAAGAGGGTGATACTTCAGTGAAATATTAAGAGTTAGATAATTGTAACCATTAGAAAAGGTGCAGTGGATTCTGTGATATGCTTTCTAGGAAGTGAGACAGTAAGTGAGTCCATTAAGAAATCCTTTGGCAGTTCTCCAGTCTTTAGTACTTGTGTAAAATTGACTTAAGTGAAGTTAGATGTGAGTCCTATACAAAAGTCTTCTCTTCTCAATATCTTTCCACATAGTCTATCTTTCTGTGACTCTTCTGACCATTAGAGTGGTGGCACTGATAGGACCACAATTACTGTTACAGTAATAAAAGAAAAAAAAGTCAACTTTCATATTTGATTTTAGCCCATACAGACAAAAATTATACAAAGTTCCTATGCAGTGTATCCCAGTTAACTAAGGTGAATTTAGAAATATGTACAAGAATTCATTCAATCAATTTGAGTCATCCTATATAGTAGAAAGATTAGGCTCAGTGTGAGAAAACTAATGTGAAATCTTGTTAATCCAGCGGTTCTGCCTAAGGACCAGGTCCAGATTTGGTTCATACTGATAAATGGAGATAAAAGTCTTCTATATTAAAGAGGTTGATAACTTTAAAGTCAACTTCCTAGTAGTTACTAGCATGAATATTGAAATTAGTGATGATAAAAGTATATGGGACATAGATAAAATTGCTCAAATACAAAAACACATGAAACAAAATCCATTCATCTTTTTGGGACTAAATTATAAACCTGAATTAAATTTCAATTTTAAAAATGGAGAAACAGTAATTTATAAATACCATTAACTATAAAATATTACTGTAGCACAACATATTATAAAATATGTTTTCATATGTAACAAATTTAAACTTAATAAAATATTCTGGCTTTGGTTTCATATCTGACAAGTTTCCTCATTAATAAGAAGGTAATTAAATTTTTACATGAGGTCATTTTTTATATGTATAAGAATCATAATTTTAGTTTTAAATGTCAGGTGATGGATGTAAACTAAACTTATTTTAATAATCATTTAGCCATATATTCCTATATCAAATCATTATGTTGTACACCTTAAACTTATACAATGCTGTATATGTCAATTATATTGCAACAAACTGGAAAAATACATTTTTATTTATTTTAGAAGCCTTCTACCAATATACTGAAATCATTCACCTAAGAAAAATGGGTAAAATTAATGCACTTCATTATGAATGGTTGAAGACTAAGCATGTTGTTTCTTGACTTCAAGTGGTGAATCCAAGTGATAATAGGATCTTTTTCTTTTCCAATTTTAATTTTCTCTTTCTATCATATGTTTTGTTTTTGTGTTTGTTCTTTTGATTGTTCTTAATTTACTTTGATTGATAAGTTACTCTCCATTTGTGGTAGCAATGATTAGAATCTGATTTTATATTCTGAATATTTGTTAAATATATCAATGATTTATAAAGATCTGTTCTCTGTTGGATAAGAGGCAATGTGATATCTGCTTTGTTAGTCTTTTATGTTGACATGTATTTAAGCTTAAGTCAATTAAAAATTCTATGCCCACTGGAGTGGAAATGTGCTCTTTAATATCTGGACCAATGACTTTTTTTGTGTTTCTATATTTACATTTGACCCACGACAGAAATTATAGAATTGAAGATCTAATAGCACTCTGTGTCTGCTTGTCTATGTGTCTATAATTCAGAAAGACATTTATTTTTCATTGTGTGACTGTGTAATGTCTTTGTTCCTCCAGAAGGTAATTAATACCTTAGATGACAAAGCCTCTTAAATTATAAACACTCTGTTTAGATTGACTTAAGGAGTTAATAATTGCTTGTGTAAATTAAATAATCTTAAAATTCTCAGAAACATAAGAAAATTTAATCTCTAAAACATATCTGTTTTAAATGTAATTTAATTTTTATATGAAACTAAATTTAGAAATATAATATGAATCTACGTTTACATAAATTTGTTTAAACTTTGTCAAACAAGGCTAATTCACTAATCATAGTTTAATAAAAAGTTATGCCTACACAGATTCAGCAATGCTGGGTCTAACACAAATCCTCTTAGGAGTTTTTTTTAAACATATACAAGTTTAGTTGTCAAATAAATTAACATTCATACTCTTAACTTTTAATATTATGTAAAAAAACAAACTTATTTTTAACTTAAACAAATATTCTGACTGATTTTTAAAATTTCAACAATAATTATATTTTATAGGATGTCAGCTTGAAGACAATTTTCAATATCTTTAGATAACTTAAAACCTTGCACTGATATTGAGTTAATTATTCTGTGATTGTTGGATAGATCACTTTTAAGTAAAATAGACTATTGAAATATTGATTATCAAGCATAATTTTAAGTTACATCATTTTGCTTCTTAATTTTGCATACTGAAAAGAAGTTATATTCATGGGCCATGTTAAGTAAGATGGTTATTTTTGCCATTTGGGAAGTTTGAAGAGTAAAAAGTTGTGTTATAAAGCTCTGCATGTCTGCTAACATGCTGGTGTATATCAAATAGTTCTCAATTCCTCCTTTCTCCCCCTGCAGTTTGTCTGAGTCTGGGAGGTTTCCTTGGGATGCGGAACTTTTAGTGGTAAAACCTGGACAAATTAGGAAGAGTTGATCACACTACAGATACTAAATTACATTAGTTAAAAGGTATAATCAATGTGCATGGTTGAGTTTATATTTAGTAGCAATAGTGATATATAAATAGAGCTGTGTATGTTTGCTTTCTGCTTTTAAAGGAAAATAGGGGTGCATGTATGTGTGTATGTTTGTGTGTGTGTATGTTTGTGTGTGTATGTTTGTGTATGTTTGTGTGTTTCCTTTTAGTCCTCAGATCCCTGTATATTGTTAAAACTTTTTGACATTCCCAAATTTCTGTCTTTCTGGGAAAGAAAATCATTATTTACAACGTTGAAACTGAAACAGAAAATATAAAAAAAATTGATTGATACATTTATTTGAATATAGCAAAAATGAATATGCTATATATTAACAATCTTTGGTATTATGAAATTAGTCAACCTCACAGACATCTGAGATGTATTTGAAAGTAAGTTATCAGAGGGAGGATCCAAGATGGTGGATTAGAAGGACGTGCTCTCACTCCCTTCTGTGAGAACACCAGAATCACAACTAGCTGCTAGACAATCATCGACAGGAAGACACTGGAACTCACGAAAAAAGATACCCCACATCCAAAGACAAAGGAGAAGCTGCAATGAGATGGCAGGAGGGACACAATCACAGTAAAACCAAATCCCATAATTGCTGGGTGGGTGACTCACAAACTGGAGAACACTTATACCACAGAAGTCCACCCACTGGAGTGAAGATTCTGAGCCCCACGTCAGGCTTCCCAACATGGGGGTCCAGCAATGGGAGGAGGAATTCCTAGAGAATCAGACTTTGAAGAGTATGGGATTTGATTGCAGGACTTCAACAGGACTGGTGGAAACAGAGACTACTCTTGGAGGGCACACACAAAGTAGTGTGTGCATCAGGACCCAGGGGAAGGAGAAGAGACCACAGGGGAGACTGAACCAGACCTACCTGCTAGTGTTGGAGAGTCTCCTGCAGAGGTGTGGGGTGGCTGTGGCTCACTGTGGGGACAAAGACACTGGCAGCAGAAGTTCTGTGGAGTACTCCTTGGTGTGAGCCCTCCCAGAGTCTGTCATTAACCCCACTAAAGATGCCAGGTAAGCTCCAGTGTTGGGTTGCCTCAGGCCAAACAACCAACAGGAAGGGTTTCCAGTCCCAACAATCAGCAGTTAAGTGGATTAAAGTTTTATGGAGCTCTGCCCACCAGAGCAACAGTCAGCTCTACCCACCACCAGTCCCTCCCATCAAGTCTCTTATATAGCCTCATCCACCAGAGGGCAGACAGCAGAAGCAAGGACTGCAATCCTGCAGTGTGTGGAACAAAAAACACATTCACAGAAAGATAGACAAGATGAAAAAGAAGAGGGCTATATGCCAGATGAAGGAGCAAGATAAAACCCCAGAAAAACAACTGAAAAAAGTGGAGACAGGCAACCTTCCAGAAAAAGAATTCAGGAAAATGATAGTGAAGATGATCCAGGACCGTGGAAAAACAATAGAGACAAAGATTGAGAAGATGAAAGAAATGTTTAACAAAGACCTAGAAGAATTAAAGAACAAACAAACAGAGATGAACAGTACAATAACTGACATGAAAACTACATTAGAAGGAATCAATAACAGAATAACTGAGGCAGAAGAACAGATAAGTGACTTGGAAGACAGAATGGTGGCATTCACTGCTGCAGAACAGAATAAAGAAAAAAGAATGAAAAGAAATGAAGACAGCCTAAGAGACCTCTGAGACAACATTAAATGCAATAACATTAGTTTTATAGGGGTCCCAGAAGGAGAAGAGAGAGAGAAAGGACCAGAGAAAATATTTGAAGAGATTATAGTCGAAAACTTCCCTAACATGGGAAAGGAAATAGCCACCCAAGTCCGAAACGCAGAGAGTCCCATACAGGATAAACCCAAGGAGAAACATGCCGAGACAGATAGTAAGCAAATTGAAAAAATTAAAGACAAAGAAAAATTATTGAAAGCAGCAAGGGAAAATGACAACATACAAGGGAATTCCCAAAATGTTAACAGCTGATTTCTCAGCAGAAACTCTACACTACAGAACGGAGTGACATGATATACTTAAGGTGATGAAAGGGAAGAACCTACAACCAAGATTACTCTACCCAGCAAGGATCTCATTCAGATTCAATGGAGAAATCAAAGCTTTGCAGACAAGCAAAAGCTAAGAGAATTCAGCACCACCAAACCAGCTCTACAACAAATGCTAAAGGAACTTCTCTAAGTGGGAAACACAAGAGAAGAAAAGGACCTACAAAAACAAACCCCAAACAATTATGAAAATGGTCATAGGAACATACATATTGATAATTTCCTTAAATGTTAATGGATTAAATGTTCTAACCAAAAGACACAGGCTTGCTGAATGGATACCAAAACAAGACCCATATATATGCTGTCTACAAGAGACAAACTTTAGATCTAGGGACACATACAGACTGAAAGTGAGGGGATGGAAAAAGATATTCCATGCAAATGGAAATCAAAAGAAAGCTGGAGTAGCAATACTCATAACATATAAAATAGACTTTAAAATAAAGAATGTTACAAGAGACAAGGAAGGACACTACAGAATGATCAAGGTATCAATCCAAGAAGAAGGTATAACAATTATAAATATATATGCACCCAACATAGGAGCACCTCAATACATAAGGCAAATGCTAACAGCTATAAAAGAGGAAATCGACAGTAACACAAGAGTGGGGGACTTTAACACCTTACTTACAACAATGGACAGATCATCCAATATGAAAAAAATAGTAAACAGAAGCTTTAAATGACACAATAGACAAGATAGATTTAATTGATATTTTTAAGACATTCCATCCAAAACAGCAGATTACACTTTCTTCTCAAATGTGCAAGAAATATTCTCCAGGACAGATCACATCTTGGGTCACAAATTAAGCCTCAGTAAATTTAAGAAAATTGAAATCATATCAAACATATTTTATGACTACAATGCTATGAGATTACAAATGAATTACAGGGGAAAAAACGTAAAAAACACAAACACATGGAGGCTAAACACTATGTTACTAAATACCCAAGAAATCAGTGAAGAAATCAAAGGGAAATCAAAACATACCTAGAAACAAATGACAATGAAAACACGACAATCCAAAATCTATGGGATGCAGCAAAAGCAGTTCTGTGAGGGAAGTTTATAGCTATACAAGCCTACCTAAAGAAACAAGAAAATTCTCAAATAAACAATCTAACCTTACACCTAAAGGAACTAAAGAAAGAAGAACAAACAAAATCCAAAGTTAGCAGAAGGAAATAAATCATAAAGATCAGAGCAGAAATAAATGAAATACAAAAAGAAAATAGTAAAGATCAATAAAACTACACCCTTGTTCTTTGAGAAGATAAACAAAATTGATAAACCGTTAGCCAGACTCATCAAGAAAAAGAGGGAGAGGACTGAAGTCAATAAAAATAGAAATAAAAAAGGAGAATTTACAACAGACACCACAGAAATACAAAGCGTCCTAAGAGACTACTACAAGCAACTCTATGCCAATAGAATGGACAACCCAAAAGCAATGGACAAATTCTTAGAAAGGTATAGCCTTCCAAGACTGAACCAGGAAGAAATAGAAAAATATGAACAGACCAATCAAAAGTAAAGAAATTGAAACTGTGATATAAAATCTTCCAACAAAGAAAAGTCCAAGACCAGATGGATTCACAGTTGAATTATATCAAATATTTAGAGAAGATCTAACACCCATCCTTCTCAATCTGTTCCAAAAAATTGCAGAGAAAGGAACACTCCCAAATTCATTCTATGAGGCCACCATCACCCTGATACCAAAACCAGACAAAGATACTACAAAAAAGGAAAATTACAGACCAATATCATGATGAATACAGATGCAAAAATCCTCAACAAAATACTAGCAAACAGAATCCAACAACACATGAAAAGAATCATACACCATGATCAAGTGGGATTTATCCCAGGGATGCAAGTATTCTTCAATATATGTAAATCAATCAATGTGATAAACCATATTAACAAATTGAAGAATTAAAACCATATGGTCATCTCAATAGATGCAGAAAAAGCTCTTGACAAAATTCAACACCGATTTAAGATAAAAACTCTCCAGAAAGTGGGCATAGACAGAAGCTACCTCAACATAATAAGGGTCATATATGACAAACCCACAGCAAACATCATTCTCAATGGTGAAAAACTGAAAGCATTTTCTCTAAGATCAGGAAGCAGACAAGGATGTCCACTCTCACCACTATTATTCAACATAGTTTGGAAGTCCTAGCCATGGCAATCAGAGAAGAAAAAGAAATAAAAGGAATACGTATTGGAAAAGAGGAAGTAAAAGTGTCACTGTTTGCAGATGACATGATACTGTACATAGAGAACCATAGATATGCCACCAGAAAACTACTAGACATAATCAATGAATTTGGTAAGGTTGCAGGATACAAAATTAATGCACAGAAATCTCTTGCATTCCTATATATAAAGAGAAATTAAGGAAACACTCCAATTTATCATTGCAGCAAAAAGAATAAAATACCTAGGAAAAACTTACCTAGGAAGACAAAAGACCTGTATGCAGAAAATTATAAGACACTGATGAAAGAAATTAAATATGATACAAACAGATGGAGAGATAAACCATGTTCTTGGATTGGAAGAATCAATATTGTGAAAATGACTCTAATACCCAAAGCAATCTACAGATTCAATGCGATCCCTATCAAATTACCAATGGCATTATTAACAGAACTAGAACAAAAATCTTAAAATTTGTATGGAGACACAAAAAACCCCAAACAGCCAAAGCAGTCTTGAGGGAAAAAACCAGAGTGGGAGGTATCAGACCCCCTGACTTCAGACTAGATTACAAAGCTACAGTAATCAAGACAATATGGTACTGGCACAAAAACAGAAACATAGATCAATGGAACAAGATAGAAAGCCCAGAGATAAACCAATGCACTTATGGTCAACTAATTTATGACAAAGGAAGCAAGGATATACAATGGAGAAAAGACAGTCTCTTCAATAAGTGGTGCTGGGAAAACTGGACAGCTACATGTAAAAGAATGAAATTAGAACACTACCTAACACCATACACAAAAATAAACTCAAAATGGATTACAGACCTAAATGTAAGACCAGACACTATAAAACTCTTAGAGAAAAACATAGGAAGAACACTCTTTGATATAAATCACAGCAAGATCTTTTTTGATCTACCTCCTAGAGTAATGGAAATAAAAACAAAAATAAACACATGGGACCTAATGAAACTTATAAGCTTTTGTAAAGCAAAGGAAACCATAAACAAGACAAAAAGACAACACTCAGAATGGGATAAAATATTTACAAATGAATCAATGGACAAAGGATTAATCTCCAAAATATATAAACAGCTCATGCTGCTCATTATTAAAGAAACAAAAAACACAATCCAAAAATGGGCAGAAGACCTAAATAGACATTTTTCCAAAGAAGACATACAGATGACCAAGAAGCACATGAAAAGCTGCTCAACATCATTAATTATTAGAGAAATGCAAATCAAAACTACAATGAGGTATCACCTGACACCAGTTAGAATAGGCATCATCCGAAAATCTGCAAACAACAAATGCTGGAGAAGGTATGAAGAAAAGGCAACCCTCTTGGACTGTTTTTGAGAATGTGAATTGATACAGCCACTATGGGGAACAGTACGGAGGTTCCTTAAAAATCTAAAAGTGGAATTACTGTATAATCCAGCAATCCCACTACTGGGCATATAACCAGAGAAAACCATAATTCAATAAGACACGTTCACCCCAATGTTCATTGTAGCAGTATTTACAATAGCCAGGTCATGGAATCAACCTAAATGCCCATCAACAGTCAAATGGATAAAGAAGTTGTGGTACATATATACAATGGAATTTTACTCAGCCATAAAAAGGAACAAAATTGGGTAATTTGTAGAGACGTGGATGGATCTAGAGACTGTCATACAGAGTGAAGTAAGTCAGAAAGAGAAAAACAAATATCACATATTAACACATGTATGTGGAACCTAGAAAAATGGTACAGATGTACAGGTTTGCAAGGCAGAAGTTGAGACACCGATGTAGAGAAGAAACTTATGGACACCAAGAGGGGACAGCTGCGGGGGTGTGGGATGGTGGTGTGATAAATTGGACAATTGGGATTGACAGATATACATGGATATTTATAAAACTGATGACTAATAAGAACCTGCTGTTTGAAAAATTAAATTAAATTAAATTAAAAAATAATAAACTTTCTTGGGTTATTTGTATGGAAATATGTTAATATAAATGTTTCAGACGTTACATGAAATTCCTAAAAATCTTATATGTTCTTGTATAATAAGTCCTAATTTTAGCTATTATTGTAAAATGTATATCTCAGAAATAACTAAATTTCTTTATGAATTGCATTATTATGAACTTTCATCAAATCTTTAACCGTGGTCATTTTTAAGTCTTTTGTCATTTACAGACAATTCTGGGTGTACTCTGATGCTTTTGCAAAAATGTTCCTACAAATAGGCTTCATCTTCAAGGAATTCATGGAAATGACTCTAACAAGCACATGTTTCTGGTAACTGACTATGCTGCTGAACTGAATGAATAAACATTTTCAAAACTGTAATGGAAAACTCATGAATTCATAAAAGTGCTAACAAAAGATCAAGGTGAAAAAAAATTAATCACATAGGACTGAGTGAACTGAAAAATAAATAAATAAATAAGTAAATAGTAAATAAATAAGTTATTATTTGTTACAGAATATGAATGAGCATAAGGAAGGAAAAAACTTAAAAATGAAGTTTACTTTCTTGTTTATAATATCTGAATCTAAAGAGCTATGAAATATATTAAAATCTTAGCAAAGTTTAACCAATTTTGGTGGACTTCTGTCCATGATTTACTCTTTATTACTTTTTCAATATGAAGGAATAATCTATTTTTTTCCGTGTAATGTGCCTATATTCTGTGTTTTGTCACTCTAATTTTTTGTTCTTTATATTCACTTTATCCTTATTATTTAAGAAAACAAAGATGTCTCAGTTATGAAAGAATTCAGTTTGTGATCTTGCTACTTTTTATGTTTATTATCAAATTTGTTTTGTAAGTTGGATACAATGTATAACCTTTTAATATTTTCAAGCATTCATGATTCCATTTTAATAGTATCCAAATCTCATCTTTTGACATTGTTTTTTTAGCTTCCGCAGATCAGTTTCTGACAATAGAACAAATTAAATAAAATAAAACAACATATATGGTATTTATTTCATACCAATACCTAATTTTGATATAATGCCAATGGTCCCCTGGAAATAGTACAAAGATTTGTTCTTTCACCTTATAAATAGAGGAGTGCTAGAAATAAGTAGACTTATTTGATATGTTACCATTGATGAGCTGCAATGGAAGAGATATTTAATCAGAAGATATGCATAACTTTCCTCGAGTTAAAGCTCTAAATGGAAATGATATTAATATTAGTATTAATATCAATAATTTAAAATGGTATGCTCTATGAGAAGTCCTTAGAGATTCATCAATGCCCTCACTCTTTATAGTATCTTTTACACTGGAGAAAACACTGATAGAGTTAGTATGAAAATTCTGTCAACTTTTTCTTTATTTATGAGATCTGGTGATGCTTTGCCTAATGATAATAGGCAACTACAGCACAGTATTATCAGTCATAATTTCAGTTATTTAAAATGTTTACTGGTCCACAGTCTTCTTTTAATTGAATCTAGCATTTTTTCTGCTGGTAGTTTTCAATTGGGGAATGCACGTTAGACTTACGTATGGAGTTTTGCAAAAATATAAACTCCTAAGACCTATTCTGAATACTCTGAATTTCTTATTTAGATTCTCTGAATTTCTTATTTAGATTCTTATTATATTATTGGTATGTACTTGGAATCAAATATCATATTGTAATTTATGTATAAATCTGTACTATATATATATATATATACACACACGCAAATATGTATATATATATAATATATATATATATGGTCTCAGGATTGTATGTTTTACATCATCTTTTTCCACTGTAAAAATTATTTTTTTCCATTTTTATAAATCAGATTAAATACTCACTACATTCTTTGAAATGAAACTTACTATAATTTGAGACATTATTTCCTAAAATGTCTTTTGAAATGGCTTTATTATCTTCTTTAGCATGCCACAGAAGCTAGTAAATTTTCTTGTCACAAGAGTCTTGTCATGAACTCTCATCAGACCTTTTACATTTGCATATTACTACTAATAAATTAATCACAGGCATCTTAAGTCTCTGTCACCTGAAGATAGGTTTTGTTTTGCTCTCATGCTTCAACAAAGATTCTGAAATCAGCTACAGATTTGTTTGTGTCTTAAACAAAGAAAAGGAGGACTGTGGGAATCTCACACTCCGAAGACTAGACTCTTGGTGTAGGCTACAGACAACTTCACTTAGAAAACTTTCATACTGTTCCACGGGACAGGTTCAGGATTTCCCAGAACTTTTTTTTTTTTTTTTTTTTTTGGCACAGGCCTCTCACTGTCATGGTCTCTCTTGTTGAGGAGCACAGGCTCAGTAGTTGTGGCTCATGGGCCCAGTTGCTCCGCGGCATATGGGATCTTCCCAGAGCAGGGCTTGAACCCACGTCCCCCACATTGGCAGGCAGATTCTCAACCACTGCGCCACCAGGGAAGCCCTTCCCGGAACTTTTTATTCAAGAAGTAGACAGATGGAACTTCAAGACGGCAGAGGAGTAAGATGTGGAGATCACCCTCTTTCCCACAAATACATCAAAAATACATCTACATGTGGAACAACTGCTATAGAACACCTACTGAACGCTGGCAGAAGACCTCAGACTTCCCAAAAGGCAAGAAAATCCCCACATACCTGGCCATGGAACTGACAGGGTCTTGGTGCTCCAGCAGGGTGACAGGCTTGAGCCACTGAGGTGAGAGGGCTGAGTTCAGGACATTGGTCCACCAGAGACCTCATGACATCAATCAGCGAGAGCTCTCCCAGAGATCTCCATCTCAATGCTAAGACACAGCTTCAATCAATGACCAGAAAGCTCCAGTACTGAACAACCCATGTGAAACAAATAGCAAGACAGGAACACACCACCACCCATTAGCAGAGAAGCTACCCAAAATCATAATAAATTCACAGACACCCCAAAACACACTACTGGATGTGGTCCTGCCCCCCAGAAAGAAAAGATCCAGCCTCATCCACCAGAACAAATGCACCAATCCCCTCCACCAGGAAGCTTAAACAACCTTTGAACAAACCTTAACCACTACAGGCAGACACCAAAAACAACAGGAACTATGAAGCTGCAGCCTGCGAAAAGGAGACCAAAAACATGGTAAGTTAAGCAAAATGAGAAGACAGAGAAACACACAGCAGATGAAGGAGCAAGGTAAAAACCCACCAGACCAAACAAATGAAAAGGAAATAGACAGTCTGCCTGAAAAACAATTCAGAGAGTAATTATAGTAAAGATGATCCAAAATCATGGAAATAGAAGGAGGAAAATGCAAGAAACGTTTAGCAAAGACCCAGAAGAACTAAAGAGCAAAGAAACAATGATGAACAACATAATTAATGAAATTAAAAATTCTCTAGAAGGAATCAATAGCAGAATAACTGAGGCAGAAAAAAGGAGAAGTGACCTGGAAGATAAAATAGTGGAAATAACTACTGCAGAGCAGAATAAACAAAAAAGAATGACAAGAACTGGGGAAAGTCTCAGAGACTTCTGGGACAACATTAAATGCACCAACATTCAAATTATAGTGGTCCCAGGAGAAGAAGAGAAAAAGAAAGGAACTGATAAAATATTTAAAAGATTATAGGTGAAAACTTCCCTAATATGGGAAAAGAAACAGTCAATCAAGTACAGGAAGTTCAGAGAGTCCCATACAGAATAAATCGAAGGAGAAACATGCAAAGATACATATTAATCAAATTATCAATAATTAAATACAAACAAAAATATTAAAAGCAGCAAGGGAAAAACAACAAATAACATACAAGGGAATCCCCATAAGGCTAACAGCTGATATTTCAGCAGAAACTCTGCGAGCCAGAAGGGAGTGACAGGGCATATTTAAAGTGATGAAAGGGAAAAACCTACAACCAAGATTACTCTACCCAGCATGGATCTCACTCAGATTTGACGGAGAAATTAAAACCTGTACAGACAAGCAAAAGTTAAGAGAATGCAGCACCACTAAACCAGCTTTACAACAAATGCTAAAGGAACTTCCTTAGGAAGGAAACACAAGAGAAGGAAAAGACCTACAATTAGAAACCCAAAGCACTTAAGAAAATGGCAATAGAAAAATACATATCAATAATTATCTTAAATGTAAATAGATTAAATGCTTCAACCAAAAACATAGACTGGCTGAATGGATACAAAAAAAGACCTGTACATATACTATCTACAAGAGACCCACTTCAGACCTAGGTACACATACAGACTGAAAGTGAGGGGATGGAAAATGATATTCCATGCAAATGGAAATCAAAAGAAAGCTGGAGTAGCAATTTAAAGTAGACTTTAAAATAAAGACTATTATAAGAGACAAAGAAGGACACTACTGAATGATCAAGGGATCAATCCAAGAGGAAGATATAACAATTGTAAATATTTATGCACCAAACATAGGAGCACCTCAATACATAAGGCAAATGCTAACAGCCATAAAAGTGGAAATTGACAGTAACACAATAAGAGTAGGGGACTTTGGGCTTCCCTGGTGGCGCAGTGGTTGAGAGTCCGCCTGTCGATGCAGGGGACATGGGTTTGTGCTCTGGTCCGGGAAGATCCCACATGCCGTGGAGCGGCTGGGCCACTGAGCCTGCACATCCGGAGACTGTGCTCTGTAATGGGAGAGGCCACAGCAGTGAGAGGCCAGTGTAACACACACACACACACACACAAAAAAAAAGAGTAGGGGACTTTAACACACTACTTTCACCAATGTACAGATCATCCAAAATGAAAATAAATAAGGAAGCACAAGCTTTAAATGACACATTAAACAAGATGGACTTAATTAATATTTATAGACTTTCCATCCAGAAACAACAGAATAAATTTTCTTCTCAAGTGCTCATAGAACATTCTCCAGGATAGGACATATCTTGGGTCACAAATCAAGCCTTGCTAAATTTATGAAAATTGAAATTGTATAAAGTATCTTTTCTGAGCACAATGTTATTATCTTAACTTATTATCAATTACAGGAAAAAAATGTAAAAAATACAAACACATGGAGGCTAAACAACACACTACTAAACAACCAAGAGATCACTGAAGAAATCAAAGAGGAAATCAAAAAATACCTAGACACAAATGACAATGAAAACATGATGACCCAAAACCCAGGGGATGCAGTAAAAGCAGTTCTAAGATGGAAGTTTAGAGCGATGCAATCCTACCTCAAGAAACAAGAAACATCTCAAATAAACAACTGAACCTTAAACCTAAAGCAATTAGAGAAAGAAGAACAAAAAATCCCTAAAGTTATCAGAAGGAAAGAAATCATAAAGATCAGATCAGAAATAAATGAAAAAGAAATGAAGGAAATAATAGCAAAAATCAGTAAAACTAAAAGCTTGTTCTTTGAGAAGATAAACAAAATTTGTAAACGATTAGCCAGACTCATCAAGAAAACAAGCGAGAAGACTCAAATCAACAGAATTAGAAATGAAAAAGACTCAAATCAACAGAATTAGAAAAAGACTCAAATCAACAGAATTAGAAATGAAAAAGGAGAAGTAACAACTGACTCTGTAGAAATACAAAGGATAGAGTACTACAAGCAACTATATACCGATAAAATGGACCACATCAAAGAAATGGACATATCTTAGAAAAGTACATCCTTCTGAGACTGAACCAGGAAGAAATAGAAAATATAAACAGACCAATCACAAGCACTGAAACTGTGATTAAAAATATTCTGACAAACAAAAGCCCTGGACCAGATTGCTTCACAGTTAAATTCTATCAAACATTTAGAGAGGAACTAACACCTATCCTTCTCAAACTCTTCCAAAATATAGCAGAGGGAGGAACACTCCCAAATTCCTTCTACAAAGCTACCATCACCCTGATACCAAAACCAGACAAAGATGTCACAAAAAAAGAAAAGTTATGGTCAATATCACTGATGATCATAGATGCAAAAATCCTCAACAAAATACTAGCAAACAGAATCCAACAGCACATTAAAAGGATCATACACCATGATGAAGTGGGATTTATCTCAGGAATGCAAGGATTCTTCAATATATGCAAATCAATCAATGTGATACACCATATTAACAAATTGAAGAAGAAAAACCATATGATCATCTCAAGAGATGCCAAAAAAGCTTTTGACAAAATTCAACACCCATTTATGGTAAAAACCCTCCAGGAAGTAGGCATAGAGGGAACTTACATCAACATAATAAAGGCCATATATGACAAACCCACAACCAACATCACTCTCAATGGTGAAAAACTGAAACCACTTCCACTAAGGTCAGGAAAAAGACAAGGCTCCCCCCTCTCACCACTATTATTTAACACAATTTTGGAAGTTTTAGCCACAGCAACCAGAGAAGCAAAAGAAATAAAAGGAATCCAAATTGGAAAAGAAGTAAAACAGTCACTCTTTTCAGATGACATGATACTCTACATAGAAAATCCTAAAGATGCTACTAGAAAACTAATAGAGCTAATCAATGAATTTAGTAAAGTAGTAGGATACAAAATTAATACACAGAAATTTCTTGCATGCCTATACACTAGTGATGAAATATCTGAAAGAGAAATTAAGGAAGCACTCCCATTTACCACTGCAACAAAAATAATAAAATACCTAGGAATAAACCTACCTAAGGAGACAAAAGACCTGCATGTAGAAAAATATAGGACACTGATGAAAGAAATTAAAGATGATACAAACAGATGGAGAGATATATCATGTTCTTAGATTGGAAGAATCAACATTGTGAAAATGACTCTACTACCCAAAACAATCTACAGATTCAATGCAATCCCTATCAAACTACCAATGGCATTTTTCAAAAAACTAGAACAAAAAATTTCACAATTTGTATGGAAATACTAGCACAGAAACAGAAATATAGACCAATGGAACAGGATAGAAAGCCCAGAGATAAACCCATGCACATATGGTCACCTTATCTTTGATAAAGGGGGCAAGAATGTACAATGGAGAAAAGACAGCCTCTTCAATAAGTGGTGCTGGGAAAACTGGACTGCTACATGTAAAAGAATAAATTTAGAACAGTCCTTAAAACCATATACAAAATAAACTCAAAATGGATTAAAGACCTAAATGTAAGGCCAGACACTATCAAACTCTTAGAGGAAAACACACGCAGAACACTCTATGCCATCAATCACAAGATTTTTTTTGGCCTGCCTCCTAGACAAATGGAAATAAAACCAAAAATAAACAAATGGGACCTAATGAAACTTAAAAGCTTTTGCACAGCAAAGGAAACAAAATCAAGATGAAAAGACAACCCTCAGAATGGGAGAAAATATTTGCAAACAAAGCAACCAACAAAGGATTAATCTCCAAAATATACAAGCAGCTCATGCAGCTCATTATCAAAAAAACAAACAACCCAATCAAAAAATGGGCAGAAGGACTAAAAAGATATTTCTCAAAGAAGATTTACAGATTTCCAACAAATACATGAAAGGATGCTCAACATCACTAATCATTAGAGAAATTTAAATCAAAATTACAATGATGTATCACCTCAATATGGTCAGAATGGCCATCATCAAAAAATCTATAAACAATAAATGCTGAAGAAGGTGTAGAGAAAGGGGAACCCTCTAGCACTGTTGGTAGGAATGTAAATTGATACAGCTACTATGGAGAACAGTATGGAGGTTCCTTAAGAAAACTAAAAATAGAACTACCATAAGACCCAGCAATCCTACTACTGGACATATACCCTGAGAAAACCATAATTCAAAAGAAGTCACATCCCACAATGTTCATTGCAGCACTATTTACAATCATCAGGACATGCAAGCAACTTAATTGTGCATTGACAGATGACTGGATAAAGAAGATGTAGCACATATATACAATGGAATATTACTCAGCTGTAAAATGAAACGAAATTGAGTTATTTGTAGTGAGGTGGATGGACCTAGAGTCTTTCATACAGAGTGAAGTAAGTCAGAAAGAGAAAAATAAATACTCTGTGCTAACACAATATATGGAATCTAAAAAAAAAAGAAAATGTTTCTGGAGAACCTAGGGGGACAGGACAGGAATAAATACACAATCATAGAGAATGTACTTGAGGACATGGGCAGGGTGGGGAAAGGGTAAGTTGAGATGAAGTGAGAGAGTGGCATGGACATATATACACTACCAAATGTAAAATAGCTAGTGAGAAGCAGCTGCATAGCACAGGGAGATCAGCTCGATGCTTTATGACCACCTAGACGGGTGGGATAGGGAGTGTGGGTGGGAGGCGCAAGAGGGGGATGATATGTGGACATAAGTATCCATATAGCTGACTCACTTTGTTATACAGCAGAAACTAGCACACCATTGTAAAGCAATTATACTCTAATAAAGATGTTAAAAAAAAAAAGAAAACATATCTACCCAAACAACAAAAAATAGTAGAAAAATTCATTAAATTATTAGTCCAAGATGCAGCTGAACAACAATTAATTACCTAGGATTGCTTGAACTAGTAAGAGTTGATTATATTTATTCATTTGGAATATTGCTTATATTTCTTTAGTCTTGTATTTTCCCAAAATATATGGAATCCCTTTGCTTCTCAAGCTTTTGGGAAGTCATAGAAAACCAGTAGTCTCAGTTTTAAATATTGAAAAAAAAATTTGTTTTTGAAATTTATTTTTCAATGAATGAAACATTTTTAAAATTTTACTGTGCTTTACAATTTTCAAAATTTCACACACATGATTTTATATAATTGCATTGCTGACTGAAAAAAAATGCAGTGTGAGAGTTGTGAGTTAAGTTTTATTTGGGTCAAAATGAGGACTATAGCCCGGGAGACAGCATTTCAGATAGGTCTGAGAAACTGTTCCAAAGAAGGGGGGGTTGGGAAGGTCAGTATATATCTGATTTTGGTGAAGAGGGAGTACATACCATCAAGTAATTTATTGCAGAAGTTTTCTACTAGTCACAAGGAGCAGACATCGCCATGAACGATTTTAGTGGTCTTCTAGATATGAGGAGATGGAAGAATTGGGCTCATAAAATCATCTCCTGAAAATATTTAACTATCTGAAGACCTGTTCTGCCAGTTTTTTCCAGAGCACAGAGTGCCTCATTTGTGTTCTCCACCTTGAACTCCTTTCAGGGGGTGTTGAAGGTCAGCAGCTGCAGCAGCTCATAAGTTAATCCTTGTAGAGGTAGATGGCAAGTGCCAATTTGTAGGTGACACCATAATAACCCTTTTTTTTAATCCCTTACCTCTATATTGCCCCTCCCCCCTTACCTCTCCTCACTGGTAACCACTAGCTTGTTCTCTATATATGTGAGTCTACTTCTTTGAAACAAAACTTCTTTAAGTGACATTTTATTCTAACTGACCTCCCCTTTCCCAAATCAGAAACTATTTGGAGTCTCTTTGCTTTCTATGGCAACATATTTACTTACATAGATTCATTAAATCTGTCCTCTTTTTATCAGAATATAATGAAAAATAATAATGCAACCAAGGTCTTGTCTGTAATATCATATTTGAGAATGATGATTATTTAATCAGTTAGGACAAACTATTTCAAGGAGCTAAAGTCTGCTATATGAAGCCAATACTTATAAATCTCTCTTACAGAAAGTGGCCTGACTGGAAGTGTTCCAGTTTTGTAAGTGATAAGGAGTATCACTTTCTACTGAGAAAGGAAACTTGGAGTATTTTAGGGACCTTGAGAAGAAAGGAATTCTCCTAAATCCATAGGTATCACAGGTAAAAAATTGATAGATTTTCTTGGACATGGCTTCCTGTAATCAAGTGAGTAAATAATGGAGATTTTTATAAGCCCAATCCATTTCCTTATAAAATCTTCCAGCAAAGCAAATTTAAGAAGACTCATCTAGTAAATAAACATTCTGGCTTCACCTATATAAATAATGATGAGTCCAGCTTTAACTTATAAACAAGAGTAATCTTTCATTGATTTTTTAAAAATCACAATGTTCATTTCAGTGAAAACTGAAATGAGAAAAAAAAATCTAGATATATTTAATGGAAAACTTCATTGCTTACAGCACAACTTTATAGATGATTCTATCCTTTCTATACTGGTGGACTATTTTACACCTCTTTATGGTGCAGATAGCCTGTAGCAATGCAAAATAATTCTCATCTATGGACATGCAAATAAATTATTTCTGATAGATGTTCAATTGACTTTTACCTGCATAAAGAAAATCAGTTTTATGTCAATTTTAACATCATTTCAGCTTTCCTTAATACATATAAATCTGTGCTTCTTGACGTCTTTGAACCTATTTTTTCATCTTCCTGTTTTCCCCATTAAAATTGGGTTAAGTAAAATCTTTAACTTGTGATTGGAAGTAATTTTATGTTTTCTTATGCAAATTAGAAAATAAAACAAACAAATGTTTCAATGACTGAGATTTCAAGTCCCATATTCTTCTTAGTATAGCAGAGCTGCCTCAAAATTCAATGAGCCTAATATTATCATAAGCATGGTGTTTATTTTGTGATAACTTTAAATCATTCTCATCTAAAGTATGTATCGTTATGCCTACTGCTGCACACTAATTTCCCAGGTTTGTTAGCTGTCAACTTCTCAAGTATGGAGTTTAAAACTCCGTAGGCAAGGCTATATTGATGATAGTAAGACCCAGATACAGGGATTTATTCATTCAGCTTCAGTCCCATGTCAGATTCTAAGGCATCCTTTGTCAAGTTCTGAGAAGGAATAGAACTTCATACAGGTGAGACTACTCCATTATCAAGAGCATGAAGCTTGACAGAGCATGGCATATTTAAGGGAATTGTGTTACTGAAGACTAGGATACATGTGGGAGGGAAGTAAGGAATTAGTTGAAAGGTAGATCATGAAATATATGTAATTTTTTCTTGTCTTCCAAAATTAAAATACATCCTCTTAATTTTAATGGTTATCTCAATATTCACCTTTCATTTATTTTAAAATGCCAGAAACCTCTAGCTAAAGTAATATAGTACATTGACAATAGGTAGCTAGTTCTCAAATCACCTAATGGGTATATCAGTTCTGCAAGGTTTTTCTTTTTTTATTTTACTGATTTAAAGGAAATTTAAAACAATGTCTAGTTTGTTAAACCAGCAAACTCCTCTATTTGCAATAAAAATTCCATTTTACCTCCCACAAACATAAATGCTAAATAAGTAAATAAGCCTATTTACTTCCCAAGCCTTGTGAATGTTGCTATATCTCTGAATATAGCTTGTTGTTAAATTGTTTTTCAAATCTAAATTTAATCTGAAAGTGATGAGTAAGATTTCACAGGATGTTCTGAATAATTCTATACCTCAGCTGGACCTAATGCCATTTTACTGTTTTGCATTGTTTTTAATGCATATTTTAAATGACTCATTTCTTGACCTTTCACTCAATGATTTCTAAAAGAGTTCAAATTATGCACAGTTTAAGTTCTTAGTGTTCCAATTACTTTTCCTCAGCAGTTTTAAATTTCATAACATTTATAGAAAAAAGTTAGATTGAATTGATCTGCATTATTTTCCATGAAAGTTGAATTTTATGTCTTTATGTTGCTTTTGTAGTTTGTTTAATTCTATTTATGACCAGAGAAGCACTTTCTTGTCATCAGAAAATAACAACAGTCCAAGAAAACATCTATCAGTTTGCAGATTGTCAAGGCATTTTGATCACTGGAGTGTGAAGGTTGACGGAAGGAGGAGGCATGATTGCTGGTTACATCAATATCAAATAGTGAGAACTATTTTAATATTGAGAATCACAGCGGAAATACAAGTCAGTTAACTTACTAAATTTAACTCTAGCTTTTGGGTTCAGTAGTGGAGAGAGAATTGTTAAATGCTTGCATTGATTCTGTGCTTTTAATTAGACTTGGGACCACTTTTCTAGATTCCCTGGTTAAGAAGTGGTGGTCTGAGTCAAAGCTGATATGGTTGGTCTACTTTCCTCATAATTATCTGAGGTGAGCTAATATTGGAGCTTCTGTTATTTTGTTTCTTTAGTTATTAAGTAGAGCTATGTAATAATGTTCCCTCTGTCTTAGAATACATGATGCTTGCCTTTCAGTTAAAACTAAATGTGTTTACTGTAATCTATTTGTCTGAGATACTTTGTATAAGCTATAAGGAAGAAATCAAGAAATACTCATATACAAAAATTACTGGCTGATTCTACATTAATAATAACCTTTTTTGGTTATGTAAGGTCAAAGTAAGGAAGGAATTATAAAATTTATAGCTGGCAGAGTGTCTTTTATAAACTTTGTTTAAAAATACTTGCAATGGCTTTGATAACTACCCAGAATCAGGGTAAACTTCATAGGCTAATGGCACAGTCTCTACAGGAGTACTGCTTTAACTTCAGATACAAGCCACCAATTTGGGTGGTTCCAGGGCCATCCTCATTTCTAACTAACTGACTTAAGTTTGGGTGTTTTCACTACCCACTCAGGTTGGTTAACTCACTAGGACAACTTACACAACGTAGGAAAGCAATGTGCTAATAATTATAGTTTTATTATAGCAAAATAATACAAATTAGAAGCAGCCAAAAGAAGAGATATATAGGTCAAAATCTAGGAGGGTTCCAAACATAAAGTTTTCCATTGTCCTCCCTCTGTGGAGTCAGGATATGTAACCATCTTGTCATATTGATATGTGACAATATGCAGAGGATAGCCAAACAGAAAAGCTCACTCAAGTCTCAGTGTTTAGAGTTTTATTGGAGTTTGATTACATAGACATGTTCAATTGAATCACAGGCCACACAGTTGAATTTGGTCTCCATATTCCCCTCCTCTCCCCAGAGATCAAGCTATCATCACATGGCTAAAACACTCAACCCCTAATCACACAGTTGGCCTTTCTGGCATGACCAGCCCCCATCTTGAGTCATTTTTTGCCATAAACTATTTTCGAGGGACCCGCAGTGAGTTACCTTGGTAGCATAAGCCACTATGAATAAGAAAGACATCCTATCACTCAGGAAATTCCAAGGATCTGTAGGCTACCTCCAAGGAATTGGGAAAAAAGGCTGGCCAAATTCTTGATTATACAGGAATATCTATTTGAGCTAAGCCAAGGGAATTCATACTATGGCTTTTATGATGCCTTAAACTTACTAACATAAAATCAATAAAATCTCTAAAGCCTTTAAGACATACCAGTGTCTGTATCATTTATGTGATTCCAAAACTGCAGTGGTCAAACCACTTAATTAGATGTTTGGTATGAGGACAGACAACTTCAGCTTCTCTCTCTTATATATCACTTAAGCATCTAAATGAAAGTGAAAATAATAATGTAAAAAATAGCAACCTAATGTGTTTTCTGGCAATGTGTTCACTATAAAATGAATCTATGGCTCTTCTTCTTTGGCCATTACCTGCAGCTGATGTTCTAAAGATAGAACCGACATGACTGCAAGGCAACCAGAACTTCTTCCCAGAAACAGCCTTGACCGAGTTTCTGTAGTTCCTAGAGATATGTTCAGATACTATTTTTACAAAATCTGCATTATATACAAAAAAGAAGCAGACTCACAGATATAGAGAACAAATTGGTGGATACCAGTGGGAAGAGGAAAGTGGAGAGGAGAAAGATAGGGGTGTGGGGTTACAAGATACAAATTATGTATAAAATAAATAAGAAACAAAGATATATTTTACAGCACAGGGAAATATAGCCATTTTTAAAATAACTTTAAGTGGAATATAATTATAAAAATATTGAATCACTTTGCTGTACATTTGAAACTAATATAATATTGTAAATCAACAATACTTCAATAAAAATAAAAAATAAATCAATTTAAACATTTGACAAATGACATATTATACTGTTTTATATTTGTGGATCTCTTTTCCATTGAAATTATCAATTTTCTGAAGACAGACTATATATTAGAATTTAGTATTCTTCATGGAAGAATAACACAAAACCCATGCAAGGAATTGCATAAATATGTATTTACTTCTCCAGGCTATTATTATTTAGTTTGTCTATTTCTCTGAGGCAAAATTTTTTCATAATAACCCTTATTGTGCTATGGGAGACTCAAGAATATCTTATGGTCACTAAGATCCATGCTTATAGTTTCATGTGGATTATATCCATTGTTTACTAGGAAATTTCTCTTGGGATTGTCAAAGCTACAATCTGTTTCTATATATAGCTGAGTGAATCAGGGGTATGAAAGGGGACATATGTAGACAAATTCTCTATGGTTGCATGTATTTGTTTAGGGAAGATGAGAAGATAGATCAGCTTCTCTTAAAGGATTATATCAGTTCATAAATCTGATATAGAAGCTCTATGTGGTTATTGCTCCTGTTTGTCATATAAGAAAGCATTCAGAGACTGAACTTTGAGGAATAATGTCCTCCTATTAGGTTTTTCTACATCTTGTTTCTTGCCAATTTACTCTGTAATTTTTATTATCCTAAAGGAGATCACTTCTCAACTCAAACCCTTTATAATTTCCCTCTTTCTACAAAACAAAATACAATAGGGATATTAAAACCCTCTAGAAATTGCCCAAAAGCCAACTTTGAGCTTGCAAACATGCATACTTTTTGTGTATGAAAGAGTTTAATAAATTTACTAGTCTTCATTCCTGAATGCATATGGGAGGTATTGTTCATTTGTTTACCTCTCTCTGTAATGTCCCTGCTACCATATTTCATCTCCATCTGCTAAAATACTAGCTTTCCTTCAAGATCCAGTTCAAACATTATCTTTCTTCATCCACCTTTCTATGACCCCTGGCCTGTTCCTTCAAAGAATAAGAGGGGCTTCTGGAATGTTGGTAATAATCTTTTTTTTTTTTAATCTAATGCTGGTTACATGTATGTCCCTCTTTTGTGAAAATTCACCATACATATACTTAATATGTGTGTACTTTTCTGCCTTTATTTTGCTTTTAAATAAATAAATAAACTGACCCAGATTTATATATTGAAATGTCAGTGTCACTAACTATCAAAGCACTTCATAAGCAAAAACGAACTGTTCTTCACACTCTCTTGGAAGTATTTTGACATACTATTCAAAGTACTAATGATAATATTTCATTGATAAATATATATGTCATCAATAAATGCTGTAAAATTTCTAAATATAAGCAATATTTTCACTAGCAGCCACACGTTTTCTCATTCCTCTCTGAAGTGGAATACAATTATATTAATTTTATGACTTTTTTCATGCCTTCTTTAATAATAATATACCAGCTCTCAGTTTCTCCTATTTTTTCATTCCCTTATTACAGTATTCCCCTGTTACATTAATATGGTACATTTGTTACAATTAATGAACCAATATCCAGACATTATTATTATGTGAAGCCTGTACATTATTCAGAAATACTTACTCTCTACCTAATGTTCTTTTTCTTCTCCAGGGTCCTATCCAGGGTATCACTTTACATTTATTTGTCATGTCTCGTTAGGTTCCTCATGACTATGACATTTTTCTCAGACTTCCCATGATTTGGTGACCTTGAGAGTTTTGAGCAGAATTGGTCAAGTATTTTGTCCCTCTATTGGGAATTGTCTGAAATTTTTCTCATGATTATACTAGGGTTATGGTTTTCTAAAAGGAAGACCACATAATAAAACTGCCAGTCTAGCACATCACACCTCGGATGTATACTATTAACATGACTTATTACTGTTGATGTTAGTCTTGAGCACCAAGCTAATGTAGTCTTCATCAGATTTATCCATTGTAAAGTTATTTCTTTTTCCCTTTCCATACTGCACTCTTTGGAAAGAAGTCAAGATGCGCAGGACACATTTAAGAAGTAGGGAGTTATGTTCCAGAATATCTACTGGAGCAGAAGATCTTAAATTACTTGAGATTCTTCTGCACGGGGTATTTTTCTTTCCCCCCATTTGTTTATTTACTCATTTATTTATGTTAAGAGGGACTCATGGATATTTATTTTTTACTCTACACTACGTTATTTCTTTTGCTCAAATTTTCCCAGCTTTGACCATTGCAAGTTCTTTTGTTGACTCCTTAATATACCCCATTTGTGTGTGTGTGTGTGTGTTTATTTAGCACTTCCTTACTTCCCAGCATGCTCTAGGCTCATCTTGTATATTACTCTTGCTTCAGATTAAGAATTGGTCATTTATCAAGGAGCTCCATTTCATTTTATCAGAGAATGGCATTAGAAACCAAAATCTTGGCACCAGGTATGCTCATTGCAGTTACCATGTTGTTGCTTCTAGGCTTTTGCTGCTGACAGATCAAAGAAATATATGGGTGTGTATTACCCCAAGTATATACACACATATATAAAAATTTCCATATGTTTATTTGGAATGTAAACGTATGTATATGCATTATGATAAACATGAATTAATACTGATTTCTCTAACTCTAATCCATGTGGTCATGTATCACTGTTACCATTTTTGCATGATTATCTGTAACCTCATTCCAACATTAGGAAACATAGCCTTCACTATTTGTCATCCATTTATTTAATTGTTCAAATCCATTATATATATATATATATATATATATATCCATTACATATATAATGGTTTCAGAATTGTTCATATATACCATAAGGGAAACAACTTTATCAACTAGGGGACATTGCTTTCTGCTAACTTAGGTCACTACCATTTCTCTCCACCACTTTCAGTGAAATTGATTTGTATATTTGTAATGCAGTTAGATTGTTTTCTCGCAGTTTGCACTCTATCTTGGGAGTCCATGGCTTTATGAACAATCTTTTTAATTTGCATGAATTGATTTACTCTTTTTTATGTAAAGTTCTATGGATTTTAATAAATACAATGTTACATATTCACCACTACAGTATCAGACAGAATACTTACAGTTACCTTAAAAAAATCCCCTGTTCTTCACCTATTCAACTGTCATCTGCCAGGGTCCTGAACTCCTGGCAACCACTGATCTATACTGTGTGTCTCTATAATTTTGCCTTTACCCAATGTCATATAAATTGAGTTATATCGTAGCCTTTTTAGGTTTGCTTTTTTTATTTAGTGATATGCATTTAAAATGTATTCATATTTATGAATAACTTGATAGTTCATTTTTATTATCACTGAATAACATTCCACTGTATGAAAAGAAAACACACAATTTGCTTATGCATTCACCTATTGAAGGACATCTTGGTTACTTCTAGTTTTTGTCAAATATGAATGCAAATATGATAAACATTTGTGTTCAGGATTTGTGTGGTAAATGTCTAGGGACAGAAATCAGTTTGTTAAATACCTAGGAACACAATTGCTGGATCATATAATAAGATTAGATTTAACTTTGTATGAAACTGCTGAATTATCTTGCAAACTATCTTTCTATTCCCATAACTCAGGAGTGAAATTTGCTGTTGCTGTGTATCTTTACCAGCAATTGATATTTTCAGGTTTTTAAAAATGTTTTCTATTCTGATATGTGTGCAATATTATCTAATTATTTTAATTTCCCTAATGATGAATAACGTTGAATCTTTTAACTGGCTTATTGCCATCTGTATATTCTTTGGTGAGGTGTCTCTTAGCTCTTCTGTCCTTTTACAAATTGAATTTTTGTTCTTGTTGAGTTTTAAGAGTTCTTTATACCATCTAGATATGTGTCCTTTATCAGCCACATGCTTTGAAATATTTTTCTCCCCATTTGTAGCTTGTTTATTCATTCCCATAGCAATGTCTTTCCCATTGCAAAAGTGTTTACTTTTCATCAAGTTCAATATAACACTTTTTTTTCTTTTATGGATCTCAATTTTAGTGTTGTATGTAAAACTTCATTACTAAACTCAAGGTTTTATAGATTTTATCTATAAAATAGAATTTTTATAGTTTTGAATTATGCATTTATGTTTAGGATCCATAAGACTTGTTGATAATTTCATTTTTTTTTTGCATATGGATGTTCACTTGTAATAGCACTATTTTTATTTGACTACACTTTCTCTATTGAACTCTTTTGCTCCTTTGTCAAATAAATTAACTACATTTGTGTAGGTCTATTTCTGCACTCTTCATTCTTTTTCACTGATCTATATGCCTATTTGTTCCCCAATAAAATATTGTATTGAATAATATAGTTTTGTAGCAAGATTTGTAATTAAGTAACATGATTTTTCTTTCTCTGTCTTCCCCTCATCCTTCTCCTGCTTCTTCAGTATTGTATTGTCTATTCTAGGTATTTTACCTTTCCATAAAAATTTTTAAATCAGTTTGTCACTATCTGTAAAATGTTTGCTGAGATATTGATTGAGATTATTTTTAATCTATTGGCCAATTTAGGAATAATTGACATCAATAATATTGGCTCTGCATGTAGGTTCTGCACATGTTTTGTTAGATTTATGCCAAAATATTTCATCTTTATTATTGCTGTTATTTCCTTTATTTTAAATTTAAATTTTTCATTGCTGAGGTATAGAGAAACAACTGACTTTTCAATATTGACCTTGTATATTGCAACCATGCTATAATTACTTATCAATTCCATGAATTATCTTGAAGATTCTTTGATTCATAGACAATTATGTAGTTTGTAAATAAACACAGTTTTATCTCTTTCTTTCCGATCTTTATCCCTTCTATTTCCTTTTCATGTCATATTTCATGAGCTAAGACTTCCAGCATAATGTTAAATAGGAGTAGAGAGAGAGAGGGTACATTTGCCTGTTCCCAATCTTAGTGGGAAAACATTTAGGTTCTCATCATAAGCATGATGTTAGCCATAAGGTTTTTGTATATGAGATTTCACTGTAGTTTTTTTTCTCCCTCCCTTCCTTCCCCCCTCCCTTTCTTCCATCCTTCCTTCCTTCCTTCCTTCTTTCTTTTCTTGGTGGGATTATTTACTACATTGAAGAAGTTACCTCTATTCCGACTTTTCTGAGAGTTTGTATTATTAACGGGCTTGGAATTTTGTCAAATTTTCCTGTATCAATTGACTGTTTGCAAGGTAGATTATAGTGATTAATTTTTAGATGCTGAACCAGCCTTGCATAACTGGAATTGATCACACTTGATTGTGGTGTATAATTCATTTTATACATAATTAAATTTGATTTGTTAATATATTGTTGAAGATTTTGAATCTACAATTGTGAGAGATATTGGTCTGTACTTTCCTTGTAATTTCTTAACCTGTTTATGGTATTAGTGTAGTAGTGGACTCATAGAATGAATTAGAAGAGTTACATCTGCTTGTACTTTCTTGAACATTTCATGGAAAACTGGTATTATTTCTACCATAATTTGGGGGTTAGAATTCACCAGTGAAAACATCTAGGCATAGTAATTTCTACTCTGGAAAGTTGTAGATTATTGATTTAATTTCAAACAATAATGCAGGCCATCTACTTATCTTTATGTAAGTTGTGATAATCCGGGCCTTTGAATGAACTTGTTGCTATTACCTAAATTATCAAATTTGTGAGCATGCTGCTATTCATAGTATTCTTTTATTATCCCTTTAATGTTTGTGGCATCAGTAGTGATGAATCTTTTATATATATATATATATATATATATATATATATATATATATATATATACACCTTAACCCAGCCTCTGGCAGACTTCTTTAGGTCAGAGCTGTAAGTAACAAAGAGTTCTGCATCCCATCCATCTGTGTGTCATTGTGTTCTGTCCTATCATACAAAAAATCTTTTTTTTTTCCCTGTCTTCATTTTTCTTTCCTCTCTTTCTGAAACTCCAACTAAATACATACTGTACTGTTTTATACAATCTAACAGGTCTCTGAGGCTCTGTTCAATCTTTTCAAACTTTTTCTTCTTGGTGTTTATCTTCAAGCTCACTCCTTTCTCTGTTATCTCTTATTTGTTTTAAAATTTATACAGTGTATTTTATATTTCATATAGTGTACTTTTATCTCTAATTTTAATGAATTTTTAAATAATATTTTCTATTATTTTGATATTTTCTATTTTTATTGAGATATAATTGATGCATAACATTTTATTAGTTTCAGATGTATTATATAATGATTCAGTATATGTTTACATCGCAAAATGATCACCACAATAAGTCTAGTTAATATCCATCATCAGACATAGTTACAAATTACTTTTCTTGTGATGAGAAATTTTAACCTCTTTGAGCAATTTTCAAATATACGATATGGTATTATTTACTATAATCACTATGTTGTGGATTACATCCGCAGGATTTATTTATTGTATAACTAGATGATTATATCTTTTAATCACCTTCACTGATTTCATACAGCTCCCATGCCTGCCTCTGGCAGCCACACATCTGTTCACTGTATCTGTGGAGTTTTATTTGTTTGTTTTGTCTGTTTGTTCTAGATTCCATATATTGGTGAGATCATACTGTTTTTGTCTTTCTCTCCCTGATTTATTTCACTTGGCATATTGCCTTCAAGGTCAATAGGTCCATTCATGTTGTTACAAATGACAGAATTTCTTTCCCTTTATATGGATGAATTATATATAGTATATGTTATATATAATATGCAATCACTTTTTTATTTACTCATCTATGGATACTTAGGTTGTTCCTATGTCTTATCTATTGTAAAGAATGCTGCAATAAAGATGAGGGCATAGATATCTTTTCGAGTTTTTGTTTCCTTTGGATAAATATTGAGAAATGGAACTGCTATATCATATGGTAGTTCTATTTTCAATTTTTGAGAAACTGCTATATTATTTTCCAATGTGGCTGCATCAATTTACGTTCCCACCAAGAGTGTACAAGGATTTTCTTTATTCCACATCTCCACCAACATTTGTTTCTTGACTTTTTGTTAATAGCCATTCTAACAGGTCTAAGGTGACATCTCATTAGTTTGATTTGCATTCCTGTGATGACTAGTGACGTTGAACATCTTTTTCTGTACCTGTTGTTCATCTGTATATCTTTGAGAAAATGTCTATTTAACTCTTCTATCCATTTATAATTGGATTTTATTTATTTGCTTATTTATTTTTATTATTTATTTTGATGTGCAAAAATAGTTTGATGAAATTCCACTTGATTTTTACTTTTGTTACTTTTGTTTTAGTTGATGAATCTAAAAAATCATATTCAAGACCAATGTCAAGAAGTTTACCACCAATGTTTTCTTCTAGGAGTTTTATGTTTCAGGTCTTACGTTCAAGTTCATTCTTAGTTAATTTTATGTATGCTGTAAGAGAGTGGTCCAGTTTCATTCTTTTGTATGTGGCTGTCCTGTTTTCCCAACAACTTTTATTGAACAGACTGTCCTTTCCCCATTGTGTATTCTTGGCTCCTTTGTAGTAAATTCATTAACCATTTATGCATGGGTTTATTTCTGTGCTCTCCAACCTGTTTCCACAGATCTTTGTGTCTGTTTTTATGCCAATACTGTACTATTTGATTACTATAGCTTTGTAATATATTTGAAATCAGGAAGCTTGATGCTTCCAGCTTTTAGTCTTCTTTATCAAGATTGGTTTGTCTATTTCAGGCCTTTTGTGGTTCCAAAAAATCCTTTGGTTGTAATTAATGTGGAAAGATCATTGTCCAAAATACACACCTTAAAACCCTCAAAGGGTTCAAAGTAGATAGAAACTCTACCTATGCAATATATGTGGGAAAGTATTTAATCTAAAATCTAATGTAAATAAACATGAAAGGATTCACACTAGAAAGTACTAAGACACTAACACATTTTAGAAATTACTATAAATCAGAGTATTTTAGAAAATAATCCAAAGTCAAAACAATCATATACATGTGCCACATCTTTATCCATTCATCCCATGATGGGCACTTAGGTTGTTTCCATCTCTGAGCTATTGTAAATAGAGCTGCAATGAACATTTTGGTACATGATTCTTTTTGAATTATGGTTTTCTCAGGGTATATGCCCAGTAGTGGGATTGCTGGGTCATACGGTAGTTCTATTTGTAGTTTTTTAAGGAAACTCAATACTGTTCTCCATAATGGCTGTACCAATTCACATTCCCACCAGCACTGCAAGAGTGTTCCCTTTTCTCCACACCGTCTCCAGCATTTATTGTTTCTAGATTTTTTGATGATGATCATTCTGACTGGTGTGAGATGATATCTCATTGTAGTTTTGATTTTCATTTCTCTAATGATTAATGATGTTGAGCATTCTTTCATGTGTTTGTTGGCAGTCTGTATATCTTCTTTGTAGAAATGTCTATTTAGGTCTTCTGCCCATTTTTGGATTGGGTTGTTTGTTTTTTTGTTAGACCTAGAGTCTTTCATACAGAGTGAAATAACAGAAAGACAAAGACAAATACCGTATGCTAACACATATATATGGAATTAAAGACAAAAAAAAGTCATGAAGAACCTAGGGGTAAGACAGGAATAAAGACACAGACCTACTAGAGAATGGACTTGAGGATATGGAGATCGGGAAGGGTAAGCTGTGACAAAGCAAGAGAGAGGCATGGACATATATACACTACCAAACGTAAAGTAGATAGCTAGTGGGAAGCAGCCGCATAGCACAGGGAGATCAGCTCAGTGTTTTGTGACCGCCTGGAGGGGTGGAATAGGGAGAGTCGGAGGGAGGGAGACGAAAGAGGGAAGAGATATGGGAACATATGTATATGTATAACTGATTCACTTTGTTTTAAAGCAGAAACTAACACACCATTGTAAAGCAATTATACCCCAATAAAGATGTTAAAAAAAATCGGATAATTATATATTAATGTGTTTCAATCAGTAAGGAGATGAAGGTTTGACAGGTATAATTATATTCAATGTACACATTTTTTTGTGGACAATATTTAAGATTTTTTGAAAAGAATATTGTTGATATTTCAAAAATATTCCAGACCTTTTCAGTAACAAAATGCAGTTATATCTAAGAATTTAGTTATATTCTGAAATAATGATACCTGGTTTTGTATAAATTTAATGTAAATGATTTTATCTTTTCACTATACCTGATAAGCTCTCTCGAATAATGATTACTATACTTGGCTTATTTTACCAGATCAAGCATAGGAGAGTTGATAATTGTTATTCCAGGTGATGCTGGAGTATAAAAAATTAGTGGGTTGTTTTTAAAACTGAAGTGTAGACCTGAAGAAGTCAAGTACAGAAGTTTAGCAGCATGAATTGTAATCGACTAAAATATTCTGCTAAAGAGTTTAATATTAGAGCTACATGAGCCTTGACTACTTCCATTCATAAGATATTTGTAGAAACTTTCCCCTTATTCACAAGGAAGAAAATCCTTGAAACTCTGATTTAATTTCGAGCTTCAGTTAGACTCCAAACAAAGTATGAAATTAAAGTGACATCATCTTCTTACTGCTGAGATGCTCACACAGTGAATATCCCACATTCCCCTAACTATTTTGGGGGGAAATCCCTACAATCTATATTCTATCCATGTAATATCTCTAGTGATATGTGCCCACTAGGTTTCTGATTACAAGGATTTGGTATTAGGAATTTTTATTATGATATCTCTGAGTTCTATGTCATTTTTGATGACTTAAAGTAATATCCAACTGATTTCTTGTAAAATTTTCATGATTGTCTAAAACATAGTAAGCACTCAGTGAAAACCCTTTGAAAGAATAAATAAATATATGCTTAGATATCAACAGAAAGGTTTCATCAATATCCCTGCTGTTTCCAAATTAGCTGACAAAGAGATTTGATTCTAAAGAAAAATTTATTTGAAGGTACAGAGCTGATGCTAGAATGTCCAGTAAGGTGAAACCTTATGTTTCTGTGTGATTCTGTACAAAGGATAAAGAATGGGATCTGCAAGTTATTGGATTGAAATCATATCCAAAACTTATGAGTATACGCAATATTTATAGGGAAAAAATCCCATAACTTTTATCAAATTATGAAACAGATTATGAAATATTAAAAAAATCATTAAGAACCATATATCCATGGAATATTTCCTACCTATTTCTCCACTTCACATTATATTATTTTATAAATGTCAATTAAAGATTTTGTTTTTGATTGAAGAGGAACATATGTGATGATGCATAGAACATTAAACAAAAGAGGTTGGAAATAAGATTTGTATTTTCCCCAAATTTAATTCTATTATTTGAAACCCAATCTTAAGTTTTTAAATGATTTTATTTGTAAAACACACATTATTGTTTTCTTGGAGTTTTTACTCTGACATCCTATAATTTTGATGTTGGCAAATTTTTAACAGTAAATGAAAAAAAAAAAGAATAAGAGTACATTATAGTGTGAATAAACAAATATTCCAAGAGATTTTATAGTATATTCATATAACACTTACCACTGTCCCCAGAAGTGAAGAGCAATGATGATTAATGTTTATCTACATATGTTGGGCTTCTGTTTATCTCTGGTGTTTGCTGCAAAATATCAGCCTTTAAACATCAGGGAAAAAAATACTAACAACTTGGACAAATTATCTTAAATAACAGATAAATTATTTTAACAAATTAAAGCAATTAAAGGCCTTTACAAAATGCTACAATCAACACGGTGGTTCTGAAAAATAATCTAATTACAGAAATAAACTAAATTAAAAAAAAAACTCAAAAGATATTTTCAAAATGTTTGGTGAGATGCTATTTTCCTACATAAGGTAAATAAGACAAATAATCTACATGAATTTCAAGGATGTTTTGAATTCAGAATCATAAACATGGTTAATATATCATCATTTTCCCACATCCTGAACACTTTGTTTCCCCTGTGTAGATCTTTATAACTTTAAATCTATAAATGTATTTCATTGTTATGAAAATCTGTGAGGTAAACAGTAGGGGAATTATTTCTCTCACACTTTCTTTCCTATTTTTATTGATCAGGAGATCAGAACTCAATGAAAATATGTAACGTTTTTATTGTCAAACAGTAATGAAGTAGCATTAAAATTAGGCTTTCCTAGTTTTTTTAAGTTGAACAATAATAGGAAATTAGCTTGAGTTTTGTATAATTATTAAAAATATGATTATCCAGGTTATGGTTATCAATCATATAAATGGCTCACTGAAATTCACACATTTAATCTTATTTTCCTTCATTAGTGATTGGGTCAGAGAGTCTTTGTAACTTATACATTGCCAAAGAGATATAAACAGTGTCAGATTTGTGGTGTTTCCTGAAAATACTTTATTTAACTCTTTTAGAGGTGCAGGCTTATAGCATGATCCTTTGTCCTATGTCCCTTTGCTCTTCCCACCTCTTTCTACCTGAAATGCAAATGCAAAGCCTGATATGAAGCAACCTTTTTGTGACCACAAGGATGGGTATGAAAGCCAGTACATTAAATGTAGTGAAATAGAAACATTAAAATTTAGATGACTTACCCTAAGTAACCATTAGCTTTTAAGTAGAAAAACATTGCAGAAATAAGGGCCAGAAACTTCCAAAATTTAGTAAAGTACATCAAATTAAAATTCTAGAAGCTCAGTGAGCCCAAAAAGTGTAAATAAGAAGACAGCTATACCTGAGACATCATAGAAAAACCTCTGAAAATAAAAGTTATACAGGAATTCCTGAAGCAGCCAGAAAAAGAAAAGGATACGTTACATAAGTAGCAATGATTTGAATGAGCATAGATTTCTCATCAGAGATGATGAGGCAGAAGACAAATGTATAATACTTATATAGTGCTGAAAGAAAATAACTGTCAACCCAGAAATCTATATCCAGTGAAATTATCTATCAAGCATGAAAGTAAAATAAATTTTTTTTTCTGATAAAAGCAAAGTACAACAACTCATCATCAGTATAAATATACTACAAGAAAAGTAGAGGAAGCTCTTCAGGTTGAAGGGAAATAATATCAGGTAGAAATTCACATGTTCAAGAAGGAATGAAGCACACTGAATATGGTGACTATCTGGGCAAATTAATTAAATTGAAGGGAATTAAATAATTCCTTTCAAATCTAAATGAATGTTCAAAGAAAATATATATAACATTTTCTTGTGAGACTTATAGGTTAAGACAGGAATAAAGACACAGACCTACTAGAGAATGAACTTGAGGATAAGGGGAGGGGGAAGGGTAAGCTGTGACAAAGCACGAGAGAGGCATGGACATATATACACTACCAAACGTAAGGTAGAGAGCTAGTGGGAAGCAGCTGCATAGCACAGGGAGATCAGCTCAGTGTTTTGTGACCACCTGGAGGGGTAGGATAGGGAGGGTGGGAGGGAGGGAGACGCAAGAGGGAAGAGATATGGGAACATATGTATATGTATAACTGATTCACTTTGTTATAAAGCAGAAACTAACACACCATTGTAAAGCAATTATATTCCAATAAAGATGTTAAAAATATAAAAAGAAAAAAAAGGAAAGAAAATGTAATACTAGTGACAATTCAAGCATAAAATTATGTCAGAGTGCATAGGTGAATGGACCTATATTGTCTTTTTTATTTCCAGTTTATTGAAACTGTTGACAAAAAACAAAGAGACTGCTAGATATTTCTCCAACAAAATTGGATCAGTAGAGAACTGTAGTTCAAAGTCTACAACCATGGCATGCCAAGTCTAAGTCCTCATCGCAGCAGAGAAAGGAGAATGCTTTTATTGAGGGGAAAAGTAAGTTGGGAAACCAAGAATAAACAAAGTTTCCACGACTTTTTATTGGCTTTGTCTGTGCCAGGAAAGAAGAGTCTTTCTTCTTCCTGTTGGGCTCTACTATCCTTGCAGGGCACGAGAGCTCCCCTTTCTGGTCTCTCATTATTTAATTAAGGTTTCTGCTTGTTAATTATTTTACATTTCCCCTTTTTGATCAATATCTTTCTCTGAAAGCATCACTGATCAAGAGTCAGGCTTTCTAGTTTCAGCAGATTTTTGTCTCTCAATGCCTTTAAGGATGATTTCTGGGTGTAATGTCTCATGCTGGAGGGATAGTGCACAGATTGGTAACCTATGAGGTCACATTCAAGTAACAAGGAGGGGTAGGAGGGAGAATTTACAGGCACTTTTTATCCAAAGTCCATATGTTACCAAAATGATAGACATTGGATATTATCTGAAGCATTACATCATTATCAAAGGTTTTGTGATAAAACTTCTAACAGTCCTGGTCCAGTTATCTGGATGTCATGTACTTCAATTATGGGAAATCTTTACATTCAGGTCAACAGACGATGTGCTGATCCAGTCAAAGTTTGGTGATTTCTTTAGGTGTGTCATGTGAAGCCATGTCTATTCCTTGGAGTTTGGCAGCACAAAGTTTGGTTAGCAGTACTCAATAGGGACCTCTCCAGTGAGGTTGAAGAAAGTTTTTCTGTAGATGTCTTTGTCAGTAGACAAAATCTCCAGGTTGCAAGGTATGATTATTAAGGACTTCATCTCCCAAGAGTTCACAGTAAACAGTCCTCTACTGAAACATGGTTATTTTTAATAGAAGAAATTAGGCCTTTGTAATATTGAAATATACCCCTTTTTATTGGATGTGGGTGAAAATAAGAAGGAGCCAAGTGCAGTGGACATCCTGTGAATGTTTCAAAGAGTGAGAGTTTATGAATTTCAAGAGGGGCAGATCTGAGATTTAGAAGGACCAACAGCAATGCTCTTGACCAAGGTATTTGAGTCTACAAATTTTGAACATTTAATTGACTTTAAATAATGCCATTAGTGTGTTCAACTAAACCAGAGTATTGAGCATGGTAAGCACAGAGAAAGTGTTGAAAAACTGGCAAAACAGCTCAGACCTGTGAAGATATCTGGCTGGTAAACTATTCAAAAGGAGTTCAGCAGGTAGGGATGGCCTTTCCAAAAAGGACTTTAGCCACTGAAGAGGCAGTAGCCTATTTGCAAGGGAAGGCTTCAGTCCAGTATGAAAAAATACATAACGAATATTTATATCCATTAGACAGAGGAAGTTAATTGTCCACTTAGTAGTTTAAAATGTATGGAACCAGACTTCCGGGAAGATGGCGGAAGAGTAAGACGCGGAGATCACCTTCCTCTCCACAGATACACCACAAGTACATCTACGCGTGGAACAACTCCTACGGAGCACCTACTGAACGCTGGCAGAAGACCTCAGACCTCCCAAAAGGCAAGGAACCCCCCACGTACCTGGTTAGGGCAAAAGAAAAAACTAAACAGAGACAAAAGGATAGGGACGGGTCCTGCACCAGCGGGAGAGAGCTGTGAAGGAGGAAAAGTGTCCACACACTAGGAAGCCCCTTCGCGGGTGGAGACTTCGGGAGGCGGAGTGGGGGAGCTTGGGAGCTGCGGAGGAGAACACAGTAACAGGGGTGCGGAGGGCAAAGCGGACAGATTCCAGCGCAGAGGATCGGGCCGACCGGCACTCACCAGCCGAGAGGCTTGTCTGCTCGCCCGCCGGGGCGGGCGGGACTGGGAGCTGAGGCTCCGGCTTTTGTCGGAGTGCCGGGACAGGACTGACGTTGGCGGCGTGAACACAGCCTGCAGGGCGTTGGTGCGCCGCGGCTGGCCGGGAGAGAGTCCGGGGAGGGGTCTGGACCTGCCGAAGAGGCAAGAGACTTTCACGTCCCTCTTTGTTTCCTGGTGCACGAGGAGAGAGGATTAAGAGCGCTGCTTGAGAGGGCTCCAGGGACGGGCGCGAGCCGCGGCTAAGATTGCGGAGCCCAGAGAAGGACATGGGACGCTGAGGCCGCTGCTGCCGCCGTCAGGAGGCCTGTGTGCGAGCACAGGTCACTAGCCACACGCCCTTCCGGGGAGCCTGTGCAGCCCGCCACTGCCAGGGTCCCGGGATCCAGGGACGGCTCCCCCGGGAGAGCGCACGGCGCCCTCAGGCTGCAGCGTCACGCCGGCCTCTGCCGCTGCAGGCCCACCCCTCACTCCGTGACCCTCCCTACCCCCCGGCCTGGGTGAGCCAGAGCCTCCGAATCAGTGGCTCCTTTAACCCCGTCCTGTCTGAGCAAAGAACAGACGCCCTCCGGCGACCTACACGCACAGGCGGGGCCAAATCCAAAGCTGAGCCCTTGGGAACTGTCAGAACAAAGAAGAGAAAGGGAAATCTCTCCCAGCAGCCTCAGAAGCAGCGGATTAAAGCGCCACAATCAACTTGATATACCCTGCATCTGTGGAATACCTGAATAGACAACGAATCATCCCAAATTAAGGAGCCCTGTGGATGAAAGGCTCTTGGTGCTGCAGCCAGGAGTCAGTGCTGTGCCTCTGAGGTGGGAGAGCCAACTTCAGGACACTGGTCCACAAGAGGCCTCCCAGCTTTACATAATATCAAACAGCAAAAATCTCCGAGAGATCTCCATCTCAACGCCAGCACCCAGCTTCACTCAACGACCAGCAAGCTACAGTGCTGGACATCCTTTGCCAAACAACTAGCAAGACAGGAACACAACCCCACCCATTAGCAGAGAGGCTGCCCAAAATCATAGTAAGTCTACAGACACCCCAAAACACACCACCAGACGTGGACCTGCCCACCAGAAAGACAAGATCCAGCCTCATACACCAGAACACAGGCACTAGTACCCTCCACCAGGAAGCCTACACAACCCACTGAACCAACCTTAGCCACTGGGGACAGACACAAAAAACAACAGGAACTACGAACCTTCAGCCTGCAAAAAAGGAGACCCCAAACACAGTAAGATAAGCAAAATGAAAAGACAGAAAAACACACAGCAGATGAAGGAGCAAGATAAAAACCCACCAGACCTAACAAATGAAGAGGAAATAGGCAGTCTACCTGAAAAAGAATTCAGAATAATGATAGTAAGGTTGATCCGAAATCTTGGAGATAGACTGGACAATAGAATGGACAAATTGCAAGAATCAGTTAACAAGGACCTAGAAGAACTAAAGATGAAACAAGCAACGATGAACAACACAATAAATGAAATTAAAAATACTCTAGATGGGATCAATAGCAGAATAACTGAGGCAGAAGAACGGATAAGTGACCTGGAAGATAAAATAGTGGAAATAACTACTGCAGAGCAGAATAAAGAAAAAAGAATGAAAAGAACTGAGGACAGTCTCAGAGACCTCTGGGACAACATTAAACGCACCAACATTCGAATTATAGGGGTTCCAGAAGAAGAAGAGAAAAAGAAAGGGACTGAGAAAATATTTGAAGAGATTATAGTTGAAAACTTCCCTAATATGGGAAAAGAAATAGTTAATCAAGTCCAGGAAGCACAGAGAGTCCCATACAGGATAAATCCAAGGAGAAATACGCCAAGACACATATTAATCAAACTGTCAAAAATTAAATACAAAGAAAACATATTAAAAGCAGCAAGGGAAAAACAACAAATAACACACAAGGGAATCCCCATAAGGTTAACAGCTGATCTTTCAGCAGAAACTCTGCAAGCCAGAAGAGAGTGGCAGGACATATTGAAAGTGTTGAAGGAGAAAAACCTGCAACCAAGATTACTTTACCCAGCAAGGATCTCATTCAGATTTGATGGAGAAATTAAAACCTTTACAGACAAGCAAAAGCTGAGAGAGTTCAGCACCACCAAACCAGCTCTACAACAACTGCTAAAGGAACTTCTCTAGGCAAGAAACACAAAAGAAGGAAAGGACCTACAATAATGAACCCAAAACAATTAAGAAAATGGGAATAGGAACACACATATCGATAATTACCTTAAATGTAAATGGACTAAATGCTCCCACCAAAAGACACAGATTGGCTGAATGGATACAAAAACAAGACCCATATATTTGCTGTCTACAAGAGACCCACTTCAGACCTAGAGACACATACAGACTGAAAGTAAGGGGATGGAAAAAGGTATTTCATGCAAATGGAAACCAAAAGAAAGCTGGAGTAGCAATTCTCATATCAGACAAAATAGACTTTAAAACAAAGACTATTAGAAGAGACAAAGAAGGACACTACATAATGATCAAGGGATCAATCCAAGAGGAAGATATAACAATTGTAAATATTTATGCACCCAACTTAGGTGCACCTCAATACATAAGGCAAATACTGACAACCATAAAAGGGGAAATCGACAGTAACACATTCATAGTAGGGGACTTTAACACCCACCTTTCACCAATGGACAGATCATCCAAAATGAAAATAAATAAGGAAACACAAGCTTTAAATGATACATTAAACAAGATGGAGTTAATTGATATTTATAGGACATTCCATCCAAAAACAACAGAATACACATTTTTCTCAAGTGCTCATGGAACATTCTCCAGGATAGATCATATCTTGGGTCACAAATCAAGCCTTGGTAAATTTAAGAAAATTGAAATTGTTTCAAGTATCTTTTCTGACCACAACGCCATGAGACTAGATATCAATTACAGGAAAAGATCTGTAAAAAATACAAACACATGGAGGCTAAACAATACACTACTTAATAATGAAGTGACCACTGAAGAAATCAAAGAGGAAATCAAAAAATACCTAGAAACAAACGACAATGGAGACACAACGACCCAAAACCTGTGGGATGCAGCAAAAGCAGTTCTAAGGGGGAAGTTTATAGCAATACAAGCCCACCTTAAGAAGCAGGAAACATCTCGAATAAACAACCTAACCTTGCACCTCAAGCAATTAGAGAAAGAAGAACAAAAAAACCCCAAAGCTAGCAGAAGGAAAGAAATCATAAAAATCAGATCAGAAATAAATGAAAAAGAAATGAAGGAAACAATAGCAAAGATCAATAAAACTAAAAGCTGGTTCTTTGAGAAGATAAACAAAATAGATAAACCACTAGCCAGACTCATCAAGAAAAAAAGGGAGAAGACTCAAATCAATAGAATTAGAAATGAAAAAGGAGAGGTAACAACTGACACTGCAGAAATAAAAGAGATCATGAGCGATTACTACAAGCAACTCTATGCCAATAAAATGGACAATCTGGAAGAAATGGACAAATTCTTAGAAATGCACAACCTGCCAAGACTGAATCAGGAAGAAATAGAAAATATGAACAGACCAATCACAAGCACTGAAATTGAAACTGTGATTAAAAATCTTCCAACAAAGAAAAGCCCAGGACCAGATGGCTTCACAGGCGAATTCTATCAAACATTTAGAGAAGAGCTAACACCTATCCTTCTCAAACTCTTCCAAAATATAGCAGAGGGAGGAACACTCCCAAACTCCTTCTACGAGGCCACCATCACCTTGATACCAAAACCAGACAAGGATGTCACAAAGAAAGAAAACTACAGGCCAATATCACTGATGAACATAGATGCAAAAATCCTCAACAAAATGCTAGCAAACAGAATCCAATAGCACATTAAAAGGATCATACACCATGATCAAGTGGGGTTTATTCCAGGAATGCAAGGATTCTTCAATATACGCAAAACTATCAATGTGATAAACCATATTAACAAACTGAAGGAGAAAAACCATATGATCATCTCAATAGATGCAGAGAAAGCTTTTGACAAAATTCAACACCCATTTATGATAAAAACCCTGCAGAAAGTAGGCATAGAGGGAACTTTCCTCAACATAATAAAGGCCATATATGACAAGCCCACAGCAAACATCATCCTCAATGGTGAAAAACTGAAAGCATTTCCACTAAGATCAGGAACAAGACAAGGTTGCCCACTCTCACCACTCTTATTCAACATAGTTTTGGAAGTTTTAGCCACAGCAATCAGAGAAGAAAAGGAAATAAAAGGAATCCAAATCGGAAAAGAAGAAGTAAAGCTGTCACTGTTTGCAGATGACATGATCCTATACATAGAGAACCCTAAAGATGCTACCAGAAAACTACTAGAGCTAATCAATGAATTTGGTAAAGTGGCAGGATATAAAATTAATGCACAGAAATCTCTGGCATTCCTATATACTAATGATGAAAAATCTGAAAGTGAAATCAAGAAAACACTCCCATTTACCATTGCAACAAAAAGAATAAAATATCTAGGAATAAACCTACCTAAGGAGACAAAAGATCTGTATGCAGAAAATTATAAGACACTGATGAAAGAAATTAAAGACGATACAAATAGATGGAGAGATATACCATGTTCTTGGATTGGAAGAATCAACATTGTGAAAATGACTCTACTACCAAAAGCAATCTATAGATTCAATGCAATCCCTATCAAACTACCACTGGCATTTTTCACAGAACTAGAACAAAAAATTTTGCAATTTGTATGGAAACACAAAAGACCCCGAATAGCCAAAGCAATTTTGAGAACGAAAGAAGGAACTGGAGGAATCAGGCTCCCAGACTTCAGACTATACTACAAAGCTACAGTTATCAAGACGGTATGGTACTGGCACAAAAACAGAAAGATAGATCAATGGAACAGGATAGAAAGCCCAGAGAAAAACCCACGCACATATGGTCACCTTATCTTTGACAAAGGAGGCAGAAATGTACAGTGGAGAAAGGACAGCCTATTCAATAAGTGGTGCTGGGAAAACTGGACAGCTACATGTAAAGGTATGAAATTAGATCACTCCCTAACACCATACACAAAAATAAGCTCAAAATGGATTAAAGACCTAAATGTAAGGCCAGAAACTATCAAACTCTTAGAGGAAAACATAGGCAGAACACTCTATGACATAAATCACAGCAAGGTCCTTTTTGACCCACCTCCTAGAGAAATGGAAATAAAAACAAGAGTAAACAAATGGGACCTAATGAAACTTAAAAGCTTTTGCGCAGCAAAGGAAACCATAAAGAAGACCAAAAGACAACCCTCAGAATGGGAGAAAATATTTGCAAATGAAGCAACTGACAAAGGATTGATCTCCAAAATTTATAAGCAGCTCATGCAGCTTAATAACAAAAAAACAAACAACCCAATCCAAAAATGGGCAGAAGACCTAAATAGACATTTCTCCAAAGAAGATATACAGAGTGCCAACAAACACATGAAAGAATGCTCAACATCACTAATCATGAGAGAAATGCAAATCAAAACAATGAGATATCATCTCACACCAGTCAGAATGGCCATCATCAAAAAATCTAGAAACAATAAATGCTGGAGAGGGTGTGGAGAAAAGGGAACCCTCTTACACTGTTGGTGGGAATGTAAATTGATACAGCCACTGTGGAGAACAGTATGGAGGTTCCTTAAAAAGCTACAAATAGAACTACCATATGACCCAGCAATCCCACTACTGGGCATATACCCTGAGAAAACCATAATTCAAAAAGAGTCATGTACCAAAATGTTCATTGCAGCTCTATTTACAATAGCCCAGAGATGGAAACAACCTAAGTGTCCATCATCGGATGAATGGATAAAGAAGATGTGGCACATATATACAATGGAATATTACTCAGCCATAAAAAGAGACGAAATTGAGCTATTTGTAATGAGGTGGATAGACCTAGAGTCTGTCATACAGAGTGAAGTAAGTCAGAAAGAGAGAGACAAATACCGTATGCTAACACATATGTATGGAATTAAAAAAAAATGTCATGAAAAACCTAGGGGTGAAACAGGAATAAAGACACAGACTTACTAGAGAATGGACTTGAGGCTATGGGGAGGGGGAAGGGTAAATGGTGACAAAGCGATAAAGAGGCATGGACATATATACACTACCAAAACGTAAGGTAGATAGCTAGTGGGAAGCAGCCGCATAGCACAGGGAGATCAGCTTGGTGCTTTGTGACCGCCTGGAGGGGTGGGATAGGGAGGGTGGGAGGGAGGGAGACGCAAGCGGGAAGAGATATGGGAATATATGTATGTATATAACTGATTCATTTTGTTGTGAAGCTGAAGCTAACATACCATTGTAAAGCAATTATACTCCAATAAAGATGTTAAAAAAATGTATGGAACCAGTATGAATAAGGTTTTTTGGGTTGTATTTTGGAGAGGTGGAACAAGTGAGGTAGGCATATTTTGCAGCCTTTTTAATGTTTCCCCACTGATATCGATTCATGAAGGCTATCATTTTGTCAGTAGACCAATGGTTTAATGCATATACAGTGGTGAGGAGTGGAAGTTTTAGAGTCACCCGTAGGACTGGGGTGTTATTTGGTCCAAATCAGAGCTTTCCCTTTTTATTAAACCAACCATTTTTGAATTTCAAATTGTTTCTTTTCTTCTCTGAGGCCAATTGTTGGGCCTCTCTAGTCAGTTTTTCTAAATTATTATTTGGGAATATAACACTTTGGACCATGACAGGGGTATGGCTGCTGTTGGTCCCTGTAAGGGAAGCATTTGTTGTGGAAATATGAGCAAGGCGACTTCATTTAGCTTCCAGAGAGTCAAGTTTAGAATACACCATAATCTTAATGATAGCTAAAATGACAGGTAAAAGTATTGCGTCTAATTGTTCCTAAACAACAGGGCAATATTTAATTTCATTTCCACTGGAAATAAGGAAGCCACATTGTTTTCACAACATTCCAAAATTATGATTTACTCCAAAAATACGTGTACTATCAGTATATATATTGGCAATTTTGTCCTTGGCTAAAGTGCAAGCCCATGTGAGAGCATGTAATTCTGCCTGTTGCACTGAAGTAGTTATAAGAGTACATGCTGCCTCGACAACATCAGAATCAGTTGCAATAGCATGACCACCACAATATTTGTCATTGCTACCTTTTAAATAAGAGCTATCAGTGAACCATGAGAAGTCAGTGTTACCCAAAATAATTTCTTGTAGATCATCACAATGAGTCAGGAGGTGGTCAATCCATGTTAAACAGTTGTCAGGGACTTCACTGGTGATGGAGGGGAAAAGAGAGACAGGGTTAAAGTTATTACAACATAAAAGACTTACATGAAAAGCAGTTGATAAAAGGACTTCATAGGAAATAAGGCTGCTGACTGAGAAATGTTGAGTGCGGTAAGAATTCAGGAGAGCTTCTACTGCATGAGGTACAAGCATGGTTAAAGGGAATCCTACAATGATTTTCTCTAAGGCAAGGGGTATATCCTCATGCCACAGGGTCCAAGTTACTGGATATAGTTCTCTGTGGATCTATGGTACTACCATGGTTTGTAATGAGTACCCAAGGGCATTCCCTTCCTTTTCATAAACAAAAAGGAAAAAGGGAAGACTCTCAGTAAAATCCTGAGGCATTACTCTTCAAGTGAATTTTTTTCTTCCCAAGTGAAGGCAAAAATGCATTGGCTAGCTTCATCAACTGGAATGTTAAAGAACACAAAGCATACATCAGTTACAGTATAGAATTTGATTCTGGTGGGAATGAATGTTACTAAGGTAAGATGGTTAAGAACAACATCGTGTCAGGAGATAACAATGTTGTTCATTGCTTCAAGGTCCTAGAAAAACCCATGGTCCTTAGATTTTCTCACTGGTCAAATAGGGGCACTACAGGGGCTAGTACAAGTGTTAATGAGGCCTTGAGCCTTGTAATCTTTTATAGATTTTATGCTTTGAAGGAAGGGCTTATTTATTTATATTGTAGTTAGTAATTCTAGGAAGAGATTTTGAGGGATCTGTTTGAATGTATTGATTAACTTTAGGAAGAGGTTTTGAGGGATCTATATGAATATTCATGGGAGGTGTGCTGTGAATTTTGCCAAAGTCAGTCGGAGATTTTGCCCATAAGAAAGGTGGTAGCTAATTCAACAGGGACAAATTATCAATGTTTCCAGTATCAGCTCTACTAACCATCAGAGATGGAACAAATAAAAGATGTTAAAGTGTCATTTAATTTACCTGGTTTTCCCCTTTTATGAGGAAGAAATTCCAGCATGATAGTTCCCTAAGAAATCTTACCCTAATAAATGGGTAGGAGGAGAGGAACAAAGAAGAGTAAGGTGTGTACCTTTCAAAGAGCCTAAACTAAAGGGAAGAGGATCAGAGATAAGACTTCTTGAGGTTCATTATTGATCACACTATTTGAATTATTTTAAGACTCTGAAGCAGGGGCTATTTTAATAGTAGTGGGATTGACCCCTGAGAGTGTAGCTCAGGTGTCAATTAGGACTGGAAGAGATTCATCCACAATCTGGAGAAATGTTTCTCCAAGTTGATTAAGAGAGAGGATTCAGAAGAGTTCCTGTGGTTCCTCAGAGCCCCATCACTGAGCATTGGGAGGACATAGGAAGGGCTGGTTAGAGGGTTGAAGACATCGAAAGTATGTAAATTTGAAACAGTCTCTTCCAATGTCCTAGCTGTTTGCAATAAGAAACAGGCGGATTTTAGTTTTGTTTAAGACTCTTTATTTGCTGGAGTTAAAGCTTAAGAATTCTGGTGGTCTTCCATTAAGGTGACTCAAATAGAGTTTTAGAGCTAGTTTTCCAGATTAACTAAATCTGGAGTAAGATATAGTTTCCCATTCCATCCTGATCCTTTTTACTAACGGAAAAATTTCCCAGTTTAGCCCATTAATAAACAAAGAGTTAAAAGCTGCCTAGGTGGAATCAACATCATAATGAAGACCAGAATTCTCTTTAAAAACAATCTGAATTTGACTGTAATATTCATAAGCAGTTTCATAAGTTTTTTATGTCAAAACCAGAATTTTGTTCCAATCAACAGGCTTTGGACAAGCCCTAGGAATTGTTTGATGTAGAAATCAATCACCACCTAGCAATTACCCATGCCTGATTATATAATGAATTTGCAATTTAGTCTCCCAGTTGTAATTCTAGAAAATTTACAGGATTTTACCAGTGAGTTGTTCTCATCCAGTCCTGGGCCTGGACCTCACCAACAAGCATATGTACTATCTAATATAAGTCCATGAAATCAGGTTGATAGTTTGAATGACTATGTTAAATTCCTCAGCAAATCTATGAGAATCTTCATTTACTTTGGGAAAGTCTTTGACTATGGATTGCCATTCAGATTTAGTTCAGGGAATATTAAAAATTAAGGGTTTAGCCTCTGAATTCTTAGAAGACTTAATTTTAAAAGGAGAGTTCCTGACAAGTTCAGAGGAAAGGGGAGTGGGGAGAGTTTCACAGAAAATGGGACACTTGGTAAAATAATTTGTATGAGGAATTGAGGAGATAGAGGAGGACTTAGGGGGCATAGACGAGAAAGAGGAATATGGCACCAGAAGAGGATGGATTCCAGGAAAAGAGATAAGATGGTACAAGAGGCAGAGCCTGAGACAAATAAGCCAAAGAAGAGCATGAGGTTCTGAGAGACATTTTATTTTTCTTTAATCATTTGTTTGCTTCTGTTAATCATAAAATCTTAATTTACAGAGAGGCAATTTTAGACTCCTATAACATTGGGAACCTCAATGTACCAATCAAAGTAAACACTCCACTCAGAGCTTTTAAGCTATTGTAGTCCAACCCTGTTTTAAAAAAATTAAGCTTGGGTATTTCAAAAGTTCCCCTATAATGACCACTGATATTCTAAACTGCCTTTGGTCAGGTCAGTCCATTTAGTTAGAAATCCACATAAGGAAAGATCTGAGATTTTAAACATAAAAATGATCAGAGACCCTGGGCAGTGGGGTGCCCTCAAAATATTTAGATAGCAGATTTCATTTCTCAGAAGTTTTTCTCTAGAGTGAAAGAATAATTTTGAAGCAGATTAAACAGCTTACAACACAAACAGCTCAATTCAAACAACTTTCAAGCTAATACCAGCTAGTTCTATGAAAACAGAATGTTCCTGGAGGATCTAGACCACAGGCTTTTCAACTAGTTTCCATAGAATAGCCCTATTCTGATAGAATGGTTCAATGGAAGAATTAGCATAGTTTCAGTGACACAGCCACTGACCCTGAAGGAATGGGTGAAGGAATGGCTTCTTAGCAAGCTTTGAAAAAGGCTGATCTTAAAAATTAGACCAAAGTGCCACAAAAGTACTTACATACAGAACAAGGCCTTAACTAAAAAGACAGAACCCTAAAATAGATCCTGAGTAAAGCCTGCAGAGCTTTGAACAGAGAATGCATGAGCTTTTTCCAGGAGAAAGATATACCTTCAAACTCTAGTTTGGTGAGAAAAGCAGTGAGTGCAATGAGATCAACTGTGGGTACCACAACGTGTTTCGTCACCAGCCTTGGAGCCATGGAAGATCTTCTCTGGTACTAGTACTGGCTACTAAAATCTTGATCTGAAATAATAAGATATTTCCCTTGAAAAGATGTGTTTATAATTGGGATCAGCAGAAAAATGTAAATCAGCATAGAACAGCAACCATGGCAAACCATGTACAAGGTCCAATGCACTGCAAAGGAAGGAGAGGGGAAATAAGTTAGGAGGGCAGTAGGAAACAAAAATTCCATGCATTTTCATTGTATGAGTCCTTGCCAGGAAAAAATATGTCTTTCTTCTTTTTGCTGGTCTCCTATATCAAAACAGGACATGAGAGCTCCCCCTTCTGGTCTCCAAAATTTACTTAATTAAGGTTTCTGTTTATATAATTAGCATATAACATTGTTTAAGTTTAAGGTATACAATATGATGATTTAATATACTTATATATTGCAAAAAGATTACCTCAGTAAGGGTAGTTAACATCAACTCACATAATTAGTTCTGTGTATGTGTGTGTATGTATATGTGGTGAGAATTTTTTAGGATCTACTCTATTAGCAACTTTCAAGTGTGTAACAGAGTATTTTTTTTTGTAGCAGAGTATTTTTAATTACAGACATCATGCTATAAAATATATTCCAACATCTTTATAAATGAAAGTTTGTACCCTTGACCAACATCTTTTTACATTTTATAAATGTGTTTTATGGAATATTACTCAGCCATTAAAAAGAATAAAATAATGCCATTTGCAGCAACATAGACAGACTTAGAGATTGTCATACTGAGTGAAGTAAGTCAGACAGAGAAAGAGAAATATTGTATGATATCACTTATAAGCAGAATAAAAAAAATGATATAAATTAACTTACAAAACAGAAACAGACTCACAGACTTAGAGAACAAACTTACAGTTACTGGGGGGGAAGAGTGGGGGGAAGCTCTGGGGGGAGTTAGGGATTGACACGTACACACTGCTATATTTAAAATGGATAACCAATAAGGACCTACTGTATAGCACAGGGAACTCTACTCAATATTATGTAACAACCTAAATGGAAAAATGATTTGAAAAAGAATTGATACATGTATATGTATAACTGAATCACTTTGCTGTACACCTGAAACTATCACAACGTTGTTAATCAACTATACTCCAATATAAAATAAAAAGGTAAAGAAAATTTAAAAATAAATGTGGTTTAATATTAATTTTGAGCACATGCCAAAAGGGTAAGAAATTATATCATCTTGTTTAGAGCAATCACTCTCAGTCTATTATAACAAGGTAAAATAAAAACTCCAATACACAAATTAAAAGAAAATTTTATGAGGCCACCATCACCCTGAAACCAAAAACAAAGACACTTCAAAAGAAGAAAATTGTAGGCCAATATCTCTGATGAATCTAGATGCAAAGATCCTCAACAAAATGTTAGGAAACAGAATTCAACAATATGTAAAAATGATCATAAACCATGATCAAGTGGAAATTTTTTCAAGGATGCAAGGATGGTTCAATATTTGCAAATCAATCAATATGGTACACCATATTAACAAAAGGAAAGATAGAAATCACGTGATCACAATAGATGCAGATTTGACAAAGTTCAACATCCATTCATCATAAAAACTCTCATCAAATTTGGAATAAAGGGAAAATATATCAACATAATAAATGCTGTTTATGGCAAACACAGTTAATGTCATACTCAACAGTGAAAAGCTGAAACCTTTTTGTCTAAAATCAGGAATGAGGGGATACCTACTCTCACTACTTCTGTTTAACATAGTATTAAAAGTCCTAGCTACAACAAGAATAAAGACAGAGACATAGAGAATGGACTTGAGGACATGGGGAGGGGGAAGGGTAAGCTGAGATGAAGTGAGAGAGTGGCATGGACATATATACATTACCAAATGTAAAATAGATAGCTAGTGGGAAGCAGCTGCATAGCACAGGGAGATCAGCTCGGTGCTTTGTGACTATGTAGAGGGGTGGTATAGGGAGGATGGGAGGGAGATGCAAGATGGAAGAGATATGGGGATATATGTATATGTATAGCTGATTCACTTTGTTATAAAGCAGAAGCTAACACACTATTGTAAAGCAATTATACCCCAATAAAGATGTTAAAAAAAAAAAAGTCCTGGTCTTCCCTGGTGGTACAGTGGTTGAAAGTCTGCCTGCCGATGCAGAGGACACGGGTTTGTGCCCCAGTCCAGGAAGATCCCACATGATGTGGAGTGGCTGGGCCCATGAGCCATGGCCACTGAGCCTGCGTGCCCAGAGCCTGTGTTCCACAACGGGAGAGGCCACAACAGCAAGAGGCCTGCATACAGCAAAAAAAAAAAAAAAAAAAAAATTCCTAGCTACAGTAATCAGACAAGAAAAAGAAATGAGTCATCCAAATTGGAAGGAAATAATTAAAAATATCATTATTTGCAGAAGACATAATACTACATATAGAAAATCCCAAAGTCTCCACCAAAAACTATGAGAAATAACACATGAATTCTGTAAAAATGCAGGGTAAGAGACTAATATACATAAATTTATTCTTTTCTATACACTAATAATGAACTATCAGAAAAAGAAAGCAAGAAAACCATATCATTTAAAATCTCATCAAAAATAATAAAATGCATGTTGATAAACTTAACAAAGAAGGTGAAAGACCTATACTCTGAAGACTATGATACATTGATGAAGGGAATTTAATATGATACAAATAGATGGAAATATATCCTGAGTTCTTTAATTGGAAGAGTTAATAATATTGTTAAAATGTCCATATCACCCAAAGCAATCTACTGATTTAATGCAATACCTATCAAAATACCCATCTCAGTTTTCATAGAACTAGAACAAATAATCCTAAAATTTATATGAAACCACAGAAGGCCCCAAATTGATAAAGTAACCTTGAGAAAAGAGAACAAAGCTGGAGGTATTACGTGTCCAGATTTTAGACTATACTACAAAGCTATAGTAATCACAACAGCATGGCATGGGCACAGAAAGACACATAGATCAATGGAACTGAATAAAGAGCCCAGAAACAAACACACACATATGGTCAATTAATTTATGACAAAGGAGGCAAGAATATACAATAGAAGAAAGGCAGTCTCTTCTATAAATGGTGCTGGGAAAACTGTAAATGAATACATGTAAAATAATGAAATTAGAACATTTTCTCATGGCATATAAAAAGATAAGCTCAAAATGAATTAAAGATCTAAATGTAAAACCTGAAAACATAAAACTCCTAGGAGAAAACATAGGCAGAACACTCTTTGATGTAAATCATAGTAAATATTTTTTTTTTGGATCTGTCTCCTAAGGCAAAAGAAATAAAAGCAAAAATAAACAAATGATACCTAATTAAACTTAAACACTTTTGCACAGCAAAGGAAATTGATAAAACAAAAAGACCACCTACTGAATAGGAGAAAATATTTGCAAATGATATATCTGATATGGGTTATTTTATAAAATATATAAGCAGCTCACACAACTCAATATCAAATAAACTACCCAATTAAAAATTGAAAATCTGAATGGACATTTTTCAAAAGAAGATACACAGATGGCCAACATATGAAAAGGTGCTCAGCATTGCTAACCATCAGAGAAATGCAAATCAAAATCACAATGAGATATCATCACAAACCTGTCAGAATGGCTATCATCAAAATGTTTACAAATAACATGGTAGTGATTTTGTGGGAAAAGGGAACCCTCATACACTGTTTATGGGAATGTAAATTGGTGCCATTGGAATGTATAAGAGTATGGAAGTTCTTCAAAAACCTAAAAGCAGATCTACCATATCATTCTAGGAATTTCACTCCTGGGTGTATATTTGAGGAAAATGCACCCAATGCTCATAATATTATTATTCAAAAGACACATGCACCCCAATGATCATAACAGCATTATTTACAATAACTAAGATATGGAAACAACCCAAGTGTCCATCAACATATCAATGCATAAAGAAGATGTGGTATACACACACATGCAAACACACACACACACACACATTGGAATATTACTCAAACATAAAAAATAATGAAATTCTGCCATTTGCAACAATGTGGATGGACCTAGAGGTTATTATCCTTAGTGAAATAAATCAGAGTAAAACATATACTGTATGCTATCATTTGTATGTGGAATCTAGAAAATAGAACAAATGAATGATTTTAGTAAAACAGAAACAGACTCACAGGTAAAGAGAACAGACTAGTGGTTACAACTGGGGAGAGGGAAAGAGGAGAGGCAGAGTTAGGCATATGGGATTGAGAGGTACAAACTGTTATGTATAAAATGGACGGGCTAGAGGGATATATTATACATCACAGGGAAATATAGCTTTTATTTTATGCTTACTATAAATGGGAGTATAATGTATAAAAAGGTTGAGTCTCTTTTATGTACACCTGAAACTTATATGATTTTGTAAATCAAATATGTTTCATTTTTTTTAAATTCACATAATCCAGGAGAAAACATGAAATTCTTTTTGTGATTAGTTTGGTTTTCATGTATACAAGCATATCTGAAGAGGATGATAATTTGCCCTCTCCTTTTCTGATAGAAATATTCCTTAGAGTTTGTCTTGGCCATTTACTAAGGCTAGTATTTTTAAAAATATAAAAATAACATGATGATAGTAAATATCCTTAAGTAGAGTGAGGAATGATTAGTAGTTCATCTTTCAAAGTATTTCTATTTTTTAAATTGTTGCATGTATGTATGAAATTTGGATACATATTCCTTTGTCCTGTTTCCTTTTATAATCAAGATGTTGAATTTTATAAGCTGCCTTTTAAATGTATAAATTTGAATATAAGATATACTTCTTTTGTCCTATCAATATGTTAAATGATAGAATAAATTTACCAATTTTGTATTAACATTGCATTTCTGAGGTAAAATTCACTTGTACATTGAGAATTTTCACATTTTACTGTTCACTTTTACCTAATTTTGTCAGATATTATTTTTAATAATATTATACCATGTTCCTTTAAAAAAATATATATACACCAAATATGTTACCTTGTGATCTGATGTTTAAGCCCTTGAATTTCTTCTTTGAATTTTTTATTTCTAAAGGTCATATTTTTACAAATTTCTTGAGCAAATATTTATCCAACTGCTTAGTTAAATTATATAATTATTTTGTTTTATGCTTTAATTTTTTTGATGTATATTCTTCCCCTCCCCTTTGTGCATTTTTTCTTTCCTTTGTTTTTGCATTATCTATGGTATAGTGGCATTGTCATTGCTTTATTAGTTATTTTTGAATGATGGTCATGCCTTATTGCATGGCTCTTAACCAAAATTTGTTCAGAGAAAGGGGTCAGAAGTTTGAGCAAGGATTTGCTAGGATCACGTGTATTATTTCAATGCATGTTCTTAATGCATTTTGTCATATAGGTCTGCATCTGCTTCATACTAGTTGACAAGTCTTCCTGTTCATGGCATAACCCTTTTGTCAAAAGTCTTTAAGTGTCTTAACTCTACTTCAGCTGTTTAGCAGCTGCAATGTGAATTTCTACTTCACATCTTCTCCTTTTATACCCTGTCACCTCAGTTAAATTGAAGGGTTTAGCAAAACTAGTTGCCACCATCCAACCCACAACTCCACACAGAACAACAAGAGTTTATTTGTTTCTATCTTCAGGCTATTTTATCAACATATGGAGAACTCTGCTATATATAACCAGCAGAATAATGTATTTATACTCAACATTGTCCGTAGATTTTGTTCAAATAGCAGTGCATTTAAAACCTAGTTTTATTAGTTTATAGTTTGACATTGTGACTGGTTCCTAGTTTTATTGAACCTTAAACTCTACTTTTTCTGTCACCATTTTATTTAATTTATTATTTGCTTGGTATTCAGGTTGGTAAATATATTAAAATTGTTTATATCTTGAAATTTTAACCACATTTTTTTCTGTGCATATTTGTGTGTGTGCGGTATGTACTAATTTCTTTCTTATTTTGTATTTGTGTATGCATTTGCTAAAAAAGGAAATGTTTGCAGCACCATCACAATTATCTCTTTTCTTAAAATTTGCTGGACTCTTTTATATAGAGATAGATAATATAGATACAAAATTATTTTATGTATTTTATCTTCCCTACCAACTATTGTGCTCCTTTTTTTTTTTAATTTAGAAATACAGGATTATATTTTGGATATTTACGGAAAATACATAAATAAATAGACTTGTTTTCTGAGTTTCTTGCTTGAGGGAAAGCCATGTCATTCCATTAAATGCCATGGGGGACAGAGAAGTCCAAGTTAATGTTGTTGTCATGTCTAAGATCATAATTTCAGGTATGATCCCTCACAGTGGTGAAGCATCCAAGAACAGCGTCTACTTCAACAAATGTCTTAAATGGCCTTAGAACTTATAGCCAAATAATTGGTATCAAAATTCACTATAGTCAGATTCTGACAAATATAAAAACATCAAGAGACAGATCTATGGAAGTCAGACAGGCACTTCCAAATGCACCCCAAGACAATATTCATTACTCACCAGGACTCCCTTACTTGTCCATCTCACCATACAATCTAGAACTCCACCTTGACACATATTTATAGCTTTAGTGTTCACAAAAAAGTCTTACTTAATTTGAATCCATATTCATTCACTCATTTAAAATATATTTATGAGTGTTACTGTGCATCAAGTCCTGTTCTGGGCAAAATGAACAGAACAAAAGTCTTACCATCATAGAGTTTATAATCTGGTAGGGGAAGGAAGACAGTAAGCAACCAAACAAATACATAATATGTCAGATGATAAGTTCTATGAACAGCAAAAAAGCTGAAAATAAATCCATAAAGAATGCAGGGACTCCTATTTTCTAAAGAGTGTTCAATGAAGACCTATCTGATAAGGTAACATTTGAGCAAAGATTTGGAAGAATTGAAAGTATGAGTGATGAGAATATCAAGGGATGACCTTTAAAGATAAAAAAACAACAGAATTAAAAGTTTTAGAGTGTTTAGTATATTTAAGGGGTGATAACAGTAGTATCATGGAGCCAGAGTGGAGTAAGAACTTTGGATTTTATTTTGAGAGAGATGAAAAAGCACTGGATATTTTAGCAGAGATGTTAGATGGTATCAAGTATTCACTCTCATTGCCATGAGAACACCTATTGTGAGTGAGATACAGAAAATATTGTGTGTGTGTGTGTCTGTGTGTTTGTGTGTGTGCAGTTATGTGGGCAATAGGAAGACTATTACTATAATAACTCAGGAAAAGGAATATAGTGATTTGGAATGTGGAGGTGATGGTGGTTGATAGATTTTAAATATATTTCATAGTAGAACTGTCAGAGATTTGTTTTGAAAAATTCTTTATAGAAGAAAAAGAGTCCTCAAAAATGACTAAATAGTGTTTAAACTAAACAACTAAAGTAGTAGGCTGCCATTAATTAATGTGGAAGGCTGAGGTTGGAGCACATTTTAAGAGTATGAACCAAACAGTCATGTGGAGTAAAGATATAAAAGTTGGGAGTTAGGCGAAAGTCTGAGATGAATACATTGGTATTGATCAGTAACTTATATGATATTTATTGTCATGAAACAAATGAAACTACCTATGAAAGTGTATGTATATAGAGAAAATAGGAGGTCCACAGTGGGTTCTAGAGTGTGCTAAAATTTAGTTAAAAATGATGAATAGGGTCCAAAAAAGGGCATGAAAGTCCAGTGGGGTAGAAGGTTAAACAAGAGAGAATGGTGTCCTCAAATTGAAGTCTGTTCCTAAGACAATGGAAAGATAGAGAGTAGAATGATTGTATGCAGAATACTCAGAAGAGTTTTGCTGGAAAGGGAACATGGAGGTGTGAGAGTACCCAGAATAGAAGGGGGATCACAAAAGGCTTCTATGTTTTGTTTTGTTTCATTTTCAGTTGAGTGACATCAAGCCCTGTTCATATCCTGATGAGAATGACTCAGTAAAGAAAGAGAAAAGCAAATTATAATACAGAAAGCACTGAGCAATCACAAATACAAAGTCAATTAATATCTTGGCTATTGTGAACAATGCTGCAATAAATATGAGAGTGCAAATATCTCTTCAATATAATGTTTTCATTTCCTTTGGATAGGTACCCAGAAGTGGGGTTTCTGGGTCATATGGTATCCTATTTTTAAAATTTTAGGAACCTCCAAAGTGTTCTCCATAATGGCCGAACCAGTACACATTCCCACTAACAGTGCACAAGGGTTCTCTTTTCTCCACATCCTCAACAATGTTTGTTATTGTCTTTTTGACAACAGTCATTCTAACAGGTGGATGTCTCATGCACAGCATAGTAATTATAATCAACAATACTTCAAAGTTGCTAAGAGATCAGATCTTGGTTATTCTTACCAAAAGAAAAAAAAGATAATTAATGTGACTTAATAGAAGTGTTGAATAACGCTAAGGTGGTAACCACATTGCAATATATAAATGTAACAGATCAACACATTTTACACCTCAAACTTACAAAATATTATATGTCAATTTTATCTTAATAAAAAAAGTGAATAAATAGGAAGAAAAGAGTCAGATGTAATGTACATATATTTCCTCTGTATTCTCAACATACCTGGAAACAAATCCACCAGCTATAGCTGGGTAGAGGCAAGGGACAAGAAACACTGTGTGGGGGGGAAATTTTCCATTCTAAATGTAGGAAAGTTAGTTGACTAAAAAAAGTATTAGATTGCTTCCATGGTCTGGCTATTGTAAATAGTGCTGCAATAAACATTGTGGTACATGACTCTTTTTGAATTATGGTTTTCTCAGGTATACACCCCATAGTGGGATTGCTGGGTCATATGGTAGTTCTACTGTTAGTTTTTTAAGGAACCTCCATACTGTTCTCCATAGTGGCTGTATCAATTTACATTCCCACCAACAGTGCAAGAGGGTTCCCTCTTCTCCAAACCCTCTCCAGCATTTGTTGTTTGCAGATTTTCTGATTATGCTCATTCTAACTGGTGTGAGGTGATACCTCATTGTAGTTTTGATTTGCATTTCTCTAATAATTAGCGATGTTGAGCAGCTTTTCATGTGCTTCTTGGCCATTTGTATGTCTTCTTTGGAGAAATGTCTATTTAGATCTTCTGTTCATCTTTGGATTGGGTTGTTTGTTTTTTTTAATATTGAGCTGCATGAGCTGTTTATATATTTTGGAGATTAATCCTTGGTCTGTTGATTCATTTGCAAATATTTTCTCCTGTTCTGAGGGTTGTCATTTTGTCTTGTTTGTAGTTTCCTTTGCTTTACAAAAGCTTATAAGTTTCATTAGGTCCCATGTGTTTATTTTTGTTTTTATTTCCATTACTCTAGGAGGTGGATCAAAAAAGATCTTGCTGTGATTTATATCAAAGAGTGTTCTTCCTATGTTTTTCTCTAAGAGTTTTATAGTGTCTGGTCTTACATTTAGGTCTGTAATCCATTTTGAGTTTATTTTTGTGTATGGTGTTAGGTAGTGTTCTAATTTCATTCTTTTACATGTAGCTGTCCAGTTTTCCCAGCACCACTTATTGAAGAGACTGTCTTTTCTTCATTGTATATCCTTGCCTCCTTTGTCATAGATTAGTTGACTATAGGTGCATGGGTTTATTTCTAGGATTTCTATCCTGTTCCATTGATCTATATTTCTGTAAATGCCCATCGACAGATGAATGCATAAGGAAGATGTGGTACATATATACAATGTAATTTCACTCAGCCACAAAAAGGAATGAAATCGCGTCATTTATAGGGATGTGGATGCATCTAGAGACTGTCATACAGAGTGAAGTCAGAAAGAGAAAAACAAATATCATATATTAATACATATATGTGGAACCTAGAAAAATGGTACAGATGAACCGGTTTACAGGTCAGAAATAGAGACACAGATGTAGAGAACAAAAGTGGCAGGGGGTTGGTGGTGGTGGGATAAATTGGGAGATTGGGATTGACATATATACACTAATATGTATAAAATAGATAACTAATAAGAACCTGCTCTATAAAAAAATAAATAAAACAAAATTCAAAAAAAAAGGAAAATATTAGAAGTTCAGTCAGAGCTGAGGTTTATGGGAATTAATTTAATGTAAGACAAATTAACATGATTTCATTTTTCTCTGACCACTTTCTGTTATTTGAATGCTGACTTAGGCAGACAGATGATAGATAGATAGATAGATTGATTGATTGATAAAAATTCCATGGTACTGCTGCCCAAACTCTACTACTTTGTCCCTTCCTTAAGGTCATATTTGACTCTATCCCACATAAAGCACGTTTCCCAAGCTGCCCTGTTTTCCAGATATTTCAAAGCAGTTTCCAGCTCAGAATCTTCTATTACCCTCACTGGTTTCTCTGTGGCATTGTCAAAGGCCTTTCAGACCACATCTTTCTAATTCTACAATTATCTCAAATCTTATGCAGATTTCAGGATAAAACAGTTCTTTTACCTCATCCATGTTGTTAGGTCTGATCTTTCAAATGAGACCATAATGAATACTAAAAGGAAAGTTCTATTTTATAGATTTGTTTTTCCAGTTGAAACCAACATTACACATCAGAATTACCTTATTTTCAATCAGTAAATATAGTAATATCATTGACATATTTTTATTAAATCACCTAGTGCTCAGAGGATTCACTGTGGATATTACACTTTAGGAAGATGGTTTGGACATGAGATATTACTTCTCTCTTTCTTTCTGTATATATATATATATATAATATATGGAAGGAACCAGTTTTTAAAAAACATTTGCAATATAGAAGAGAGGTAAAGTATTCTATATTAGTGATTATTATTAATAATATTCCAATTTTTAAGCAATTTAATTTTGGGCAGTGTGAAAAATTGTATCTGAATAATTCAAATAAGTAAAGATAAAATCATCTAGACTTTCTTAAATTAAAAATTATCTGAAGCAGATGTGTTTGAATATGTTCTTTCAACTTTGTTAAATTGCACATTTAGAAGATAAATTATTAGCACTATGAGCAAATGAAATAATGAGAACATTTTCCTCAATAAAATGAATATCAGTTAAATATGAAATTGATGTTATTATTTCTGCTAATAGAACCTTGCTACCCAGTGATATTAAACTATAAAATACCTATTACTGCAGCCCCTATACTTATGGATATGTTTAATTCTATGTCAAGAATAAAAGACCAAAATTTGTTTTAGAAGCATGCGATTTATGATGTTGTGAACTGGAGAAATGGAATAAAAAGAATATTTTTAAATTTTGTTTTGTTTTATTTTTAGTCTTGTGACATTCAGCAGAAACATTTAATTGTTTTAATAGTTACATTTTTAAATAGCCTGACTCTTTTCTTTATAATGGCATCCAAATCATTGGAAGCCAGTCAGGTCCAAATGATTATAATTGCTGGAAATGAATACTTTAAAATGTAGAAAGTAAGTAGCTAAGGAGAAAGGCAATGAAAGTATCTTGTAAGTACATTTGTTTGTGTGATAACAAAAGCTGAAACTAAATTTCAATTATTTTGTAATTTAACTACAAAATTATTGTAGTAATGCTATAATAGGTGACCTGTCATTGCAACTCTTTAATTGCTAAAAATATGTGACCTTCTGTAGAATTCATTTTGTCAACCACTTTACATAGCAGGCTGATTAAAAAATGAGCTTTATAATGTTATTTAAAAAATTCAACTTCTTTGACAGGTCAGAAATATAAAGATCCTTCTTTTCATAAGAGAATTCCTCATAATCATATTCCAGGTAATGAGCTTTCAATTAATCATATGTTTTTAAACACCCCTTAATGAAACCTCCCTCCATCATTTGATTTTATCACTGTATATTCAAAAATTAAAATATTTCAATTATTTTTAAACTGATTCACTTTATAGAGACTTGAGAGAGAAGCTAATTTTCGTATTCTGGTTTTATTCCATTGTGATCATTGAAATAATGACATAGGAGCAGTCCCAGGACAGAGGTGTTTCTTTGGTTGTGAGAAGAAATAAATGATTTTTGTCTATTTGTGCCATGTTAGCCTAAAGTTAAACATCTGTGGGGTGATATACAAATGTGCATACTTTTAGAAAGAACCTTGGTCCTTGGATCATAGGCCTCACTCCATAAATAACTAATTTGACTTAAACACCACACAGTGCTGTTACATAATGAAAATGCATTGTATATTTTTCTTAATAAAATATTAAAACAGATTGAATCAATTTATTTGCTCTACATTATATGTCTTCACTGATTTTAATATTATATCATAAAAATTATCTTCTGTAAACTATTTTGTGTTTTTTTTCTGTAAGATTCCTTTAAGTATTTACAAATTTTTTATTTGAATTAAGGAATTGTCATATTTTTCTGACAAGACACATAAGCAGATGGTTGATTTGACAATAAGCACTTTTTTATCTATCATTCATTTTCCATGATGCATAATACATACAAATAGCATATAAAGAGTTTCAAATTATATTTATTTTCCCTGAACTGATCCATATTACTAAGTGTGATTATAGCTGAATCTATAGCTTCAAGCTTTTGTTGAATTGAAATTATGAGAAAAAGCGACAATCATGAAAACAATATTGTATTTAATATTTATAATAAATTTTAAATATTTTTATTTTTCCAAGTCTATCAGATTATATCAAGTTAAATAATTATAATACATTGTCATTTAAAGGTTTTGGTGAAATATTTTTGCTATATTTCTCAGGTAGAAAACAGTGAATAACCCTAAAGAGATAATATGTATTCTTTTGAAAATCAGGATAGTTTTAGGTCTTTTCTTTTAAGAATAAAAAGATAAAAAGACTGATTTTGTTGTCATCTTATTATCAAAAGTAAATAATGAATTTTGACTTAACACTACACTGAATTTTTGGAGGGAGGAAGGCATGAATTGAAATGGGTACAACATTGACTGCTACTGCTATCATGGAAGTTATTTAGTTCCCATCAACTGATACACATAAATGAAATTACTAACTAATAATATCTAACAAAAACTAAAAATGAATATACTGAAATTTTTATTCTAGCAACGTAATAGTGATCCATAAACAATCCAATCACCTCATTCAAATAAGCATTTAAAATAAAACATATTTTTATATTTAATTCTTATTAATATTTGCTCTATTTTATAATATTTGGTTCAAATATTTACTAATAGTAATAGTAATGATAACTCAATCCAGAAGAAATTCTTTAAATACTAAATCCACATAATAACAAGCATTAAAAAGAAAATATTAATAAATGAATTTCCAACTCTTTACATATTTTTGCAAGAAATATAATCAGGAGACTAATTAATGGTTTATCATCATAAAAATACATTAAATAAATATGAATTTCTATGAAGTAAATGAAATGAAAATAAAGTTTAAGTAGTATATTAATGAAGATATTATTTTTAATAAGTTTTAGTGATATGAAGTCATTATTGTATATGGCCTTCAATATAATTTAAAAAGTCAATATTGATAGTATATCAGGTACTATGTTTTTTCAATAATATACATGTTTGATGAAATATTTTAGAAATCAATTTGAAAATTTCAAAAAAATATTTTTTGTGTTTATGTAAGTAAAGGAAATTTGAAAACAACAGGTATAAAGTGACAAATTTAATTAGCTATCTACTTTTAGTTGTGATAGAAGTTGTCTGAGTTGATATTTAAATATCACATGAATTTAAATTCTTAAATAAAAATTATTACATTTGGGAGAAAACAGGCTAAAATGCAAAAATTATGTATGGCAGGGAATGCTAATACTCTTCGATATCTATGTTAGCTGAACTTTCCAAATCTTGCAGTTTTGTGGGGACCAAATGATTAGTTTTGACAAATGAAATATAAGTGCCACTTCTGGGTTAAAGGTAATAAAGGGCTGAGTTGCTTTTTTCCATTTCATGCTTTCATTTTTTCACTGACCTTAAGGGCCATTTGTCAGAGATGGCATAGCTTCATTTTGGAGGAGAACCTACAACCTAGAGAAAACTTTGTGCAAGAAATAATATTTGTGATATTAAGCAACTTTGAGTTTAGAATGTTTATTACAGCTGTGTGCATTATTTTGGCTAATATCAACAACGGTAATTTGAAGTGGACTATCCAAATAGGAGAACTGTATTTAGTGTTTGATCAGTGAGCAGCAAGGAGAATGTTGTTATAGCCTGGAAATATGAAAATCCATATTACTTATACTAAATTATTTGGTAAACATACCATTTATCATAACTGGTGGAATTGAAAGTCTGATATGGAATGTGAAACAATGAGAAGAGTTACTGACGACTTGGAGTTTCTTAGCTAAAGCAGGATGTAATACCTATTTATTGAAACCAGAAACACCAAAGGAGACACAGTTTTGGTGTTTGTGAATATCAGGAATTAAGTCTGGGTATATTAGGTTTAATGTATTATTTAAACACCCAAAGAAATAAAGTTCAGGGATTACGGCTTAGAGCTTTCAAACATGTAAAGGTTGTAATATAAAGAAAAATCAGTAAAAGAGACTAAGAAGGGACAGTCAGTATGATAGGAGGACAAAACAGAGAGAGAAAGAGAGAGAGAAATAGGAGACAGTGTTATGGACGTATATTTTAACGATTTTTGATGCAAAATCAGTGAGAGAAAAAGGGTCTTCTTTGAAATTGGAAGTAAGAGACAAAGAATTTCATATATATTAATGTGAGAAAAATAGAAGTATGTCTGTAGTCTGGTAGGAATATTCCAGTAGAGAGAAAAACATTAGAGATTCATAAGAAAAAAAAGTATTAGAGCAATTCCTAGTGTAGCCTGAAGTTTCAAATATAAGGATTGGCCTTAACTACATGCTTGGGAAGTTTATAATAATATAGAGTAGGTAAAGTGTCTGGATGAATGCGGCTGAATATGGGAAATTCTGGAAACACTATTATGGTCTTCAAACTTGATTTTAGTTTAAAGATACCTTAAATGCTTAAATATTTGACTCTGGAGTAAATATTTTCACACATAGTTTGCCCATGTGGAAGGTAAAACAATTCACTGAGGCCTCAAAGGAAGCAAAGAGTAGAAGGTATATTAAGAGAAATTTCAGTAAACCATGCAAAAGAATATTATACTAATTAAAACTGATATGGAATTCATTGGCTTTGGAAATAATTTAATGCTGTGTGTTACAATGAGATTTGTGCTTAATGATCTTTATAATTCTTTCTTATGCACTAAACTCTTTCTGTGATTTTGATACATGGGAAATATTTAATAATTTAAATATATTACCAGTAGTTTTGTCTAGGTTGTTGCTGAGTGCTTTGCTACGCCTTATTGGTTTCCTTAATCCTATATTCATTTTTAAATAGTTCCTTTATTAATGGTTCTTTATTGGAATATTTGGGTGTTCCAAATATCTTTTTTATCAGGAACTTAACAGTTACATCCTTTATCTCCTAATTTTAAAGAATTCTCAAGTTTTTCAATATTTTCTGCTCTTCATTCTTTGGTGTTTTCAATAACATGGTAGGTTAATGAACTGAAAACATTATCAAATTACGTAGCTCCATACACGATGACAATGTTGAGGCCTCTGAGACACTGATAGTCCCTCACTTGTAGCATACTAATTGCATTACCACAGCAACCCAAACCTATATTTACTTTCCTCTGAACATTTAAACTAGAGAGATTTCATCAAAAAAATTTTAAATTGAAATTTGGATATATATATTCAATAATAATTTTAATATTTCCTTTGTGAATTACAATATAAAACAAATTAATACAATAAGATAAGGATACATAGTCAATTGATTCATTCTATGTTGATATTATTATTCCCTTGATGTATATTCTTTACATAGAATTATCAACAAGGTAATAATTTAGGTCATTTTTTAAGTATTTAATCTTAAATTATTCTCTTTTTTCTCACTAAAAAAAGGATTTGATATTACCAATGTTTTGCTGCTTACCTACATAGTATCAAAAATAATGAAGCATAGGAAAAAATGCATTTTACTGGATTTTATAAAGCCTTCTGTCAGGTTGAGAGGGAAAACAATGTTAACAATTGCTATTCTATTCTTATAGTATTCATTTCCAGTTCAGAACTTTTAAACCTGATGCATTTTATGAAAAGAATTTGAAGAAAAGTTTGGTGATAATATCTCTTCTAACTCTAAAGCAGAAAAGCCACATGCAACTTATGGTTACTTCTAACTCAGACACTTATTTTTTTATTCTTAAGTTATTCAGTCCAGAAACATTACCATAAATAAACAGTAATAAGCATAAAATAAAGATTTTTGTGTGTTTTTCCTGACATAGAAGGGTGGAATACTGTATTCCTGGTGATGATGCTAAAAAAATCAGTTTTTCTCACTCCCAACAACAGCAGATAAGTAGAAAAACATAGACTCAATACAGTGAAGAAAATTAAAATAAATGAGCTAGAGAGAAATTAATTGCCAGAAAGTTGGGAAATGGAGGTTAACAGAGAAAAAAATGCCATACAATTTAGCAAAGTAAAATCATAGAGAGTAGAAAGAAAGAAGTGAGTAAATTCAATGAAAACCTTAAATTAAGGTCAATAAACCCTACAGTGAAAAGGCTAAAATGAAAAACGACTCTCTTTCAGACAGAGTTTGTGAATAACCTCCAAAATACATAATGCCTAGACAGTAACACTTTGGGTAATCTCCAAACATGGGATAAATAAGGGCAGTCTTAATGTTGCTTTAGAAGAGAACAATTAAACCGAGAATGAGACAGGAAATTATATGAATGGAATAGATTCATTCCTTTCTCCAGAATTAATAATCAGATCCCTATGGAGATGGACCTAGAGATCAACAATCATATAAATACATATAAGGTATCCTTGACATACTGGAAATTATGTTTGTGCTTAATCAGCTTAGGAAAATCTGGTTATGTTTTATCAATATTATATATATATATATATATATACACACATATATCTATCTATCTATATCTATCTATATATATATAAACTAACTTTAAAAATATCATTTTGAAGTACATTTCTAGTGGGAAAAAAGAGCAGTAGATAACAGTAAGCATTGTCTGTTTCTGAAATCTCTGAAAAGACGATGGTCTTATCTTTTGCTCACTGCCCTTGTGCTCAAGTAGGATTCTTTCATTACTTAATAGATGATTCTTATAGAAAACTTTAATTACCTAACAAATTAAGAGAAAGATAGTCATCAATTACCTAATTATCCAGCAGGTAGAAAAAAGATAGGTATGGAGTCCTCCTGGATGTAAGGATATTAACTGTGTGTCTCAGTAGATATTAAATCAAAGGGGAAACAGGTCAAATCAATTTTGTGAGCATGCAGTTTTATTTTGGAATCTTATTGTAAACAATGGTTAATAAAGTCCAGCATCTCCCCAAATATGTGGATTTCTTATAATAAAAAAAAATCTCTTTGAACTCTGAGAATATTTTTTCTGAGACTATATGCAGTGTGGGTTCTATATATTTTAGTTGGACACAAGCCAATCTGTAGTAAATTGAACATTTAAACAACTTATTTACAAAAATGTCAGGACTGCAATACAAATAAGTATAAAGCAAACAAAATATTTACTCTCACTTTCATCATCATGATAGGAAAATATAATATACTATCATATTCATATATGCAAATATATTCATTATATGAATTATATCAATTAGTAAATGCAAAATTAATAAATTCCACCCTATGTTTTCTGTATTAGTCTCTCGGATTCTAAATCGATATGACCTCATCTTTAAGACAAGGCTTTACTCTCATTCTGTTGTTAAACAATGTTAGTGTGCCATGAAGACTGACTCAGAACCTGAAGTCATTTCAACAATGTGATGCCAACATTGGAGACTTCTTGAAGGGCTGTCAGTCCTCTCTCCTGGAGGCACTCACTTCAGCATCATTTCAAATTCAAAATGATCTAAAATTTAACCAGTTTCTGAAAGTCACAAATTAGTCATGAGAAAATATGGATGAAATTGTATCTATTACTATTGACCTATTCAGTCTACTCTTGCTTTCTATTTTCATATTCTATTTTTTTCTCCTTCATTCTATATATTTCCTATAATGAAACAGAAATTATTCTGAATAAATGGATTTGGTGATCTGATTTGGGTCAGATTTGCATTTTATGTAACACTGTGGTGGAATTTTTGTAATAGAACACAATGAAATCAGATTTGTTTCCTTTAGTGGATTTATAATTTGTTAACACTGGTATTTCTTCCCTGATAGCTACTGCAGAAATCTCATATATGCAGAGCTAGCAGGCCAATCTGAAAAATACCAAATATCATGACAGGAAACTCTGAAACATAGACATTCTCTGCTCCATTAAATTATCCTTCAGGGCTTCCCTGGTGGCGCAGTGGTTGAGAGTCCGCCTGCCGATGCAGGGGACGCAGGTTCTTGCCCCGGTCTGGGAAGATCCCACATACCGTGGAGTGGCTGGGCCCGTGAGCCATACCCGCTGAGCCTGCACGTCCGGAGCCTGTGCTCCGCAACGGGAGAGCTGCAACAGTGAGAGGCCCATGTACCACACACACACACAAAATTATCCTTCAGTAAAAAGTAATATTTTGCTCTCATGCAAAAGCAAGTGAGATATATTTAATTCTGCCTTGCATATCTAGCAATACTGATCAGGAGGCAGTCAAAAACAATGAGGAAACTATTTAGATGAAATAAGTAAAACAAATTCAACTATCATTTTTCTATTGTCTCTCAAGTTCATCAAAGAACGTTAGGTATTTTAAATGTAATTCCTTAAATTTCAATAGATCGCATAGGATGGTAATACAGATTCACAGATTCCTTTGTGAGGAAATCACAAAGTTTTATTAATTTAGTTTATTTCACCCACATGACCAGTGTTTTGAGAAGATTTCACTTCAATACGAATCTCAGAATTTCAAAGTTTTAGATTTGAAAATAGGAATATATATATATATATATATAAATAGATAAATATATAAATACACACACACACACACACACACACATATTCTAACTGGTGTAGTCAAGTGAACTATTAAGACATCAGTAAAAAATTGACATTGGCCTTGCTTGCCAGTTAAAATTAGAAATTTATAACTTGCAACATTTTTCATACTGAGTAGTTATTTTGGCCTTTAAGATATGGTTAGTCATAGTTGATATGGAGTACTATTAAGTAGTTGTCTGATCTTGAAAGATAAGCTTGAGAAATACTAGCAACTATACAAAGTTATACTTTTCAATGTCTAAGAAAGTTTGGTAATGAATATTATTATTTCATATAAACATATTTGCCTTTTTCATTTATAATATAAGCCTATTTCAAAGACTGGCTATATTGAAGAAACTGGGATCACATTTTTTTGACATTCTCAATACACATTATAATTTTACTTCATTTTGTTTTCTGGTTCATCTTAGATTGTTATGGACTTGGAATTTGCCCAAAACCTGTATTCCACAAGAGTCTTGCCCCTTTCTGATGGCTGCCTATCTCTGCTGGACACTTTTCTCTCTGTATCATTTCCCAGTAGGCCGTAGATCTGCTACAGCACAGTGCTAAAGCTGTATTTCATTGCATCCTTAAAGTTTGGCCTTCTGCCTCTCCTATCCATGAGCATATTATTTTACTGAACTGGATAGTAACTATAGACATTGAAAATGCATAATTTTATCCAAGCTTGTTATTGTAATAACATAATACACCTAGTCAGCCTATGTTATATGTTAAAATATTTTTAAAGTTTTTATTGAAGTGTCAAAGGTTTCTCTTCAAAGGTATTGTGAAGTTAAGAATTGAAGGCCAAAATAGTTTTTTATTCTGAGCATCAGTCTTTTAAAACCCTGTTATCAGCAAGGTCTCTTCTAAAGAATGTATTATATATAAATGTTTCAATCATGGTACATTTGTAAAAATAAAGATTGAAGTTCACAAATATTATTTGATTGTGCTGGAAATATAGAACAGTGTATGATTGGGAAATTTTTTCCCTCTTCATTGCAGTTTGATATACTTGTAGTCTTGAAAAGCCTGTTCCCACAAGATATAAGCGACTATGTCTTCAAGGTCATTCAAAGAATATTTAGTCTTTAGTAATGAAAACAAAAGAAATACACACAAAAACAGAAGCATATTTCAAAATAACTTTACAATCATATTCAACTACTGTATTAAATAGCAAGCTGTGTTTATTGTTGACAAAGCTAATATCCCTTACTATTGAAAGACAAAACTTGTTCACACTTCCATAGGTCCTTTACATAGTATTTTTACAATATAAGAACTGAAGCATTTTCAACTCTGTAAGTTGTTAATCAGAAATATTGATGCCTAGAAATGTTACTATCATCATTGTAACTACAAAATTTAATTTCTGACTATAAAATTAGTAATGAAACAAAACCATTAATGATTAGACAACTCAGCTCTCACATTTCTTTTCAAATTGGTTGACACAGTCATTGAGTAATAGTGTTTTTCTGCATGAAATGGATTGAATATAAATACAATTATTTCAAGAGGCAAATTGCATTTCCAACAGATATTTTTCATCACTATACATCAATATTTTTCTATATGCAATAATATTTTCAAGCACTGTATACCAAAGATGACTGTGTTAAATAAAATTAATATTTTTGTCTGTGCAATTGAGAAAATGTAATTTAATATGTGTAAGTGACATGGCAAAAACACATAGAAAATGAAAGGCCACAGCTTAAATAGAATTCCATATCTGGAAATTCTTGATCATTTAATTTTCTACTAGAATCCATTGACTTATATCTCTCTAACTCAAAATAACAAAATAAATATGACTGAAGTAAAACTCCATTTACTGGTATTTAATAATTTAGAATGAAATACTTCAAAAATTGTTGATCTATTCAATGAATATTTCCTCAGTGAAAGGCTTATTTCATATGAGTGAAAGCAGATTATGAGATATTAAAATAATACACTGTGCATGATGATAATAGATACTTCACAAGAAGGTACTGAAATATTGAACTGTAAAGTAAGTAAAAGAACTTTCCCATCACTCATTCTTTCATTTAATCATCAAAAATTACTGGTGTCTTTCATGTACTAATCACAGTGTTTTTGATACCGAAAAAACAGATAAACAAATGTTCATTATCATTAATGTTTATAATCTAGAAAAAGAGACATATACAAGAATCAATACAACTAATGCAATGTGGTAAGTATCTATATGGGTTTTTTTGGGGAAAAAAGAAGGATGAAAACAACTTGGGATTATCCAAGGATCTTAAAAATAGAAGAGTTGGATCATGCAACATGAGCAGGTTTTCTACACACTGATGGGGTTATTCAGATTTTTAGAGCCCACTATCATGTATCAAATAAATTATAACATGTAAAATCCAGTTTAAAAAAGAGTAGCTATAGGCAAACATAGGAAAGAGAAATGGCATAATTACACATTCCTTTAACAGCTCATCCTAGATCCAAAGAGTAAATTGACAAAGCAACAAAATCCTCTGCAAAGGATTTGGTGAGAAAGAAATGTACTACTGAGGACCCTTCATGACTGTGATTTGATTGCTCCCAAACTTGTCATTTAGACATTGCTTTTCAACAAAAGCATAGAAAATTTGAGTTATATTGTAAAGTACCATCTAAACAAGCAATTTATAACAAGGTTTGCCCTCTTAGGCTACAGCACACTTCACATTTATCAATCAGAAGCATGCATATTTGAGATAGCTCAATTTCTCTCAAGATTTCTACCTGAGAATTGGAGTTTATTTCCTCCTAGCAGCTAGTTAAAGTAGTGAGGGTCATATTTTTATTAATCAATACTGAACAGAGAAAGATATTAGTTTATCTGAAATCAAAACATTCTTCCAGGAGGCCTACTCAAAAGTTACCAATTTTTTTATTTGTAGATTCTTTTTTATTTTATATTGGAGTATAACTGATCAACAATGTTGTGTTAGTTTCAGAAGTACACCAAAGTGATTCAGTTATTAATATACATGTATCTATTCTTTTTCCAAATTATTTTCCCATTTAGGTTATTACAGAATACTGAGCAGAATTCCCTGTGCTATATGGTAGATCCTTGTTGGTTGTCTATTTTAAATATAGCAGTGTGTTTCCATACAAGTTGTAAAATTTTTTGTTCTAATTCTGTGAAAAATTCCATTGGTAATTTGATAGGGATTGCATTGAATCTGTAGATTGCTTTGTGTAGTATAGTAGTATAGTCATTTTCACAATATTGATTCTTCCAATCCAAGAACATGGTGTATCTCTCCATCTGTTTGTGTCTTCTTTGATTTCTTTCATCAGTGTCTTATAGTTTCTGGGTACAGGTCTTTTACCTCCTTAGGTAGGTTTATCCTAGGTATTTTGCTCTTTTTGTTGCTATGGTAAATGAGAGTGCTTCCTTAATTTCTCTTTCTGATCTTTAGTTTTTAGTGTATAGGAATGAAAGAGATTTCTGTGCATTACTTGTATCCTGCAACTTTAAGAAATTCATTGATTAGCTCTTGTAGTTTTCTGGTGGCATCTTTAGGATTTTCTATGTAGGGTATCATGTTATCTGCAACCAGTGACAGTTTTAATTCTCCTTTTCCAATTTGGATTAATTTTATTTCTTTTTCTTCTCTGATTGCCCTGGCTAGGACTTCCAAAACTATGTTGAATTGTAGTGGTGACAGTGGATATTTTGTCTTATTCCTGATCTTAGAGGAAATGCTTTCACTTTTTCACCATTGAGAATAATGTTTGCTATGGGTTTGTTTTATACCGCCTTTATTACGTTGAGGTAGGTTCCCTCTATGACCACTTTCTGGAGAGTGTTTTATCATAAGCGGGAGTTGAATTTTGTCAAAAGTTTTTCTGCAACTATTGAGATGGTCATAAGGATTTTACTCTTCCATTTGTTAATGTGGTGCATCAAATTGATTGATTTCCATGTATTGAAGAATCCTTGCATCCCTGGGATAAACCCTACTTCATCATGCTGTATGATCCTTTTAGTGTGTTGTTGGATTCTGTTTGCTAGTATTTTGTTGAGGACTTTTGCATCTATGTTCATCAGTGATATTGGTCTGTAATTTTCTTTTTTTGTGTTATCTTTGGTTTTGATATCAGGGTGATGGTGGCCTTGGAAGTGTTCCTTCCTCTGCAATTTTTTGGAACACTTGGAGAAGGATGGGTGTTAGCTCTTCTCTAAGTGTTAGATAGGATTGTCTGTGAAGCCATCTGGTCCTGGACTTTTGTTTGTTGGAAGATTTTTAATCACTGTTTCAATTTCATTACTTGTGATTGGTTTATTTATATTTTCTATTTCTTCCTGGTTCAATCTTGGAAGGCTGTACCTTTCTAAGAATTTGTCCATTTCTTCCAAGTTGTCCATTCTATTGGCATATAGCTGCTTTTAGTAGTCTCTTGTGATCCTTTGTATTTCTATGGTGTCTGTTGTAATTTCTCCTTTTTCATTTCTAATTTTATTGATTTGAATCCTCTCCCTTTTTTTCTGATGAGTCTGGCTAAAGGTTTATCAATTTTGTTTATCTCTCAAAGAACCAGATTTTAGCTTCATTGATTTTTGCTTTTGTTCTTTATGTTTCTATTTCATTCATTTCTGCTCAAACCCTGAATAACCAAAACAATCTTGAGAAAGAAAAATGGAGCTGGAGGAATCAGGCTCCCTGACTTCAGACTATACTACAAAGCTATAGTAACCAAGACAGTGTGGTACTGGCAGAAAAACAGAAATATAGATCAATGGAACAAAATAGAAAGCCCAGAGATAAACCCACACACCTATTGTCACCTAATCTATGACAAAGAAGGCAAGAATATACAATGGAGAAAAGACAACCTCTTCAATAAGTGGTGTGTGGAAGACTGGGCAACGACATGTAAATGAATGTAATTAGAACACTCTCTAATGCCATACACAAAAATAAACTCCAAATGGATTAAAGACCCAAATGTAAGACAGGACACTATAAAACTCTTAGAGGAAAATATAGGAAGAACACATTTTGACATAAATCACAGCAAGATATTTTTTGACCCACCTCTGAGAGTAATGAAAATAAAAACAAAAATAAACAAATGGGAGCTAATGAAACTTAAAAGCTTTTGTACTGCAAAGGAAACCATAAACAAGACAAAAAGACAGCCCTCAGAATGTGAGAAAATATTTGCAAAGGAAGCAACTGACAAGGGATTAATCTCCAAAATATACAAACAGCTCATGCAGCTCAATATCAAAAAAAAGAAAAATCAAAAAGTGGGTGAGGGTTTCCCTGGTGATGCAGTGGTTGAGAGTCCACCTGCCGACGCAGGGGACGTGGGTTTGGGCTCTGGTCCGGGAAGATCCCACATGCTGCAGAGTGGCTGGCCCCGTGAGCCATGGCCACTGAGCCTGCACATCTGGAGTCTGTGCTCCGCAATGGGAGAGGCCACAACAGTGAGAGGCCCACGTACCACAAAAAGAAAAAGATGGGTGGAAGACCTAAATAGACATTTCTCCAATGAAGACATACAGAAGGTCAAGAGGCACATGAAAACATGCTTGACATCACTAATTATTAGAGAAATGCAAATCAAAACTACAATGAGTTGTCACCTCCCACCAGTCAGAATGGTCATTATCACAAAATCTACAAACAATAAATGCTAGAGAGAGAGTGAAGAAAAGGGAACCCTCTTGCACTGTTGGTGAGAATGTAAATTGATACAGCCACTATGGAAAACAGTATGGATGTTCCTTAAAAAACTACAAATAGAACTGCCATATGACCCAGCAATCCTACTACTAGGAATATGCCCTGAGAGAACCATAATTCAAAAAGAGACATGTACCACAATGTTCACTGCAGCACTATTTACAACAGCCACGTCATGGAAACAACGTAAATGTCCATCAACAGATTAATGGATAAAGAAGATGTGGTACATTTACACAATGGAATATTACTCAGCCTTTAAAAGGAATGAAACTGAGTCTTTTATAGAGACATGGATAGACCTAGAAACTGTCATACAAAGTGAATTAAGTTAGAAAGAGAAAAACAAATATTGTATATTAACACATTTATGTGGAATCTAGAAAAATGGTACAGATGAACCTATTTGCAAGGCAGAAACAGAGACACTGATGTAGAGAACAAATGTATGGATACCATGGGGGGAAATGGTGGGTGGGATGAATTGGGAGATTGGGAAGGACATATACACTACTGTGTATAAAATAGATAAGTAATATATTTATATAGCACATATTTGCTTTATAGCACAGGGAACTCTACTCAGTGCTCTGTGGTAACCTCAATGGGAAGGAAATCCATAAAAGAGGTTATATATTCATACATATAGCCATTTCACTTCACTGTATAGCAGAAACTAACACAACATGGTAAAGCAACAATACCTCAATAAAAACATTTTGAAAATAAATAAATAAATAAAGCAGTGTGTACATGTCAATCCCAAACTCCCAAACTTCAAACACTCCCAAGTTACCAAATTTTAAAAATGGTCAATCTACTCTCATTTCCTGTTCAGATGGGTATGGTCATATCAATATTCAGTAGAGATATTCCCAAACTCTGTCTTGTTTTTCCTTATTCCAGTCTCTCCCCACAATCATCTCTCAAAGAAAAATTATCACATAGAAAACTCTAAAATGTTATAATTTATCCTTTACAATCAAGTTAAGAAATATGGAATTTATCCTATAATAAAAAGAGTAAGAATCAATGGAGGCTTCTAAAAAAGGTAACACAGCAAATTGCTTATGGAAAGTGTCACCAGGGAAGGTTTCTCTCATGTGTAGTGAATGATTTTGACTTTCATTTTACATGTTATCATGCTTAAAATTATGTATAATGTGCACACATTACATATAAACAAACATGTAAATAAACAAAAATTATGTGAATACATAAATTTAATGTCTGCATCCTTTACATCAAATTCACAAAACAAATAATTGATTGGTTAACAGTAACCAAAATGGATGATATCTCTGCATCTTAAGGGGACCATGAGTTATAAATACAAATAAGTAGTTCCTGTTTCATTAGAATCTGTAAAACAATGGGACCAAGCAGCCTCGTTTTAGGAACCTTGAACAGAGAGCCAGTGAACAAAGTGAGTTTTGTGTATCTAGGTCTCAGGAATGTCAAATGACAGAGGCAACCAGCAGATGTGGATGCTCAATGGTGTTAAGGAAAAATTAAAACAGAAAATATTGTTGCCATAGGGAGTTAGACTATTTTTTGTTTGTTTCTTTTTTTTGTTTAATTTTTAACAACATTATTGTAGTATAATTGCTTTACAATGTTGTGTTAGTTTCTGCTGTAAAACAAAGTGAATCAGCTATACGTATACTTATATCCCCATATCCCCTTACTCTTGTGTCTCCCTCCCACCCTCCCTATCCCACCCCTCTATGTGGTCACAAAGCCTCAAGTTCATCTCCTTGTGCTATGCAGCTGCTTCCCACTAGCTATCTGTTTTAAATTTGGTAGTGTATATATGTCCATGCTACTCTCTCATTTCGTCCCAGCTTACCCTTCCCCCTCCCCGTGTCCTCAAGTCCATTCTCTACATCTGCCTCTTTATTCCTGTCCTGCCCTTAGGTTCTTCAGAACCTTTTTTTTTTTTTAGATTTCATAAATATATGTTAGAATACAGTATTTGTTTTTCTCTTTCGGACTTACTTCCCTCTGTATGACAGACTGTAGGTCCACCCACCTCACTACAAATAACTCAATTTCATTTATTTTTATGGCTGAGTAATATTCCATTGTATATATGTGCCACATCTTCTTTATCTATTTGTCTGTCGATGGACACTTAGGTTTTTTCTATGTCCTGACTATTGTAAATAGTGCTGCAATGAACATTGTGGTGCATGTCTCATTTTGAATTATGGTTTTCTCACGGTATATGTCCAGTAGTGGGATTGCTGGGTCATACGGTAGTTCTATTTTTCATTTTTTAAGGAACCCCCATACTGTTCTCCATAGTGGCTGTATCAATTTATATTCCTACCAACAGTGCAAGAGGGTTCCCTTTTCTCCACACCCTTTCCAGAATTTGTTGTTTTAAAATATAAGTTAAAATACACTCTGTGGACTCCTGGAAATATTTCAAGGATACATTGAAGAGGATACAAGTCCTCTGCTCATAGGCAGGATTAAGAGAGAATTTTGAAAATTACTATTATTGACCTAATTTTACTCACAGCTTGCTGAGGCCTGCTAAAACTGGATTGTTTATCTAATCTCACAATTTTTTTAAAAGGATAAGCATAGGAAAAAATGACTAAACATTAATTCAATTTGTCCCCCTCTAACTGTAACAATATTGACTCCTAATATCCTTCAGGAGAAAATATGAAATACTTATAGCACTTCCCAATATGCTCATCTCTGTTCTGTCTTTGATCACTTTATTTAAACATCTCATGGTATCACAGTCATCATAATCCTAACAAACAATATGTCATCATATTAATTTAAAAATGATAGTGACCATTTTATACAAATAAAAGACCACACTTTTTGCAACACCATGGCTCTTAACAAACTTGGATTTGAGAAATAACTGAATAACAGTCTTGTACCATGATGCAGTAGAAAACAAACATGAGTTTTGAGATCAAAGGAACCTATTTTCAAATAATGACAGAAAAACTTGCTAAATCTGTAAATATATAAAAATTAGCCATCTGGAAAATGGTGATAATGATAGGAAATTTCTAAAGTGGTTGTAAAGGTGAGTGTTGAGACACACACATATGCACATAGCATCTATCACTGTGTTGGCCACCCAGTAAATATTCAAAAACCTACTGTGCCTTATAGTCTTTCTTAACTTAAGCATTAGCCTCGAATGGATTCTTAAGGCTGCCCACCAAATGTGCAATATTTTCCTGGTCCATTCCTACCCCAACTCTCCTTTCTCTTCAATCCACAACACCTCTCCCCCATCCTCAGAGCTGATGAGAAAAAAAAATTTAACAAGACATCTTCACACCTGTCTACAGCAGTACATATATACCCTATGTACTCTCTTGTTACTGTGGTTGAAGCGTTGAGGCAATTATGTTCCAAGAAAAGACAAAATTTTCTAATTGTATACCAGTACCTTATTGGCAATTCAAAAATATCCCTCCAGTAATTGTACTTTCTCCTCTACATGATAAATTGTCCTGTTCCTGGATTCATCTAAACAGCAAGCCAACATGAGAAATTTATGCCCATTACAAAGAAATACTCTTGACTCTACTTCTCTTTCCATTTTTGTCCTGTACATTTTCTTGCCTTTAAAACAACAGTACTGAAAATGTTCTCTACACTCATTTCCTCTCAACCATGTTATCTTGAGATCAATTAACGAGTTTTTTGCCATATCCTCTCTACTGAAACTGGTATTTTCTAGCCCATGCTGATCTTCCTTTGGTGAATCAAATAGCCAATTCTCATTTTACATCTTATGTGATTTATTGTCTTCATATGGCTTCCTATTCTGGGTGTGGGGGAATATTTGTTTTGGCTTTTGTTTTGTTTTGCTTTTTCCTGACCACAATGAGCTACTTCTTCTCAGTCTCCTTTGGTGGTTCTCAGTCCCAGATCCTAATATTGAAAAGACCTCATCTTTAAACATCTGATTCAGTCAACTTCAGAATCCTATACACAACTGCCTGATGACACTCCATTTGAATTTCCAAGTGTAACTCTTAACTCACCTTTGTCCAAAACAATATTCTGGTCTGACCCCAGCCCCTAATATCCTTCTTATGCAGTCTTTCCCATTTCTGTGGTGACAGCTCTATTTCTTCAACTGCCTAGTTCCAACATATTAGAGTCATCCTTGACTCCTTTCACACCATCATCCAATCTGAGAGCAAATTATGCTGCTTCTACGTTCAAAATATAACCTTACAAACATTGAGGACATTATGTTAAGTGAAATAAGTTAGAGAAAGACAAATACTGTATAATCTCACCTATATGTGGAATCTAAAAAAAAAATAAAATCACAGAAATATAACAGATTAGTAGTTTCCAGGGCAGAATGTGGGTGAAATGGATGAAGGTTGTCAGAGTGTACAAAATTCCAGTTTAAGATAAATAAGTTCCAGGGATGTAATGTATGGCATGGTGATAGTTATTTTTCAATTAGGTAAAATTATTGTGTTGTAAGCCTTAAACTTACACAATGATAGATATCATTTATGCCTCAATAAATCTGGAAAAAAATAAAATAAAAATAAATAAACAAAATAAAATAAAACCTTAACTTTTCACCCCACCTACCAATGATTTGTCACCATCCTCTCTCACAGTGGATTAATCTTGTAACTTCCTAATTAGTCTCTATGGTTCCAGTCTTTCTTAAAGTATATTTCCAAGACAGAAGTTACCTTGATCTTGTTAAAATGAGAGGGAGAGTGTATTATTATTCTAATCAAATTCTTCTAAGAGCTTCTCATCTCACTGTAGGTCAAAATGAAAATCACACAGTGGCCTACAAAACACTTCAGAAAGTGCCTCCAATGTACATCTCTATTCTTCCACTATTTACTTAAATAAATATCTTATTTCCTCTCCACTTTATATTTGCTATTTTCTCAGCCTGGAATTTCTTTATTCCAGTTGATCCACCAAACCCACTCCCTCACTTCTTTCTGGTCTTCACTTAAATGTCAATCACCCAGTGAGGCTTTCCCAGACTACTATATTAAAATTACATCTCACCTAACAACATCCATTACCCCATTTTCATTTATGTTTCTCTAAGGCAATTATCATTATCTAATCTGCTCTATATTTCACTTACTCATTTGATTAGCTATAAACTCCTAATAGAATTTAAACTGTACGAGGGTAGTGATTTGTGACTTTTAAGTTCACTGATGTCATCCATATCCTACAATGTGCCCTAGCTTGTAGGGGATCTGCTGTAGATATTCATAGGATGTATTATTTAAATATAGAATTTCAGTCTTTCATAAAGTTTATTAAGAAAATCACTAATCACTGTGCAAATATACTTTAAAAATTCATGGTGTTAGAAGGGTTTATATACTCTCTATTTCAGAAGTGACATCAGATATTCTGTCCAAGACCACAGGACAAGTTAGTAGCTGAGACAAAAATCTGAACTCATGTTTATGAATTCCTATTTAAGGATCCCTTCAATGCTAGAAATTTTTCTATTGAGAGTGAAAACCTTTCAAAAGTTCAGAAAACATTGATAGGACTTAGAAATCTTAAATTATTAATATGGAGGTATTTCTGTTTCAATTTGGAACATAAATTGGAGTTACCTTTAGAGTATTAAAGTGAAGATAATCATTAGGAAATATGGCTCTGGAACTAAGGATGATGATAAAGACTGAGTGTCAGGTGGATGGTTTAGATTTATAAATTATCCTTGCACAGATTTGATTAAAGAAATAGAAGCAAAGTAGATCACAGGAGACAGCATCAAATGAGAAAAGAGTAAAGTCTTGGATGAAATTCTCAGCTACATTACAATTTTAGAGATAGTTAAAATATTTATTAATCAGAGAAATAGTTAAAAATTATTTAGTTACAGGATATCTAAATGTGGAGAATTTCAGGAGGAATTGGCTATGAGAAATGCTAAATGCTACAGAGAGGGAAATAAGATGATGTGGGCAATAGTAGTCCAGTGGAATGGTCGTGAGAAAACTTGAGTTGGTTAATTTGACAAGGAAGATGAGAGAATGGATTCTACATATATATCCAAGACTTTCAAGTTATTGCCTGTGTTTTTTATCATTTTATTTTGTAAATACCCTTTAAAACTTATGGTGTGTTATGGATTGAATGTTTGTGTCACCCTAAAATTCATATGCTGAAATCCTAACCCTCAATGTGATGGTATTGAGAAGTGGGAGATTTGGGAGGTAATTATGTCATGAGGATGGGACCTTCATGAATAGAATGAATGCCCTTATAAAAGAGACCTTAGAGGATTACTGCCCATATGAAAGAGACCCTAGAGGGCTTTCTTGCCCTTTCCACTACGTGAGGACATGACAAGAAGTCTGCAACTCAGAAGAGGGCTCTCACCCTGATCTCAGACGTCCCACCTTGAGAATTGTAAGAAATAAATTTCTGTTGCTTATAAACCACCCAGTCTATGGTGCTTTGTTATAGCAGTCTGAACTGATTAAGAATATAACTACCTAACTCCCAAGTCAAAATTTGGAGTTACCAGATTCTTAAAATTGCAAGAAAATTAGTATGTAAACCTATATTATAAAAATAAAACTGTAGAAGGCATCAATCATTTAAAAAGAATAGACACAAAGAAAAATATAACCATATTATTATTTATTTAATATAATCATAAAAACTCAGTAAAACTGTACGGGAGATTTTGTGCCATTAATTATTACTACACCTATTTACTATGATCAACACTTTGAGAGAATCGACCATTCTTGATAGTATATCTACTTAGGACAAGAATTCATAGAACCAGATCTAATGCCTCAGCTGCTTTAAAGTTATCCCAAGAAGTGTCACAATAAATAATTATTTTACATTTTAATTGTTAGACAAGTTATACTGGAACAATTTGTTTCATTAATAGAAAGGACTTGATGTTCTTCCCTTCTGGGATATGGAGAGCTCATCCAACAAGGTTATTAGGATTTAAAAATTCATTGTTAAATTTGGGAACAACCTAAAAACGATTCCAGATTCACATTCTATCTATTTTGGGGAGAATAATATAACTTTGCAATTGAATTTTAAATTCTATTGCCATAGACACTTTCGCTCTGCCTCACACCCTCATGCATCATTAAAATGATATAATTTTGCATGTGAAAAAATGAATTCCTATAAAATTACATAACACCATAATTTTGGGGTCAAAGTTTAATATATTAACAATTAATTTTTAGTACAATTACTATAGGATATTTAAGTTTTGTATAAGTGTCAAAGAGCTAAAATCTATCATTTTCTTCCCTAGTATTAAATAGTGATTAAAAGCGACTAAAAAGGCAGCCATTAGTTTCATTATAAATAGCATAGATACATTTTCAAATCAACATTTTCAAATCATTCCGATATAATATTCTTTTAGTTTGCTAGAAATCCAAGGTAATAATGGAATGTGGTAAAATATTTCTATTAGTAGAATCTGACTAAAGTATAAGTGAAAACAATAATAAAGCAAGCAGAAATTTGATTGGCAGTTATTTGCCTTTGAACCTGAAAAAATTATAATGCTAGCAATTTTTGCCTATTTGAACTACTTACTTATGTCATTAAAAATAATTTCAAAATCTATTGAAGGGCTTCCCTGGTGGTGCAGTGGCTGAGAGTCCGCCTGCCAATACAGGGGACACGGGTTCGTGCCCCGGTCTGGGAAGATTCCACATGCCGCAGAGCGGCTAGGCCCGTGAGCTATGGCCGCTGAGCCTGCACGTCCGGAGCCTGTGCTCCGTAATGGGAGAGGCCACAACAGTGAGAGGCCCACGTACTGCAAAAAAAAAAAAAAAAATTCTATTGAAATATATAATTTACTTCCTTTTTTAGCAACTGTCATAAACACCAAATTCCTCTATGTTTTTTAATGGTAATATATTGAATATAATTGAAATATAGTTGGTTGGAAAATTAGACATTTATACTCATCGAATTTAATAATATGTTTTTCACACGAAGATCACACTTATACCATCTTAACAGTTTATTGATTTGCTCATGTAGTTGGTTTACAATATGTATGTGTATGTGTGTTCCAATGTTTTAAAAAGGAGATATAAAATTATACAGATGTGGTGAGGAAAAGGTTAACTATATTTCTTGTTACCTTCTGGAACAAAGAGAAATGAAACAGGTGATGTCTGCCAGTTTGGTTGAAGCTATATTTTATAAACTGGAATGGTCACACTTTAATTAATGGCTATGCCCTGCATTTAGTAGAAAGACTAGGAATTTATATATAATGCATTCATCATGCTTTCACAGAAAATGAAAACCACAAGATAGTATAGAAAACACAATATATTATGAAAAGCCAGGTAATTTTTCTACAAAGGGTGAAGAGTAGGTTGTATACCCAGAGCTCAAACTTTTGCAACAGTCCATACATGCAGCAAATGACACTGTTTCAGTTACTATGAACAGCTCCTTAGTGCAATTCATCTTTATGTCATTTAGTTGTCTTAAGTATAAACCGTAGGCTTTTAACTAAAACAATTACATAAGTGTACCAGGGAAAGAACAAGCTGATTGCATGATTTGGGGGGTGGGACCAAACATTAAAAACTAGTTCATTGACATTTTCAAGTAATTATAGGAACTATTGGAGAAGTTTGTTTAAATGATTTCATGAATAAGATTTGAAACACTAAACAACCAATTTAAAACTTTTTTATGTTACTGAATTTTAAAGCATATTTTATAAATGTCTCTTGAAGATATAGTTTATCTTATAAATAGACCACCTCATTTTAAAATCAAACTCCTCATTAATCAATTTTAGCCCTAATACTCTTATTAGATAATAAGAGGCATGTTCAGGGTATGGGGAAAGGAGAGAATGTTAACCAAAATTCAGTTAAAAGCATTTTCTTATTAATCAGTGAGCACAAAAAATTCAGCAAATCATTTATGAATCAAAGAATGGGAATTTAGAAGGTCTATATCTGGACTTCTCACAAATAAAGGAATCAAGATTGTATCACTAGTGTTTTTACCATGAGCAATTAGAAAAATGGAATTGTCATCTATTTTGATTGGGAATATCAGGACTGTTTCTGTATGGAATATCAGGAGGTGAACTTGAAGTAAGTCAAGGATATTAAGTTTGAGATTCCACTTAGTCAAGTGGACATATCTAATAGATAATTATACATGAAATTTATGATTAAAGTGAGAATACAAAATCACTGATATATATATTTAGGAGTTGTCATCATGCAGATGGTATTTAGAGCCATGAATTGCATAAGATCACCAAGAGACTAGTGTAGAAAGACAAAAAAGAAGATTCCCAAGTTCTTTTTGTACTAAGAATTCTTAAACATGACAATCTACTAATAAAGGAAAATGAGAAGAAATGACCAGTGAATTAGTAGGGAAAAAAGAAAGAAAGAAAGAAACACAAATTATGGTGTCCTGGAAGCCAGCTAATTAAAACATTTCATGAAAGAAGAGTTCAACCAGATCAAGCAGGTTGTGGAACACAGAGTGACCGTTGGAGTTTGAAATGTACAGGTAGTTTTTAACCTTAATAAGCCTGGTGGCAAAAGTTTTATTGGAGTGGGTTTGGGGAACTATGGAGGAAGAGAAACTAGAATTGTATATGTGGATAATTTTTTGTGGAGTTTTGCTATCAATCAAGTGAAAGAAATAAGCTAATTGTTGCAAGGGAAAATAAAGTCAAGAGAGGGTTTTTGCTGTTGTTTTCTTTTGTTACCTAGTTAGTTTTAAATATGGAATAAATAGCAGCAATTTTGTATGAAGATGGGAAAGACTTAATCAGTAAAGGGAAATGAATTGATAATATAAATAACTCGATACAGTGTAGCTGCATTAGTGCAGCTTCATCTGATGAATTCTTCTAACCATATAAGTGAAAATAAGTGACTTTTGAAAGGTGAATTAGGTTAATATTTTCTTTTAACTGATAGTTTATATTGTTCACTGTAGTTATCTTTACACATCTAAACTACGATTTCCCCATGTGACAGTTACATTGTTTGGGTGATAAATCAGTGAGTAAATCCTCATTCCTCTTACAGTCCGTAGTGACTGTACCAGGTAAACCAAGCCTAAAATAATTGGTGCATGGTATACACCTGCCTAAAGGGATTAAGTCCAATCATTGTTCATTCAGTGCAAAGCTTGTTCTGCATAAGATGGTCTGTTAATTGGAGACCTGTAATTGCTGAAGCCATTTGCTAAAGTGGGAGAAGCCAATCCGAAGAAGAAGTTGATACAGGGGAATCACAAGCTTAGAGAATTTTAAACAAAACATGCCAGAGCCTTGAGCAAATTGTGTCTAGGAATTTTAATTATATGAGTCAAAACATTCTCTCAATTGTTTAAATAAGTTTGAATTGAGTTTTCTTTTACTTGGAATTAAAATTATCTTAAATCAGTGATGGGCAGAAAAGCAAACCCAAATTTACACAGTGGGCACTTGCTAATTATGCAGTGATGGTGATCCAAGTAAATTGCTCTCTGAGAACAAAGAACATTGTGAACTGCTAATTATGCCTGAAATAACAAAATTTATGACCATTTCCTACAGTCATATTTTTTCCCTACAGTGGCTAAAGGGACTGAGAAAAAGAAAGCTGTTTCTTGGCTGAGGATAAAAACACATGAACAAAAAATAGAAGAGTTTTATCTAGTAAAGAAAGCATTGATTGCCCTGGAAGACAAGAGATACAGGTCATAAACCTTACTTTTCCATTCTGTTTTAAAAGTCTTTTTTCAGTAGATCTTTTAAGTGAAAACTTTAACTAGATGACTTTTCATTCCATTTAAATTTAAATAGGCTTTGACACTGAGTAGGGTGTTGTTACTTACTGCTATTGATTTTCATTAATAAGGCACTGCTTTTAGCAAATTCTAATGTTAGCATAGTTCGACAACAATTGCATGATCTAAGAAATAAGGAACATAGCTTGCAGATGTACATATAGCTTTCAGAGGATTGACGCTCAAACACTTAATTCACTAGATGTTATTAACCACATATATGTGCTCAAAACTATATAGTACATGGAATTGAAAACCGAAAGAACAAAAATTCCTCACTTAAAGAAGTTTACAGCCTAATAAAATATCAAACATACAAGCTTTAAAAATATTCCAAGTGCTTTGTGTACTAGATGCATTTAAAAGAAGCATGCTGGTCATAATTGAAAGAACACTTAACTTCTGCCTGATAAGGTCAGGTTAACCTACAAAGAGATGGACACATTTAAAATGAGACAAAATGTAAGTAAAAATTCATTAGGGAAAAAATCAGGAGGAAAATTTTATTTGTTGTCATTAAACTGTACTCTCCTCCAAAGCATGATAATGACAGTCATAGTTTTATCTCTGAGGTCTAGCATTGCAATGGTCACAGAGTAGATGCCTCATAATTGTTGCTTGAAGAATACATGGACTGCATGGAGAGTAATTTAAAATGCTAGAAAGAGAGGGGGGAAACACAGAAAATGCATAAGAAACTTAGAAACTATTGTGAAAGAACTATGGCTATTGTGTGGTGCTGCAGATAAATAGAAAGTTGATTGTACTAGAACAGAATATTTTTGTATTAATGAAAATTTATGACAATGCATAATTACGACCTGTCAGAACATGAAGCTCATGCCATGGAGAGTCTTACAGAGTAGGTTAATTAATGTTGATTTTATCGTTTAAATAATGAGTAGCCATTGGAGAATTTTGAGAAAAGATGACATGATCAAAAATGCTTATTACAATGACTACATGCACAGCATTCTGGAGTGCATTAGAATGGTAGAAAGGTTAAAGGAGGGAAAAACATTTAGGAAACTGTTGCCAGAAAAGGTATCACTGCCTAAGCTACAGCAGTGACAGTGAATCTATGCAGAAGGGAAGAAAGCCTGAAGTGTCTGCCAATTTAATAGATAGTAAAACAGATGGAGCATGTTGATTTATTGCTACAGTGGACAAAAGAGATGGAAGCTTTAAGATGACTTCCAGATTTTCAACTCGTACAATTGAGTCGATAGTATATTCTTTACCACTGTAAGTACAAGAAGAGATGCACATGTGTGAGAACTGGAATTCTATTTGGAGTTTAGGACATAAATCAATAATGTATCTAAAATATTTCAGAGGTAGATTTTACAAAGTAGAGATGCTTTCATAAGTCCTGAAATTATTTCAACAGTGAAATCTTTTTGACATGGTAAGAAAGAAAATCATCATTTTTGGCTATTTGTGCCCCTGGAGTGCTACAAGGCAAAGTTTGCAGAACAGTTTTAATTTTGCTAATTTTCAACTGCTTTTAGTATATACTCATTCATTAAAAAAAATCCTGCCTGAGAAAAGGCTCATCATCAGATAACATGCAGGAGTCTTCTTTTTATGCTCCATCTTCTTCAGTTTTAAAAAAAAAAGCTTATAACTTAGTGACTAAACTGATAATTTCAAATATCAATGTTGGGGTTGAAGAAATGAGCGATAATCACTGAATAACAAATTGTTGTGAAATACATGTGGTTTCCAATTATTTACATTAAAAAGAATTCAAGGAATATATATTAAAGTTTCAGCATATAGCACAGAAAGAGATAAATAATTGAGTGATATTGTCATAAAAAACTTTTAAATTTTTTTCTACTTATTATTTTCAACCAGACTTGTTAGCAATTACATTATTTAAATCAAAACAGCTGATGATGCTGTATTCTGTCTCATTCTTGTAGGAGGCAATAACATTTAATATGTAAAATAATTTGGAAAAGAGACCTGCTCATCACAATAATATGCAGTTTCATAATTTTATACTTATATTCAATAATTATTTATCAAAAATGTAATATGTCTGATGTATACTAATTCTAATGATGCCTAATTCCAGAAGATGCATTTAAAATTCTTAGACACACACACACACACACACAAAAATTCTTAAACACATCTGGTCAAAGGACATTAAAAAATATTTTCAGGGCTTCCCTGGTGGCGCAGTGGTTGAGAGTCCGTCTGCCGATGCAGGGGACACGGGTTCGTGCCCTGGTCCGGGAAGATCCCACATGCCGCGGAGCGGCTAGGCCCGTGAGCCATGGCCGCTGGGCCTGTGCGTCCGGAGCCTGTGCTCTGCAACGGGAGAGGCCACAACAGTGAGAGGCCTGTGTACCACCAAAAAAATATATATATATATATATATTTGTTTTTTCAATTTAAATTTATATCTATACTTAGAGAATATAGTTGTAGGGATAGCAGTAAGAATAAGTAATAAACAGATATTGTTGAAGATGATAATAAAATAATCCAAAAAACTTTAAGGTATAAAAGCATATTATATTAGGATACACTTATTTGTAGAAAGTGTAATAAAATTAAAAATTTAAGATAAAAAGAAAATGGTGTAAAATATTCAATTTTAAAAGAACCTTATGAAGTAATAGGAGTATTATCAATCTGGCATTTAGAATTGAGCTTGTTCTTTCTAAAACAACAAATAACTATACTGTGAATTACCATCTCCAAAAGTCTATAAGCAGTGTTCCTATTCCACTTATTTTTATCCCGTATCACAATTCTTACTAAGTGTCTTAGTTATGTATTATTACATAACAAATTATTCAATTACCTAGTATCTTAAATTAACAACAATTATTATTTCACAGGTACTGTGGGTCAGGAATCTAAGTACATCTTAGCCAAGTCTTTTGAGTGTGGGTCTTACTGATGGAAATCAACTCAGAACTTGACTGGAAAGGATCCACTTCCTAGCTGACTCTTCTATTTGTTGGATAGATTTAGTTTCTTGTGGGGTATTGGACTGAGGGCTCTGAGGCTCACAAGCTGTTGACTGTCCCTCTGTTCCTAGTCATGTGGGGCTTTCAAAGATCATCTCACAGCATGGCATCTTGCTTCATCTGATCAGGCAAACAAGAATGCAAAAGACAGTAACAGCAAGAAAGAGAGAGAGAGAGAGAGAGAGAGCCAGAAAGTCACCTACTTTTGTAGCTTAATCATGAAAGTGATATCTCATCTTTTTTATTGTACCCTATTGGTTAGAAGCAAGTCATTAGGTCTAGCCCACACTTAACGGATAAGCACAAAGACAGGAATACTGGGAGGGAGGGGTCATTGGGAGCCATGACTAAAGCTGCTTACCACACTATGTCTTCAACTGATAGATGTTTAAATGAAGGTAACTCAATAAACATTGATTGGGTATCTGCCATGCACCAGGATGGAAAGAAGCAGAAATTAACATAACTTTATTCTGAACCAAATGCAATGTCTACATTTATTTAGTGTAAAAAATGTTACGGTGAATCATTTTGGCCCTAGACATATAAATATTAAACAGAAAAGCTAGACAATACAATTGGTTTAGAGATTTCATATTATCATATCAAATTACCTTTGCCAAAGAGGTGGGGGAATGTTCATGGCGCCAGTTCTATTTTTTTTTTGTCAAAATTCATTTTTATTAATAGAAAATAAACACTTATTCCAGTTGTTATACTTGAAGTTGCTAATAAAAAAATAAAAAAGAATTTAAAATCATCACTCAATAATCCTGTTTTAACTAAGACAATGAAACTGTGGCTTAAAAAAAAAAAAGTGTTCAGCACCATTTACTCATAGAACTTTCAGACTTTGTTCTTAAAGTTTCTGGAACTTTCCCATCTGTAAAGTACAAGAATTGCTGAGCTACATGAGGAACCCTCTCTGGGACAACCAACGAGAATTTAAGCAATCAGTATATATTCAGCCTGGTAACTTGGACTGTACAACGATCCCCTCCTCTCCACTCTGGCTCAGGAGGAACATGCTTCTAAGCACTGAGGTATGACGAGTCCGACTGTTATTAGCTGGAAAGACCAGTTCTAAGAGCAAATAACAGTAAATCTCTGGCACAGAGACTACTGTCCTTAATGTTCTGTGATTTTAGGAAATTCTGTAAATGACTTGGCTTTACTTCAATTTACTCAGAAATGAAACATGTTTAATAAGGTTAAACTACTCTGCTAGAGTAAGTGTCTGCTGGTTTAGTGTCCGTATAAAATACATACATAATATGTGTAGGTAAATCATAGTCTTAAAGTATAATTAGAATACTGCATTATTGAAACAAAAGTCTAACAAAATGACTACAGTTAGAAGCAGCTAATCAAACTAAATCCAAAGTTATGACAAGGGAGACCCATTTTCACTTGAAGCTGTGTCACTTAGAGAATTAAAGCCATTCAAGGCGAGGTGAAGGTGGCACCTTTAGATAATTCCAACCAGGGCCAGAAATTAGCATTTCTAAATATTTCAGAAAAGTCCATAGAAGTGTTTCAAAGACTTTTATGCAAAAGAATATCTGTCTGTCTTTCTGCATCAGTAAGTAGTAGTGCCCATCAGAATTTCCTACTAACACAAAGACAAAGGCAAGCCCGTACACTTGATCAGATGTCAAAGGAATGGGAGGTGGGCTATTTATAGAGCTTCTGCTGGCATTTTACTATATGCTGTTCATCAGTGTGAGTCAGGTGTACTTTTGTGAGAGAATAGTGTTTGGTGGCCAGGAGCTCTTTTGGGCGTTTCTTGCTAAGGGGAATACACAACAGATAAGGGAATAGGGGAGGTAATACAGGGAAGCTATTCTTTCCAGCTCAAAAGGAGTTGATGAAGCCCATATATGCTTTCAAGAAGCCCATGTGATCCTCTAGCTGTGGATAGTGGCTAATGTGGTCATCCAGAATCAACACTGTGGACCACGGCAGCGTTTTCCTGTACAGCTCCAAAAACTCTGGATAGGGATTCACTGGATCCAGTGGCCCATAGATAAAATGAATGGGAATAGATACAGAGGCAAGAGCTCCCACCCAGCATCTTCTAAACTTTTTCCTTTGATTGATGTACTGCAAGAGACTGTCAATAACCAAGTTCCCGTCATTGTTGCGTACCCCTGCCCACATATCCCACAGTTCACTCTCAGAGGGTTGGGTGTATGGCCCAAAGACCGGGGTGAGACCTTGAGAGTATACGAAGAAGTTCATCAGTCGCGTGAGGATGGGTGACAGCATGTCTCCATCTTTGAGAAGCTTTTGGAGAAGGAGAGGATGGTGAGTCTCAGGAAATATGCCTCCATTCGACAGACAGAGACTCTTGATGGTAAGCTGACCAGATCGATTCTGCTTGAACCTATAGAGCAGCTCCTGAGCAACAATATCCCCATAGTCATGAGACAACAGTTTGATCCTACGGTTCTGGAGCCCCAGATGCCGCAAAAGAGCTTCCACGATGCTGGCCTGCTCGAATATGGAATAGTGATGTGGTCTCGGTTTGTCACTGAAGCCAAAGCCTAGGAAATCAAGGGAAATCACTCGATGAAGCCTGAGGGTCAGACCTTCGCAAATCTTCTACCAGTCATAGCTGGACGTTGGAAAGCCATGTAAAAACACAACTATCTCTGGACTTCCAACCACACCCACAGAGTCTTGGTAGAAGATACACAGTCTCTTGTAGGTAAAAATAAATTTTCCTGATGACTTCCATGAGTGAAGAGCAGGGGAAAGCTGGGGGGGCAGGGGGATGTGCAGATAGGCTGCAAGCAGGGGCACAGCCAACAGCCCCACCTGGACCCACCACTCCGTCATCCTGATTCAGGTAAGGCCTGGGCTACAAGACTCCATGTTTTGGGACCCTGTTGCACATGCGCTTCCTGCGGCCAGAGCTTCTCCGCCTCTACGGCCATACCACCCTGAACGCACCTGAGCTCGTCTGATCTCGGAAGATAAGCAGGGTCGGGCCTGGTTAGTACTTGGATGGGAATTTTTTTTTTATTTTTTATGATGAATAATTAGTAGATATGATTATTTTAATAATGTTATAATAATGAGTATAATAGCTAATGTGTACTAATATAATTAATATAATAGTTAATATTTGTTAATATAATACATACAATAGCTAATATTTATTGAGTACTGACTGTGCTAGGTACCATGTTAAGTACGTATATATATATATATATATATTTTTTTTTAACATCTTTATTGGAGTATAATTGCTTTACAAAGGTGTGTTAGTTTCTGTTTTATAACAAACTGAATCAGCTTTTGGGGAAATTTTAAGTCCACAAGAGACAGCCAGAGAGGTATCAAACAGTTAAGGTTTTTCTTTTTGGGGGGGGGGCGCCTTGTTGCACCATGCGGGATCTTAGTCCCCCACCAGGAATCGAACCCGCATCCCCTGCAGTGGAAGGACAGAATCTTAACCACTGGACTTCCAGGGAAGTCCCTTGAAGAGTTAAGTTTTAATGGAAGAATTATCCACAAACTATTAGGTATTTCAGCAATTATATTTCAGTGTCTTACTTAATGGTTCAGTGGTTCTAAAAGTGTGGTCCAGGTACTCTGAAAATTTTTTCATAGCTTCTGCCTGTCTAAAATTATTTCCATAATAATATGAAGACATAATTTGCCTTTTTACTCTCATTCTTTAAAGAATATATAATAGAGTTTTCCTGTGATCCAGTTGACATGTATTAAGTCAAACATTAAAGATAATAGGCTAAATATTTTGAAAGATAGTTATCTTTCACAAAAATATTTATGTTAACGTAATATGCTTGTTATTTTAAAATGAAGAAATAAATATGTTACTTAAATTTCTGTTTTAACTTTTAATATGGTAAGTATTGATAAATGTAATTGACATAAACTAAAGCTCTTTGGGTTTGTTAATAATTTTTAAGAGTATAAAGGATTCTAAGACCAAAGTTTGAGAATAAATAGACAATTCTTAAAGCACCAGTGGGTTTCTAAACAACTTAGATGAAAAACACTGTTTTGAGAAAAATAAACTTATATTATTAGATTTATTTTCTCATAATGCAATGTGCTTTAGTTAAGTTTAAAATTCAGATGTTTCACTTCAATAAGCAAAGGTATTCTTGGAAAGTGGCAATCATTTTTTAAATAAGAAAATCATTTTGAGTGTGAATATAATATCAGTGCCCCTCATTAATCACAGCAAGAATACTTACTACATTAATGTAACTGGAAATATTTAAAAAATATTTCCCTATCTAAGATTATAAAAACAAGATCATAATTATATAAGAAAAAACAGTATGAGGGCAAAGTATAATGACTTCTAATGAATTTTAGGTGTACATTTTTAATAAGGCTTGCACTTCATCTTCTAAAAAACTGTAAGGACTGTAAATGGAATGGGGGCAGAATTATACTAGTCTACTCTTCTGAATATACACTACTTCTTCACCATATTAAAAAAAAATACCCTCCAGTATCTCTCATAATATATATTTGGAGGATTCTTTTCTTTAATAATAAGTTTTAATGATATGCTATGGTAGAACATTATCATCAATTGGTATTTTAAAAATAGGAGCAGAGAAAGTCATTATACTTAGAACGGTAGTGTTTCATTGATGCAATATAACAGAAAAGCCCCAATGACAGATAAAAAGCCCAAGTTTTATTTCACTTTATTAAGAGCCACTGAATTTAAAATGGGAACAGGACCAGCAACAGATAACAAATTACAGCTCAAATAAATTAAAGTGTTAATTTTATATTCCTCTAATCACAATTCCATTCAAGATCATTCTCATTTGCCTCATTCCAGGATCAGCATATATAATTTCATTATGCATCATAAATGTGAGAATAGTTTTTTTGTGAAAAATCCAGTTTAATAGTAGATGAACCTATAAAATAATACTTGCCTCCCTCAAGCACCTAGTCCATAAAGCAAAAATTGCAGTAGGTAAAACATGCCATTTGGCTTTCCATTCTGATTAGAATATAGAAATTTACAAGAGACCATCATTGCCACACTAACAAATAAGAAAAACTATCTAATTAAAAAAAATAATAACAACAACAGTGAGCTAAATATGCAAAGAAACTTAAATTGCAGAAGAGAAGTCCATGATTGCTGACTATTGTAAACAAGGCACAAAGAGGAACCAACACTATACAGATTAAGGTAAAGAGTTACCAGCCTTAACTTTTAACAGATATTTAATGGCCATGTTAAGACAGGCCTGACAGATTAGAAATTTAAAGAGCCCCAAATACAGTAATTCACTAACCAGTTCTTTCCTAGGGGGCCTTTACCAAATGAAGAGCAGGAGCCTATCAAAAGTAGAGGCAAGAAAGTAGGACTAAGAAAGAACCCCCAGGAACAGGGGTCTTTGCAAAACTGAAGGTCAGCAGATGGCCAAAGACTTTGAGTAGAGTAGGAAATCTGAGAAAAATAACCAGAGGAATATCTAGTTGTACCTTGCAAGTGCAAGGCAGTGGCCTATTTGTAACTGTAGGCAGGTCAGAAGAGCTAATGGAAACTCACCAAGGTACATGGGGGTCTTTTCTGAATGCACAACAATGGCTCACCCAAGGCTGGGCGTAGTATGGGAAAATTGAAATAAACTACCCAAAATGCAGTGGTCCTTTCTAAGTACATGGCAGCAGTCTGAGAGTGACCAGGGGTAGAAAAAGGCAACTGAGAGAGATTCCCTTAAGAGGAACACTGGGTCTTTGCTGAGTTCACAGCAGCGGCCAAAGAAGTTAATGTAAAGACCAAAATAACCAAGAGAAATCCCCCTGAGCACAGGAAATCTTCAGTACCTTAAAGCAGCACCCAATAAAGGCTGTGGAAAGGCAATGAGACAAAGAGAGAATTCGTAAAAGTACCTGAGCAACTACAAAAGGGAAGAAGAGAGAGATCACTGGAGAATCACCAGTACTCAGATTCCAATCTTTGCCTAAAAGAAAATTTTGATTCCATCTCAAAATATTCGAAGGCAGTTATTAACTAAACCAAAATAAATACAAAAGTAAAAAATACAGAACTAACTTAATTATAAGTTAAATTGATTTATTCTTCGACCCAGACAGCCTGACTCTCTTTCTGTGTTGTAATATTATTCAAATCTAATTCTGTTTTCCAAGGCATTTAAAATTTACATGTAGTTTAAGAATGTCTCTTCAGGGCTTCCCTGGTGGCGCAGTGGTTGAGAGTCCACCTACCGATGCAGGGGACACGGGTTCGTGCCCCGGTCCGGGAAGATCCCACATGCTGCAGAGCGGCTGGGCCCGTGAGCCATGGCTGCTGAACCTGCGCCCCCGGAGCCTGTGCTCCTCAACGGGAGAGGCCATAACAGTGAGAGGCCCGCGTACCGGAAAAAAAAAAAAAAAAAAAAGTTTCTTCAAAAATTAATTAATTGACTTTAACTTTGCATTTGAAAAAAATCTAATAGGGAAAACCTAAGCAAATAATGGAAAATCTGAGTGAAAAAATATCACAAGCAGGCAGTTAAGAAAATTCATTATGTCCTAGACCAATTCACATAATCAATACATTAATGCTAATTAATAGTATTAATAAAGTATAAATCTTTGAAAAGCTAATAATTATTATTTTTATTAAAGTGTACTAAGCTGGGCTTCCCTGGTGACCTAGTGGTTGGGAGTCCGCCTGCCGATGCAGGGGACACGGGTTCGTGCCCCAGTCCAGGAAGATCCCACATGCCGCGGAGCAGCTGGGCCTGTGACCCATGGCCGCTGAGCTTGCGCATCCGGAGCCTGTGCTCCGGAACGGGAGAGGCCACAGCAGTGAGAGGCCCGCATACCGAAAAAAAAAAAAATGAATTAAGCTGTGGAACTGGGCTAGATTCTGTCTTAGTCCATATTAATTAATATTCTCTGACCACTACCTATATAAGAAATTTTGACAAAGTTCTATAGTCTCATATCTATAAAGTTTATACTGCTTTAAAATTAGCCTCATATACAACATAGTTAATTAAAAACCCACAAAACCAAATTAGTAAAAATGAAATATATTGGATATACCAAAGTAATTCAAATTCCATCAGGCTTTTGTTACAAGACTTTTTAGTCAGTTTCTTGAAAAGCATAATTACAGAAATATAGAATGTTGACACGTTTAGTTCCTTGTTGTGACACCCATATTCTGTTTATCATTTTAATGGCAGGGAAGAGAAAAGCCAGGGCAAAACTGACTTTTGAAATTGTGACTCATTCTACTTTCAATATGAAATAATCATTTATGTGCTTTTATAAGCCTATAGTAGTTTCCTGTGCTGCTGTAACAAATTATCACAAACGTGGTGGCTTCAAACAATAGAAATTTATTCTCTCACAGTTCTGAAGGCAAAAATTCTGAAATCAGTATCACTAAGCTGAAATCAAGGGCCACAGGCTCCATGGGAAAATTGGTTCCTTTCCTCTTTCAGCTCCTGATAGCTACTGGCATTCTTCAACTTGTATGTCTGCATCCCTCCAATCTCCACCTCTAATTGCCTTTTCCTTCTTGGTGTATAGTATCCCTCCCCCTCTCTTATAAGGTCACTTGTGATAACATTGAGAACCTTCCTGGATAGTCCAAGATAAACTTTTCATCTCAAAATTCTTAATTTAACTACATCTCTCGTGACTTTTTGGAAAGAAAAAAAATATGATGATGTTTACAAGTCCCAGGGATTATAACATGGATACATTTTGGGAAGGCCTTTTTCCCCTGTTCCATTTTCCCCATTCTCTTACTTTCTTTCCTAGGATCACTTACCAGATAAACTGCCTGGAAGTGAGTCTTGTTTCAGGGTCTGTTTTGGGGATAAACCTACCTAAGACAGCTAGTTTGGCTAAGAGTATGGACAGTTTCTACTATAACTGGAGATAACGCACAGTGTGGACACAGACACAAGATGTGGAGGTGTGGGCAGAGGCCCTGGTATTTCCCATCAAATTGTTTCTGTTTTCTCACTGAAATAGGAAGAAAGTGATATTCTGAGCCTCAGGATATGTTAGAGTTTAGAGGAAAGAGGAGACTAGTTTAAATGGCCAACTTCAATAGTGGTAGAAAAAAATGGGTTGGTAAAACATGGAATGATTTCTCAGAAGCATGAAAGGCCTATGCAGTATCAGTTATCATTAATCACGAGCATAATCTTAATTATATTTCCTTTAAATCTAAGCTGCTCACTATGCCTGGAACATTCTATAATTCAATCATTTTCTAGTATTTACCTTTAAATGTCTTTTTTTGTATTTATGTCACTTATGATGTTTATAACTGATGTGGTATGTTCTCTCACATCCACAAATCTCTGGAAATAAGAGACAGCAGAACACTGCTTAAAGAATTGTTTTAACCAACCCTTTTACGTCCTTTTATTGTATGTAACTAGTAAAGAAGAATAATGGGGACATGTGGAATATTTTTAAGGCTTTATTTTTGAGCTGCTTTAGTGGAGGTTTTTTTTTTTAATTGAAGTATAGTTGCTTTACAATGTTGTGTTAATTTCTGCCATACAGAAAAGTGATTCAGTTATACGTATATACACATTTTTTAAAAAAATATTTTCCATTATGGTTTATCATGGGATATTGAATATAATTCCCTGTGCTATACAGTAAGACCTTGTTGTTTATCCATTCTACACATCATGGTTTGCATCTGCTAACCCCAAACTCCCAATCCATCTCTCCCCCACCCCTGCTTGGCAGCCACAAGTTTATTCTTTATGTCTGTGAGTCTGTTTCTGTTTCATAAATAGGTTTATTTGTGTCATATTTTAGATTCCACAGGTAAGCAATATCATATGACATTTATCTTTATCTGGTTACTGCACTTAGTATGATAATCTCTAGGTCCAACCATGCTGCTGCAAATGGCATTATTGCATTCCTTTTTATGGCTGAGTAATATTCCATTGTGTATGTGTGTGTGTGAGAGTGTGTATATAAACACACACACACACAACCTCTTCTTTATCCATTCATCTGTCGATGGACATTTAGGTTATTTTGATGTCTTGGCTATTTTGAATAGTATTGCTATGAACATAGAGGTGCATGTATCTTTTTGAATTATAGTTTTGTCTGGATATATGTCCAGGAGTGGGATTGCTGAATCATATGGTAATTGTACTTTTAGTTTTTTTAAGGAACGTCCATACTGTTTTTCATGGTGGCTGCACCAACTTACATTCCCACTAACAGTGTAAAACAGTTCCCTTTTCTTAGTGGAGACATTTTAAAATCTACCACAAGGCTTATTACTTCATAAACTTCAATTTATTTTATGTTTCTTTATGTTATTTCTCTCACATTCTCATTATACTGCTATATAGGCTTATGATGGACTTTCAGATAGCAAATTCCAAGGCAGCAAGTCTCTCTCACAATTCGGAGTCTTCCAATTTTCTTATGTAATACTGGTATCATAAAGGTAATACATTCAATTAAAACCTCATGTTCCACATTGAAAATATGAAGAAAATACATGTTAATTTGATATTTAGTCATTTAATACACCATTATTGCTTACCGTGGTGTGCTAAATCCCATAATAAAGATAAGTATAAAAATAAATATGACCAGGCTCATCCTGAGTGATGCCTTAATGCTAAGAAAGAGCAGAGGATTTAGGAAATGGAATGCACCTCTAGTTATGAATTTGTGTTTTCATGTATTAGTATAAACTTATTTACTGTCAAGGACACTCCAGAGCTGTACACATTATTTGTTGGTCATTCTATAAGGTATATACTCTAAATATATTTGGTCAGTCATTGATTGCAGAGTAAGATCTTCTTCAGAAGTGATATAAAGTTTCCACGTTCGTTTTTAATCTACATCATTTTCTTCCCTTTATATTCAAGCATAGTTTCAGAGAAAGTTCTGAACTTTATCAGAAAATGTGGAAACATGCATTGTATCTCATAGTACATTAAATCAATATAGAACTGGGTATAAGGTTTTCTTTACATTCAACCAATGAAAGAATTTTGCATGCTCTTGGATGTTCCTGAGATGGAAAGTGGGTTCCCAAGAAGATTCTCTTGGCCTAAATGCCTTGCAACCAATGGATTTGATTAAAATGATAACAAACTATAAAATCTTCCTTTTACAGAGGCTGTATGCCCTTTGTGTGTCTTCTTCTATTAATAGATTTTTAAATCACTCTTTGTATCAGATCTTATTTATTACTTGTTTGTAAAAGTATGACCATGATAATACTGCATATTTCAAATAACAAATCTTACTGCCAGGAATAGGTACTAGAAAGAAAATCTACAATTACAATTACCCAAGCAATAATACAAAAATAAAATAAATGGTATGAATGTCATCTGCTATTAAGAGCATATATAATGTTTGATGTTAGTAGAGGATGATATATTTGAAAATTATATTTGAAAAGTCTGGTTTTCTCTTAGATTTCAAATTGACTACCTTGTATTTTACATTTTTCTTCATGGCCTTAGTATGTACAACCCAGAAGTCCATTCTCTGATGTTCATAAAGCAGTTATTTATTCAGGAAAACTGTAGTTGGACCTTATATTTGTCTTCATAACAAACTCTATTCTTGTTATACTTCTAAAAAATCAAGTGATTTTAAATAAAGGTTGTAGGGTTTCAGTTCTTGCAACATTAAGCCTAGGATATTGTACCAATTTAGTAAAGGCTGATTGTTCCCACTATTGTTTCATGTACAAAAAGGCTTGGTAAAGATCACTATTAGGTTTAGGGTGCTAAGAATATCTAAGTTTAAAAGATAAAGACTAACTCCCTTATTATGCTCATTGAATTATCCTTCCACACCTTATGAATATTTAAAATTACAAAGATATATCTATTTGCTATGTTCTATTCTTTTTCAGAGAAGCACCCTAAACATGAGTAATTCTAAGCCATCACAGTACAGTAATTTTATAATTATACAGATATAAATTATTTTGCATGATGTTAAAATCCGTTTTAATATTTAACATCACAATTAATTGTTCAAGGTTCATCGCCCCACAAAATAATAAATTTAGCCCCATAAAGAAACTATACATTTAGATAACTGTGCAAATGGATTTCATTTAATTATTCTTAAAACTGTTCAAATTCACAGCTCAGTTAACAGGTGATGGATTGCACATAATTTGTTCCCTTTTTATGGATTATAGACTAGAGATAAAATTACCTCAGGAGACTTTTTTTTTTTCACCCATGGTTTCACAATCTGTTATTCTAAATGTAAACTGATTGAACCAACAATTCCCTTTTGTCACAGCAGGTTTCTGGCTTTCAGTGTTTTTCTGCTTGTATAATTACATATTTTAAGAAGATATGTTAATCAGTAACCATATTCTGAAGTCTCAAGGGATCTAACAGAAATTTGTTGCAGACAGTATGCTTTAACCATTTTAGTCAGTACTCACAGTTATACACTTAGGTTACTTATTTGGTACAAAAGCCAGTTTACAAAATCATTCATTTGCTCATTTCCAATCATCTAGTCCTTTACGATCATACATAGACTCACATGAATTTTCAGTTGGGAACAGACTTCAGAAATCTTATAGTATCATCAGCTCATTTTAAGTATAAGGAAATTGAGACAGGTTGGGGGGAAGGAGCAATTGTGTTAATAGAAGACTCATTTCAAATTTGAAATTTCTCACTTACTGGATAGGTTGCTGTATTGACTTCTTACTGTTGCCAAAACAAGTAACTACAAATGAAGTGGCTTAAAATAATGCAGATTTATTCACTCAGAGTTTTGGAGACCAGGAGTCCAAAATCAAGGTGCTCCTTCTGGAGGCTTCAGGAAAGAATCTCTTTCCTTGCTTTTTCTATCATCTAAGGGCCACTTTGATTCCTTGGCTTAGAGTGCTTCACTCCAACCTCTAGTTCTGTCAAAACATTACCTTTTTCTAACTCTGATCCTCTTGTCTCCCTCTTACAGGGAAACTTGTGACTGTATTAGACCCAAATGGATGATCCAGATTATCCCCCCATATTAAAATATTTAACTTAGTCTCATTCACAAAGCCCTCTTTACCATGTAAATTAACAGACTTACGGGTTCCATGGATTAGAACTTGGATATCTTTGAAAGACCAGTATTGGCCTGCCATGGTTATTTCATCTGTAAAACAGGCTTGAATACCATAGGGCTATTTTAAATCTGTATTAACACTCTATCCAATCTCTACAGCTTTTGATCATTTCTCATTTATTGTATTAACCTAACTGATTTTCCTATCTGTAGTATCATTTTTCTAATGCAGATTTACCCTATGGCTACAAAAAATTCCAATGTGTTCATATTATTCTCTTGCTTAATACATTCAAGGACTCCCCTTTGCTTTACTCAAATAGTCGACATTCCTCGTAACAGTTTACAACCCATTCACAAGAGGGATGGAAACCAGCTGTCTAGGTTGTATTTTGTCACCTACCCTATGATCCACAGGCTAGTTAACTTTTCCTAAGTGTGGCAAATTTCTTTGAACATCCATACCTTTACATAAGTTGTTTCCTTTGCTGGAAATTCCCTTAGTTAAACCATTCCTATCTAGAAAAATTGTATGCATCCCCCAAGACTCATTCCATTGTATCCTCCTTTCTAACATTCCCCAGAGTAGACTTCTACCACACTTTGCTTTCATCTGTACTATTGAACTTATCATGTGCTATTTCAATTATAGTACATTTTCTTTATTGTACACTCTGTGAAGAGTTCATCAAGAGTGATGCCTGTGTTCTATTCATTTTTTTCATAATCCCAGCATGTAATGTTTAACCCAGTCATTCTAATTTTGCCTTCAATTACATTTTCCCTTGCTTGATAGAAACATTATTGCGTGACTTTGGCACCTGAGGTTGCTCTTGGCAAAGGATCCTCATAATGCATTTTGTATCTCTCATAGCACTGAAAACTACTGAGGACAAGGTAGGAATTTAGTAAATTCTTTAAGACTGTTAAATTAAAATGTATTAATTTTTGTTTCTTGAATAAACAGAAGGATTTCTTAGGAATTATAGTTAAAATAATGCTATTTTATATTTTCATTAATGACTGGGAGGAAGAGTCTCAAGAAAATCCATACTTTTGTCTATAACCCTGAATCCTGCAAGGAAGACAGAATTACCCATTTATAAACATTAATTATGTGTCACAAATAGTTGTGTAAAAATAGAGAATTTTAAGGCATGAAGGAAGCTCAGGAAGAATTGGAATATTTTCTGTATTTTACCCCTTGGGTGATGATTTGAAATAAATATTGTGATAAAAATTCTAAAATGCAGATAGAAACTACTTTCTGATCCAGACAAAGTTGTTCTCAACTCCCCCTTTGCTCTTTCAACGCATCCTAGCCCCAACTACACCATGTCCTTACCCTTAGCTTCATCGAGTTCTTTCTTTCTACAGTCATTTGGAGGTGATATGCCTAGTGTGTAATAACCCATTTTAGGTGGCAGTGGAACAGTGTAATTTTTGGAAAACATGTAATAGAGGGAGTAATAGGAAAAAAGGAGCCCTGGAAGCAAGGGAAGATGAAAACTATGGTCATTTTAATACTCTCTTCTGAAAGGAAGACTACCTATCTGTCATGCAAAGAATAAAGCAGGGAAAAAACTAATCTGTTTATTGGAATCACAAGTCATTTAATGTACCATTATTTTTTAAAAAAGATGAGAAATATATATCATAGCAAACAACCTAGATTGTCCATATGGCAGGGAAAAACATCCTAGGGAGAAACTTACATCCTTCTTTCAGAAGTCTGTCAACAATTACATGCCCAGGTGAAAAGGAGAAGCTCTTCAACATGGAGGATTGGGGAGGAGATGTCCTACCCTCAGAATAGTGTGTGTGTGCATGTGTGTGCCTGTGTGTGTGTGTGATTAATAAAGCTTCATTTTCTTTTCTTTATTAATATTTGCCGGATGACACTTGCTCTACCCTTTTAGTTTAACCTATTTTGAGCTAGGTTTCCACCATTTGCAATTTAAAAAGCATAGTCTCCTTTATCTATTTGTGAATGTTGTCTCCTTATCTATCTGTGAATGTTCTATTTAAAAAGCTTAGTCTCCTTTATCTTTTATGAAAAATCCTCACTCTCTAGATAAATATACTTCTCAATGTCATTTTCACTTAACAGTGTATTTTAAAACAATTTTGTGATCTCCACAGTGAAAATATAACATCCTCTTATAAATTCAATTGTTCATAGGTTGATAAGAAATTCTTCAACTCTAACAACGGAGTGGTTTTACAGCCACATTGGTCTGTTAACAATCTCATTGATTTCATATACTTCACTATCACTAGAGAGAAGGGCTGAGGCCTAAGTATGGCTGGTTGTTCATGACCTAATGCTGGTCTCAAAATCTTGTTTAGATACTCTTTCAAAAAGATATACTCCCTGGAATTTAAAATTTACTGCCTAGGGACAGTAGTCGGAAGACTGACATATTCTATGTAAAAATGTAAAGAATGGATAATTATATTAAATGAACTTTCTTTGCCAAAGACATAAATAGCCCAAGGATAACATTTCTTAAGCTATTTTCAGCTTTTGCATTATTGGAAAATACTGTAGTACTGCAGATGGCAACTTAAACTATTTGCCACAAATCTTTAAAAACAAAGTGCTTGTCATTGCTGCCAGCTGAATGAATATGAAAGAGAAAATGCAATTATATTTTGCAAATTCAAGGAAGGGAATTCTCAGAAAAACTTTCCATTTAGACTAATTAAGTAGAAGTACTTGTGGCTGTATCAAGTTCTACTAACACCTAACTTAGGTAAAGTTAGATAATATAATTTTGCATTCAAGTTTATGCCATGGGGGCAGGCTAAAGTGACTACACCTTATTGGACTGTGGATTAAAATTAATGATCTATATTTCTTCAGGAACTTTTTTCAATGTTTCTGTATTTATTGTGGCCAAGAGGACCTCAAAGTTCCCTTCAGCTTCACTAAATCTTAGACAGGTCTCTTCTTTGTCATAGGTTCCTGATCTCTCAATTCTTAGAGCATTTGCTTTATAAAACCTACAATTGCAAATTCTTTCTCTTTCTTTTTGAGATATAAATCTTCTCCCAGCCTCTTCCCAGTTTTACAACCCAGGAATGTCTTTCTCAAGGACCTTGGGATCATCCATTAAAAATACAATAATCTAAGGAGATAATGCTCTGATCTCACAGTCTCTGTAGGAAGGTAGCAGCTTATAAGGAATAATTAGCAAACAGTGATGGCCTAATAACATTGACCAAGTCTTCTCTAATGTCCCCCAGTACTTTTTAGTTAGCTCACCCCAGGGTTTAAAAAACATACAGACTTTTGTTTCAGGGGAATTGAGTTCAATCTCTCTTCTCGATTTCAATAGTTTTAAATGAAGAATTCCCTTGCCTGTTTAACTATATAGTGCAATTTTTTTTTTTTTTGCAGCTGAAGAAGCCCCACTATTTCAACTACAACAAATGCTTCCATAGCGATAATAATCATATGTTAACTTGGATGCTCTCTTGCCTGACACAGTCTTCCTCCCTCATGCAACCTAGTCAACAGTTCTCAATTTTATTTTAGAGATTTTGAATAACTTTTAAAAAGTCACAGTTTTGGGGAAATGGAAATGTCCATTCTGTGGATGCACAGAATAACTCAAAGGAAACATCCCATGTTAACACGTGTTCAAGAATTTCATAATTGAAGCTTCACCCAAGTGTACTGATGCAGCACTATGCTGCCAAAAGTCACACTGGTCGTCCAAACTGAATACCAGCCTTGAATGAAAACATATGCTTGGCTGATTTGAATTATTAACTTCTTGCATCACCTCAGTTCACCTTCTAGCTGAAAGTGCTAATAAAAAGAACAGACCAAACAAGAAGATGAGAAAGAAAGAAATACAGACAAAAATAAATTTCAAGTAATAGAATATATTTAAAGAGAAGAAACAAAAACAAGTGAGAATAAGAATTAATATAAATTTTAATTTCACACAAATGCATTATTTTACTTTTCTTTTCTCTTACACAAATATATCCTTAGTTAAACAGAGTATATGCTTTGATGAATGCCTTTAAAATTTAAAATAGAAACTAGAGTAGTTGAGGAAAGAGAATGTCTTGGAATTTTATTTAACATATTACTTTTTTGCTTAATTGGAAAATCAATAATTTAGTTGTTATGTATTATTGTTAATTCTATTATCATTATTTATTACAGCACTGAGTTATTGAAAATAGACCCTGAGTCTGAAAGTTGGCTGTAATAATTACTTGCTTATGCAAGTTGCATATGCTCTTTTATTTACTTTCCTCTCTACAAAACTTATGCTCCTTTTCCATCTTTGCATCTAGTGCAGGAATAGCTATGAAACTTTCAATAATGAAGGAAGTTAAAAATATTTTTTAATTACTATTAAAGTTTCTGAAATATCTTTTGCTTCTATTGATACTTTGGCAGATGCGATTTAGCACATATTATGTGTCTTCCTCAACTCCTTTCATTATGTCCTCTGGGCCACACCCTTAAGGCCTCAGTGTGACACTAAGACCCTCTGTAAACTTCTAACCTTCTTTTCCTCTCTTAACCATAATTTCTCTCTTAACCACTCCAACTACTTACATAACAGAATAGAATCAGAGAGAAAGAGACAGAGAGAGAATGAAATAGGAAAATTATATATATATATGTTTTCTTTTTCTTTCTTTTTTTTTTTGCAGTACACAGGCCTCTCACTGTTGTGGCCTCTCCCGTTGCAGAGCACAGGCTCCAGACGCGCAGGCTCAGTGGCCATGGCTCATGGGCCTAGCCGCTCCGCAGCATGTGGGATCTTCCCGGACTGGGGCACGAACCCACGTCCCCTGCATCGGCAGGCGGACTCTCAATCACTGCGCCACCAGGGAAGCCCTAAAATATTTTATAGTTAAAATTTATTTGATTTATTTTTTTTTTTACTGTATCCTAATGTTTCCACCTGGTAGGAGAAAAGAATTGCCTTCATTCATATACACACAAACACACGCAACTCAGACTCACACACATGCACGCATCCACTGTTTTAGTAAATAAAATGGAGAAAGGAGTAGTTTCAGTATAAGTATATATGACATATAAGCATATATCAATGTGAGATTTGTGACAGGAATTCTTTGGTATTCTGAAAACAGGGCTCGGAGAACTGAGAGAAATAGACAAGTTAACTCTTTCATGAAGGAAACACATTTTAAAGATTTTAAACTGAACTCTTCAGGATTGCATGTTATGATTTATGTTCTAAGGTTAGAAAATTATTGCTTAAATGCAACAGAAACTTTGAAAAGGAAAAGAAATGGTAGCAAAATGAAATGTGAAATAAACAAATATCAGCATCGTAAATTTATATGTATTGACTATACCTAGCCCTCAGCAGAGAAGAAAAATTAATACTGAAAAAGTAATGTTTCAAAATACACACCTTTGCCGTGACAAATATGGGTACTAAATAAAATTTTTATGAATACTATTGACTTTCAGGGTTCATATGAGATGAAGTACTTTCAATGAATGTCAAATAAGTGTTACTATAATATATGTGCAAATTAGTCAATAAGTGATGCTATTTCCCTTTGTCATTTGGGGAGCAAATTTTCTATGAAGAAATTTTACATTTAAAGAATTATGTCTAATATATACTTAACATTTTTGAGGTGGAAATTGGTATAGAGGTAGTGGAACACATATACATAACACAGTATTCCACCATTTTCCAAGTCAATTTGGTTAGGAATAAATGGTTGGAGTCTCCATAGTTAAGGATTTTCAATATCTTTGCTGCTTGTAATTTTAAAAACAGGTAGCATTGTTGCTGAAACTATCTACATGGAAAGATGAGCCCAGCAATTTATTTCTTTAGAAATAAATAAATAAACAAGTGGTACACATGGCTAAGAAAGAGTAGGTTATGTAAATAACTCAAGTAAAAATTACTACACATCTCTCAGCGTGTGTTTGGTAGGAAATAATTGTAAAGGTATAAGTAAGTTATAAATAAAAGTAAAATAAGGTGTATTTTAAACATCCCACAGGAAAATCTCACATGTAACATCACATAGAAAAATAATAAGAATAGTAGTTTACTACGCAAATTAAGAGTTTATTGACCAGCAAACTTCACTGACTCCTTCTTATTGGGAACATCAGTTTCCTTTTGGGTCCTTGTAGTAGCATCATTTTCTTTTGGGCCCTGCCCTAATTCTTCCAAATATCTTAAACCACCCAATCAGAGATTGTTAGAGCTAATAAAGACTGTATATGTCAAATAGTCCATGCAGTTCAAGCTAGTTAGGACAGTAACGTGGAGAGCTTTAGGTTCAGATTAGTATAAATAATTTGTGAATAATCTAGGAAAGCCAACAAGTTTATGGACTCCTGTTCCAGTGAAATTTCTGGGATGCTATGCTGCCTCATTTACCCTATGATTTTGTGTATTTCTCTTTGGAGGCTTTTAATTGTTGCAGGAAAGAGACTGGTGAAATAAAATGTTGTTGAAAACAATCAAACTGTACCACCATTGCCCAAGAAGGTGGGTCAAAAACAGGTGAGAGCAAATCAACAGTAAAGCTAAGTTAAACAAGACACAGGCAGGAGACTATTAATAGGATGCTTTAGTCAGTTTAGAAGTTCTTACTACAAAGAAAACAAAACAAATACAGAATGAATACAAATAAGGAAGAATAAACATTCTAGAACAACTACATTTCTAAGGCAAATAGTTTTTAAAAACAATTCTAACTGTTTAAAGCAGGGTTAACTAAGGTCATTTCAAAACACAAAAACTATAACATGAAAAACCACAACAATATGTATAAGCAGATTACTGAAAATTTGTCAGCAAGAAGAAATGTGTCCTTTGCATCATAAATAAAATGGATGCAAAGTGAATAAATAGTGAATGTAACCCGATGCATGCACCATTACTATATGAATGTGTTGTTGTAAAATATTGTCAAAAGCTTAAATTGAATGAAAATATAAATATTTAAAATATAAGACACACTATAATGATACATTGATTTCTTTTCAGGTTGATAATTCTTTTTTTATTACAGTGTAGTTGATTTACAATATCATGTTAGTTTCAGATGTACAGCACAGTGATTCAGTTATAAATTTACTATATACATATATGTATATATATATATATATTCTTCTTCAGATTGTTTTCCCTTGATACATTGATTTTTAAGAGCCATGTGTGATCTAGTCAGAATGATTGTATAAATTGATGTAATAGAAATTTCATTGGCCTGCGTATCACAAAACCTGTATTCTAAACATACCTATCCAGCTAATGAGTTACATGCCTTGAATAATCAGTTAATTTCTGCCACATTCTGCTTTTTATTTGTCCATAAAGTAGTCTTGCAAATATTTGATGCTTAATCTACACCAGAAAACATGGGGAGGCTATATTTGTTGTTTATAAACAGAGTACTGAGGGACATCGTGTTACTTCAGAAAACCGATAGGGACACCTAGGTATATTTAAATTTTTCAAGGAAAAGCAGCTACACCTTTTGCACAGCACACAAATTAATATTACCATGTCCTTTTGACATAACTATTTTAAAAAGGAAATTCTTAAGTATTTCTTTTGGCTGGGGGACGGTGAAAAAAACTATCAAGACACTAGGAACCTGGGAGATCTGAGAATTCATAAAATATAGGATCTTTGCCTTCCTATCCAAATCCAAACCTGAATGACTAATTAAAAGTGGATTTAGGGGCTTCCCTGGTGGCGCAGTGGTTGAGAGTCCGCCTGCCGATGCAGGGGACACAGGTTCGTGCCCCAGTCTGGGAAGATGCCACATGCCGTGGAGCGGCTAGGCCCATGAGCCATGGCGGCTGAGCCTGCGTGCCTGGAGCCTGTGCTCTGCAACGGGACAGGCCACAACAGTGAGTCCCACGTACTGCAAAAAAAAAAAAAAAAAAAAAAGTGGATTTAGTTGTTCGGAATACAATATGTCCATTTTAAGTGAAATATTTGCATTTCTTCCTAAAGTTGGAAAATTAACACATTGGCTTTATTTCTCAAGAAACAAGGTTCCTTTTGTTTTAAATTACTATTACAAAATTAAGAAAATGCATTGCAGGTAATTAAGAGAAGGTACATATGCACAGGCAAATAATTGTTACAATTATAGCCATTAGTTACAGTGCACCAAATGTGATTGGCCAAGAAATTTCTAATGCAGATAAAAGCAAGCTCCTTATTTTAAATAAAACTATAAAAATAAATAGGAAATTATCAACATATAGAGCAGTATTGATTTATTTTTGTTGTTGAAAATAATATCTTTGTTATGAAATATTTCTACCCAGTTTTCCTCAAAAACCCTGTCCATGCTGTTAGGATCACTGTGAATGGTACAACACAGCTAAGAGGTTGGAAGTCACATTATACCACTCCACCATGGAGTTGCTTTGGAGGTGTTTGTTTTCTTTTGTTTTACTTTTTTTTTTTTAATTCAGTTTATTTCCAGGTCTATTGAGGTATAATTGATAGATAACATTGTGTAAGTTTAAGGTGGACAATGTGATGATTTTATGCACATATGTATTGTAAACTGATTACTACAATAAGGTTAATTAACACCTCCATCATCTCACATAATTATCCCTTTTATTGTGGTGAGAACATTTAAGATCTACTCTCTTAGCAACTTTCGAGTGTACGTTATGGTATTAACTTTTGTCACCACACTGTACATTAGAACCCAAGAACTTATGTATCTTATAATTGGAAGCATGTACCCTTTGACCCTCGGCAACCACAAACTGACTATTTCTATGAATTCAGCTTTTTTAGAGTCCATATATAAGTGAAATTACACAGTTTTACCTTTCTCTGTCTGATTGATTTCACTTACCATAATGCCCTCAAGTTTCATTCATGTTTTCACAAATAGCAGGATTTTCTTCCTTTGAATGATTTCTTCTGTTTGGGATATATATATATATATATATATTCCATTTTTGTAATCTATTTACCAATCAATGGACACTTAGGTTATTCATGTCTTCACTATTGTTAATAATGCTGCAATGAATATGTGAATAGGTGTGAAGTGATATCTCATTGTGATTTTTATTTGCATTCCCTTGATGTTTAGTGACGTTGAGCACCCTTACATATATCTGTTGGCAATTTGTATGTCTTCTTTAGAAATATGTCTATTCAGATCCCTTCCTTATTTTTAATTGAACTATTTGAGGGTTTATTTTGCTATTGAGTTACATGAATTCCTTATATATTTTGGATATTAATCCCTGATTAGATATACGGTCTGTAAATACTTTTACCATTCTGTTGGTTAGGGTCTCCTTATATTGATTGTTTCTTTTGCTGTGCAGAAGCTTTTCAGTTTGATGTATTTCCACTTGTTTATTTTTGCTTTTGTTATTTGTGATTTTGGTGTCATATCCAAAAAAAATCATTGCCAAGATTGATGTCAAGGAACTTTTCCCTATGTTTCCTTCTAGGGGTTTTATGGTTTCAGGTCTTATGTTTAAGTATTTAATCCATTTTGAGTTAATTTTTGAGAGTGGTGTAAGACAGGGTTCTAGTTTCAATTTTTGCCTTTGGCAATCCAGTTTTGCCCACACCATTCATTGATGAGACTATTCTTACTCATTGAGTATTCTTGGCTCCCTTTTCAAATATTAGTTGACTGTACATGAAAGGGTTTATTTTTGGACTTTTGATTCATTTTGCATTGATCAATGTGTCTATTTTTATGCCAGAACTATATATTTTTTGATTAGTATAGCTTTGTAGTATATTTTTAAAAATTTTTATTGGAGTATAATTGCTTTACACTGTTATGTTAGTTTCTGCTGTATAACAAAGTGAATCAGCTATACATATACATATATCCCCACATCCCCTCCCTTTTGTGCCTACTGTAGTATATTTTTAAATCAAGAAGCATGGTACCTCCAGCTCTGTTATTCTTTTTCAGGATTGCTATGTCTATTTTTGTGGTTCCATAAAAATATTAGGATTATTTTTTTCCACTTCTGTGAAAAATGCCATTAGAAGAGTGATAGACATTGCATTGAATCTATAATTGGCTTTGTGTAATATGGACATGTAACAATATCAATTCTTCTGATCCATTAATATAGGTTATCTTTCTATTTATTTATGTATTTTTTAACATCTTTCATCATTGTCATAGTTTTCAGTGTTTAGATATTTTACTTAACATTAAATTTATTCCTAGATATTTATTGTTTTGATGCTACTGTGAATGAGATTGATTTCTTTCTTTCTCAGAGAGTTCACTGTTAATGTACAGAAATCCTACTGATTTTTGGAGGTTGATTTTGTATCCTGCAAATTTTCTGAATTCCTTTACTAGTTCTAACAATTTTTGTGGAGTCTTTATGATTGTCTATGTATAATATTGCATTTTCTGCAAACAGAGACAATTTTACATCTTTCTTTCCCATTTAGATGCCATTATTGCTTTTTCTTACCTAATTGTTCTTACTAAGATTTCTAATACTGTGTTAAATAGGAGTGGTGAGAATGGGCATCTTTATCTTTTTCCTGATCTTGGAGGGAAAGCTTTGTGCCTTTCACTATATGATGTTAGATATGGGCCTCTCATATAGTCCCTTTATTATGTCAAAGTATGTTCCTTCTATACACAATTTGTTGAGAATTTTTAATCATGAAAGGAGGTTGAATTCATTACATAATTTTTCTGTATCTATTGAGATGCTCACATTATCAAATGTGATGTATCATATTTACCTTTTTATTTTTTGATGTATCATATTTATTGATTTGCTTATGTTGAACCACATTTGCATCTCAGGGATGAATACTACTTAATGATGGTGAATGATGTGCTGTGAACTCAGTTGACTTTATTTTGTTGAGAACTTTTGCTTCCATATTCATCAGAGTTATTGGCCTATAGTTTTCTTTTCTTGTAGTGTCCTTATCTGGCTTTGATATCAGGGTAATGCTGGCTTCCTAAAAAATGACTTTGGGGTGTTTCCTTCTCTTCAGTTTTGGAAGAGTTTGAGAATAATTGACATTATTCCTCTTTAAAAGTTTGGTAGACTTTATCCAGAAAGCCATCCGGTCCTGGACTTTTCTTTGTTGGGAGGGATTTTTTTTTTTTTAAATTGAAGTATAGTTGGTTTACAATGCTGTGTTAGTTTCTGGTGTACAGCAAAGTGATTAAGTTATACATATATATATATATTTTTATATTCTTTTCTATTATGTTTTGTTACATAATATTGAACATAGTTCCCTGTGCTATACTATAGGACCTTACTGTTTATCTATTTTATACATGGTAGTTTATATCTGCTAATTTTAAACTCCTACTTTATCCCTCCCCTACCCTCTTTCCCCTTTGATAACCATAAGTTTGTTTTCTATGTCTGTGAGTCTGTTTTTGTTTTGTAAATAAGTTCATTTGTATCATATTTTAGAGTCCATATATAAGTGATACCATATGGTATTTGTCTTTCTCTTTATGACTTACTTTACTTAGTATAGTAAACTCTAGGTCCATTTATGTTGCTGCAAGTGGCATTATTTCATTCTTTTTTAGGACTAAGTTGTATTCCATTGTGTGTGTGTATATGTGTATATATATATATATATATATATATATATATATATATATATATATATATATACCACTTTTTTATCCATTCATCTGTCAATGGACATTTAGGTTGTTTCCATGTCTTGGCTATTATAAATAGTGCTGCTAAAAACATTGTGGTGAATGTCTTTTCAAATTAATGTTTTTGTTTTCTTTAGATATATACCCAGCAGTGGAATTTTTGAGTCAAATGGCAGTTCTAATTTTAGTTTCTTGAGGAACCTCCATACTGTTTTCCATAGTGGCTGCACCAATTTACCTTCACATCAACAGTGTACAAGAGTTCCTTTTTCTCCACATCCTCTCCAAAATTTGTTATTTCTAAAGTTTTTGATGCTAGCAATTCTGACAGGCTTGAGGTGATATCTGATTGTGGTTGTGATTTGCATGTCACTGATTATCAATTTTGAGCACATTTTCATGTGCCCATTGACCATCTGTATATTTTATTTGGAAAACAGTCTATTCAGGTCTTCTGACCTTTTTTTAATCTAGTGGTTTTTTTTTTTTTTTTTGATATTGAGTTGTATGAGCTGTTTGTATATTTTGGATATTAACCCCTTGTTGGCTGCATCATTTGCAAATATGTTCTCTCTTTCCATAGATTGTCTTTTCATTTTGTTGATGGTTTCCTTTGCTGTGCAAAAGCTTTTAACTTTGACTTTGTTTATTTTTGCTTTTGTTTCTTTGCCTTAGCAGATAGATCTAAAAAAAATATTGCTGCGATTTGTGTCAAAGAATATTCTGCCTATGTTCTCTCCTAGGATTTTTATGATTTCTGGCCTTACATTTAGGTCTTAAATCCATTCTGAATTTATTTTTCCCAGCATTATTCTTGCCTCCTTTGTCATAGAATAATTGACCTACGTGTATGGGTTTATTTCTGGGCTCTCTATTCTGTTTCATTGACCTATGTGTCTGTTTTTGTGTTGGTACTATGCTGTTTGATTACTGTAGCTTTGTAGTATAGTCTAAAGTCTGGACACATAATACCTTCAGCTTTGTTCTTTTTTCCCAAGATTGCTTTGGCAACTCAGGATATTTTGTGGTTCCATATAAATTTTATGATTATCAGTTTTGTGAAAACTCTCACAGAGCTTTTGATAAGGATTGCATTAAATCTATAGATTGTTTAGGTAGTGTAGACAATATTAATTCTTCTAATCCATGAACATAGGATATCTTTCCATTTGTTTGAATCATCTTCAATATCCTTCATCAAAGCTTTATAGTTTTCATAGAATAGGTCTTCTACCTCCTTGGTTAAGTTTACTCCTAGATACTTTGTTCTTTTTGTTGCAATTTTAAATGAGACTGTTTTCTTACTTTCTCTTTCTGATAGCTCCTTATTAGTGCATAGAAAAGCAACAGAGTCTCTCTATTGATCTTGTATCCTGCAACTTTACTGAATTCATCTATTAGTTCTCACAGTTCTATGGTGGAGACTTTAGGGTTTTCTGTATATAGTATCATGACATCTGTAAATAGTGAGAGTTTCACCTCTTCCGTTCCAATTCAGATGCCTTGTATTCCTTTTTCTTGTCTGGTTGTTTTGGCTTGGACTTCCAATAATATGTTAAATAGAAGTGGAGAGAGGGTGGTGGTGGTGGGATGAATTGGGAGATTGGGATTGACACATATACACTAATATGTATAAAATAGATAACTAATAAGAACCTACTGTATAAAAATAAAATAAAATAAAATTCAAAAAAAAAATAAGTGGAGAGAGTAGGCATCTTTGTCTTGTTCCTGATTTTAGAGGAAGATTTTCAGATTTTCACCATTGAGTATGATGTTATAATTGTGATTTTGTGATATAATTGTGATCTTGTCATAAATAGCCTTTATTATATTGAGATATAGTCCCTCTGTATTCACTTTGCTGAGAGTTTTTATAATGAATAGATATTGAATTTTGTCAAAAGATTTTTCTTCATCCATTGAGATGATCATGTGATTTTTATTCTTCCTTTTGTTAATGTTGTGTATCACAGTGATTGATTTGTGAATATTGAACCATCCTACATAACTGGAATAAATCCCTCTTGATCATGGTGTATGATCCTTTTTATATATTGTTGAATTTGGTCTGCTAATAGTTTTTGAGAATTTTTTGCATCTGTGTTTGTCAGAGATATTGGCCTGTAGTTTTCTTTTCTGTAGTGTTTTTGTCTGGTTTTGGCATCAGGGTAATGGTGGTCTCATAGAATGAATTTGGGAATGTTCCACCATCTATACGTTTTTGGAACATTTGAGAAGGATATATATTAGCACCTCTTTATATGTTTGGTAGAATTCCCCTATGAAGTTGTCCAGTCCTGGACTTTCATTTGCTGGGATGTTTTCTTTTTCTTTTTCTTTTTTTTTATTACAAATGCAATTTAACTACTGTTGATCATAGTGTGAAAACTATAGTGCCAAAAATAACTTAATAAAACAAATTATCTGGTTTTATTAACTTAATATACAAGTATCAGGTACCAGGTTTAAGTAAACAAATAAAAGAGAGCACAGAGAATTAACAGTCAATATTCAACTGAACCAAAATGCAAAATTATCAATAAATATTAATTTTTTACTTGTATAGACAAATTCTATCTCCAGGTAGTCATAGAGTACTACAACATGTTGCCCCAAGCTAGTCTCCAAGAAAAGGCAGATATTCTACAAAAATAACAAATAGATTTATAAAAGAGTTAAAGCAATGAGGCTAAACGCTGACAAATTTAACAATATCATATATTAAGTTCAACATATAGTAACTTAAAATAAAAATCTCTGATTAATAAAAGGAAAAATTCTAATCAAAAAGTAGAAAAATTGTATCTGAAAAAATTGAGAAATTAAAAATATGATCAGCATTGATTTAAAAATGTACAAAGGTAGAATTGATAATTAAAACAAAATGTTAAAAATTAAATTAGAATATTTACTTAAAATAAATAAATTATTAAATACCAGGCCTATTGCAGTAGATTTGAAAATATGAATAAAAAGGAAAGTTTTAAAAATGCAATTTTTCATAACTTGGCATAATTGTCATGTCATAAAATGTTCCCTATCATAATATATTATAAAAATGTAATAATTGAAACAAGAGATAGTAAACCACACAAATCAACCAAAACAGGAGAGAAAAGAAAATGAATCCTAACCAAATATCATGCCTACTTATTTTCTTGGAAAATTCTGCCAAGCTGCTTAATAAAGTGAATTATCCCCATGCTATGCAATTTATTTTGGTGTACAAAAAATGATAAAAAACTTTTTTGAGGAGACTTACTGGTGAGTTCACATGGAGGTTATGTCTGGACTATGAGTCCCCAAGACAGAGTCATACAGGTAAGTTTCATGTGTTCAGATGATCAAAGCTAACATGAATTAGCATCTTGCCACAGTGAATGTGTTCTGTCTTGTTACAGAGGTACAAGTCCCAAGAAAGATCCTATTAGAGGCAGCCTTCTTATATTTTTGTGATAAACAGTTGGTAAGTAAACAGCTTCAGTGAAACTAACTGCCTTTAAGTGAAGAAGTCATTGACATCCACATCCACTTTCCCAATGGCTGAATAATTTCTAAAATATTTAATGGAACATGAAAATAATCCCCAGTTATCCATCAAGACCAACAATGACTGCCAGACTGTAGGTAATCTATACATTAAGTACTAGATCAGAGGGTTCATGTGGAGGTTATATCCAGACTCTGAATCGCTAAAGGGACATGATCATAGGTATAAATAAGATTAAATATATACAGCAATGTGAATGCATCCAGAGGTCAGTCATTACATTAAGTAACTTAATGAGTCAACCTGAAATGATACAGTGGCTACTAGCTACAAATAGCTATCAAGCACTTGAAATTCAGCTAGTCCACATTAGGATGTGTAATGGCTTAAAATACACACCTGCATTCGCAGGATTACTATGGAGAAGAAGATAAAGAAAGGAATAAAGGGAGGGAGGGATGGAGGAAGAGAGAACAGAGGAAGAAAGAGATAAAGAATATTTCAGTAATAATTTGTGCACTGATTACGTATTAAAATGATAGTATTTTGGCTATATCAAATTAAACAAAGCACATTTATAGAATTAACTTCACTTATTTATACCTTTCTAGGCAAATTAAAATTACATAAGTGGCTCTCAATATATTTCTATTCAGCAGCAGTGTCTTAGAGGCATTTGTCTCTAAATTGAAGATTTCCTCAGGGTTGGTCAAGTTTCTCCAGCTTCCCTGTCCCCTCATCTACATCTTGTCTGCATACCCTAAATAGACTACCCTTTTAAAACTTTACTCTGATTTTCAACTTTAATTATCAGGATGTAGGTTATTGACTAAGCTAATAATTGTGTAATTTGTATCAGTTCTAAACAATATCTATCCATTATTCCCTAGTGATGAAGTACAAATCAAAGTTCCAATTTAAGACTATAGATCAAATTCAGTTACAATTCTTTGAAAAATCTTTAATAAAATACTATCAAGTACAGTTCAACCATATGACAAAGGATCTATCAAATATTTTCAGTAATATTTCTCCCATATTGGAAAGATTATTTTTATTAGGAAATTTTTTACAATTATGAGAACAATAAAAATATTTAGATTGACCTTATTGTTAGTTGTTAGACATAAGATACAATATGTATTTCCTGATAAATTTATTTGTTAGAAATAGATTACTTTCTTAGGTAATATAGATAACATTTATCCCAAACGAAACAGTTCTAACATAATGAAAGTTGAAAAAATAGAGGCAATTCCATAATATTAAGAATGAGAAGTAAAGCCTCCCTTCTCATTTAATACTTAACATAACTTTTGTTATGATTGCCAGTTAAATAATGAGGAGATATAAACCAGAGAAAAAATTGGATTTAAATAGGAAAAAATTATTATTACTTGTGGATAAGTTGTAAGAATTAAAAATGGAAGTATTTTAGGATAAATGAATATTCAATAGTAGCTATATATAAATTAAATATAGATATCTCAATAGCTGTCCTAAATTTTGACAATAACTACATCCATTCCTCAAAGTAACAAAAAATTAATATATCAGAAAGATTTTAGAAGAAAGGTAAGAAAGTTTGATGAAGAAACTAAGGATAAAAAAGAAGGAAAATAAAAAAGTATACTGCCAAAGTCTACATATAAATATTTTCAATTAATAGAAAATCATAATTAGTTAATGAGTGGAAATATACTGTAAAGATATGTTATTTCCACAATAATTTGTATGTTGATGAAAATCTAATAAATATCCATCTGTTTTATTTTAAGCTGATCCTAAATTTCCTCTGGCAGAATATATGGGGGAGACTAGCCAAAATAAATATGGTATTGAGAATTAGCAGAGATTTTCCTTACCATATGTCAAAACACAAAGCCCCAGTAGTTAATTAGGTCTGTCTGGAGGAGGCTACTATTTTTCCTTCCAAAACTTATTCTCTGATTCTTCTTTGGCATGAGGAATTTTACTTAGGTACATAGTTGTTCAGCTTAATTTGCATTTCACATCTCCTGTGGCTAGACTTGTCTCTGTGACGAGATTCGGCCAATGAGTTTTAAGCAGAAGTGAAATGTATTGTTCCTGGGTTGTGCTCTTGAAACGCAGGAAGCTTGGCAGCTCTTCTTTTAAATAGTTGTCTGAGACTTTCAGTATGAAGCTGTTTGCTTAGGATGGCAGAGCAATAAAATAAGGAGGCTGCATGTCCAGTGTCATAGAGACATCATATCAGCTCTGAGCTGCTTGTGCAATGACTATTATATGAGACAGCAATACATTTCTCTATTTTAAAAATCACTATTATTTGGGCTGTGTAATTTGATGTGGTATCCTAATTAATATAGTGTGACAAAAAATGATATAACTCAGAACTTTAATATATGATAAAGACAGCCACATACAAATGGAGTGAGATGTTTATTATATAAAATGGTGTTTTTAAACTAAGTTATTTGCTAAAACAAGAAAGTTGAGTTTATATATCATATCATATACCAACTAAATTCAGGTAGTTAAAAAGTTAAACATAAAACACAAAACAAACAAGATAAAGATAGCAAATATTCTTCAGCTATCAAGAGAGGATACATTTTTTTCAATTTTAAATAGACAGAAGGGGTTATATATAGATATATATATATATATATCTCCACAGATTAAAAACTTATTATTTAAAATCGTATGCAAAATTAAGAGACTGAAAATACAAATGTCCCAGCAATCACTAATATATTTACATTATAGATGATCATTTTATTAAAACTCATATAAAAGGAAGCATAATCCCTCTATACCCCATTGTACATATAGAAATCATCATTTACAGTAATGTCAAGAATGTGTTTTGACCATTCTCCAGTAATATTTATTTGGCAATAAACAAATATCTCACACTGAGGATCATGTAATAATATTGTCTGAACAGAGAGGAAATGATAAGTACGGTTTTATGATTACCTGGACAAATTGGAGTTTAAGTTTAAAAAAGTCATACAATATTAGAAATAGAAAGAACTTCAAGAGTGTTTCATTGTTTTTAAAGAAAAAAAAGCAAAATGTTAAATGTGTTCACAGTCTCTGCTACATAAAATATATATTTTTTTACATAAATAAAATTGGCATTGCATATATTGTATTTTACCATCTAGCATTTAGCATTTCTCTGGATGTTTTATAAATCTCTTGGCATGTTAAAAAATATCAGTTTGTATAGAATCTTGTTATTTTCCCACCACTGTATTAAGAGTCTTCATATTTAAGCTAGGTCAATAAAGATTGTAAAATAACTTCGTGCCAAACAGATTTATAGAATAGGAAAGTTTACTTACCTGCAAGACATCTTTTCCTGCTAAAAATGTCTAAAAACTAGGATATAGCTGAAATTAATGAATTTGTAAAGTTGATATTGAAATTATTATGTTCATATTATCAATAGAAAAGTTTTTCTTGGAGTGAAATGGTCGATTTTTTTTTTAACATCTTTATTGGAGTATAATTGCTTTACAAAGGTGTGTTAATTTCTGCTTTGTAACAAAGTGAATCAGCTATCCATATACATATATCCCCATATCTCCTCCTTCTTGCGTCTCCTTCCCACCCTTCCTATCTGACCCCTCTAGGCAGTCACAAAGCACTGAGCTTATTTCCTTGTGCTATGCAGCTGCTTCCCACCAGCTATTTTATATTTGGTTGTATAAAAATACTAGGAAATGTCCAATGGCTTACAAGACCCAAAACCGTTGTCTGAAAAACCTGTCTATACTTAAGGCCAAGTGGGGATGAATTTTGTTGCTTTTAGAAAGGACATTAAAAAAGATAGAAATATGATCAGGGAATAGCAATTTGTTTTCACTCGGAACAGAGAGCTAATACGGACTAATACTATCATTCAAGTTAGAGGTTCATATATTAACACTTCTTAAAAAATCCATCTACTGTACTCCCTATTCAATTGTATTTGATGAATAAATAGATGACTGAAGAAGGGCAGGAGGGAATAAGAGGGGCACAGGTGGGGAAAAGGTGGGCATAGTTTTAATAACAGCATAGAATCACTAAGAAAACTAGTGAATTCGGCTCCGTTTTAACAGTAGTAACACTAGTAACTCTACCAACCAGTCAGAGGGTGTTATCTTTGCTTTTTAGCAAGGAGGCATGGAGGTTTGGTATAAACAGGTATAATGTTCTCTCAAATAGGCATATAGATGAGTTACAATTTGTATCAGAACATCTCACTATTTAGCTCTTGGGGAGAAACCTTTTGAGTTAATATAAAACATAGCTTTACTTTAAAGTAAATTTCAAGCTTCATGTGATTGTCAGAGGAGCAATCCAAGGACATTAATAATTAAAGAAATATAATGACTTGGTCCAAAATTGCTTTAAAAAAATATATTTCTTGAAAAACTCTGAGCAACAAATAAATCTAGGTCAGTGTTCATTAGCAAACATTTTCTTATATTATCCTTATGTTGGTTTCCTTGAACATTATTCTACCAATTAGCAGCGTTTCCACCAGAATGTTAATGATATGTGAAAAATACATCCATTGTTTTCTTATTAGAAGTGCATTACCTAATATTTTATTTCAGCTAGTTATTTCCACTAACCAGTCTTCCAAAAATTTGATACAATTTTCATTTACTTAAAACTTATAGAAGAAGTTCTTAAAATTCTCCAAGGTCACAATATCAGTACATTATGCAAGCAAATGTCTAAGTTTGGATACAATAATACAACTAAAAAATTAAACAACCACAGCAAAAAAATAACTAAAGATCATACTATAGGACTCATTTACACACATTTCTTTTCTTTTAGATGGGGTTTATAACCCATCAGTCTTTAATTTCTTAAAATGCAAATCTGTAAGGACAAAAGGATATTTTGCATTTAAAATAGTACCAACTCTACAGCAAACAATTCATGCTTCTTAACTATCAATTTCTCTTGAGTAAGTAATTACTTTATGTACACTTTTCTCATCCATTAATAAATATAAAAGATGCTATATAGTATCATATCACTAATTCATCTAAAGAGTGATGAATTTTATCAATCACCCAGTGCATGTTAATGAGATACAGAACCCAAGATAGCAAAATCAAGGTGGAAAAGAAGTCAATACAAAAAAAGAGAACTATTATTTACCAGGTAAAGAATAAGGGCCAGAACTTATAGAAACCATTTTCAGAGTATATTCCATTAAATTCTTACAACAACCCAACTAATGTGTGGAGAATAAATATCTTGTCCGTTATCACATAGCCAACACAAAGCAGAGCTGAGATTCAAACCTGCATTTATCAAATTTCATACTCTCTCTCATAATATATATATATATATAATAGATACCAAACAAGTATAATTACCTAAATTCTAAATAGTAAATTAAACATAACATGCATGGCTAATACTTTTTAAAATTCTACACTAGTAAACGAATTTAATTTGTAGGAAGTTGTTTGAGCCTCATATAGACTCATGAACACATATTTTAATCACAGTTTGCATTTACCCTATTCTATCTTTTCTAAATTTCTTACTTGCTATGAAGAACTATTACAAAATTCAGTCTTCCTAGATTGATAAACACATTTCTATTCACCCTAATTCAATCTTTGGATTGCTAAAACTTTACCACATTCCCTACAAACTTTATCATTCTAAATGGAAGAATTCTAATTACGTTTTGTTCCATTTAGTTTATTATAGTCTCAGAAAGAATTTGCAACACTGGGAAAGAACATTTTCTGTACATCTTTAAACATCTTTTGGGGTCAAGTGTCCTTATTAAGAGTACTTTGCCTTAGGCTCTGCTGTGCCATGGGATCCGATAAATAGGATTCCATGAAGTTCTTGGGAAGTCTACAGTGCAGACCACTTACCAAAAGAAAAGTTCTCAGAAGTGTCTCAAATCTCAGAAGCCAAAACTCAGCTTAGGTGTTATCCATGAGTGAGTATTCTGACACACTTCTTAAGATCTAGACTTTAGCTTATTTTATTAACAGACATTTTTCTATGATGATAATATGTACCAAAAATAACATTTTATCAGACTAGGTAGTATATATATATATATATATATATATATATATATATATATATATATCAAAGAATAATCTGAAAACCAAAGGCTATACATTTTATGCAGTAAATTGCCATATTTTTCAAGTAATTGGCTTCAAAAGAAAACATATATTCTCAACTTTAGATTTAAAAACAGGTTAGTTTTTTACCAGAAAATATTATTTAATATGCTCTGGGCATAATTTCAACTTCAAGGAACCTATACTAGTATATAAACTTTCCTTAGTTTTTAACATGTTCATGTATGTATAATAAATATATTAAACAAAATAAGACAAAATATTCTATGAAAAAAGATTATTCAATTATATATTTTATCTCATTTTAAAATAGAATTAAGTAAATAGAATGATAGCCTCTTTAGTTTATGGTCATTTTATGAGACTAACACTTGTCCATAAGCAAAAAATAGAGCACTCTAGGAAGTAGACACTGCACTCTCAAAGGGGACACACAAAATCCAACACTACAAGACCTAGGGCAGAAGCAGTAATTTGAAAGAAGCCTGGGTCAGACCCACTTGCTGATCTTGGAAAGGCTCCTAGAGAGGCAGGAGACAATTGAAACTCACCCTTGGGACATAGATGCTGGCAGCAGCCATTTTTGGTTGATGAGGACACTGGTGCTGGTAAGAGCCATTTTGAAATCCTCCCTCTAGTTTATTGACTTCAGGACATGGCCCTGACTACCAGTGAGCCAGCATTAGCTCCAGGTGTCCCCAGAGCATGCAGCCAGCTATGGCAGTAGTTGCTCCACTCATTAGTTGCTCAACACTAGCTATGAAACCCCACACCCCTCAGCTGGCTACTGTGAGACCCAGCTCCATCCACCAGTGGGCCAGCACCTCCCAGGGAAGGAAAAAACTCTTACGTGCAAATGGAGCAGAAAGGAAAGCCGGGGTAGCAATACTTAGGTAAAATCAAGGACTATAACAAGTGACAAAGAAGGACATTACAAAATAATTGAGGAATCATTGTAAATATATATGCACCCAATGCAGGCACACCTAAATACATAAAGCAAAAATTAGTAGACATAAACAGAGAAATTGACAGTGACACAATAGTAGTACAGGTCTTTAGCACTATAGTGACATTAATAAAGAGATCATCCAGAATGAATATCAATAAGGAAATACAAGTTTTAAATGACACATTAGATTAGATGTACTTAGTAGATATATATAGGACATTCTGTCCAAAAGCAGCAGAATACACATTCTTTTCAAGTGCACATGGAACATTCTCCAGGATAGATCACATGCTGGACCACAAAACAAGTCTCAGTAAATATAAGAAAACTAAAACCATATCAAATGTCTTTTCCAATGATAATGCTATGAGACTAGAAACCAACTACTAGAAAAAGAATACAAAAAAAAAATGCAAACACATTGAAGCTAAACAACCTGCTAATAAACGACCAATCAGTCAGTGAAGAAATCAGAAAGGATATCAAAAAATACCTGGAGAAAAATGAAAACAAAAACACATCAATCCAAATTCTATGAGATGCAGCAAAAGAAGTTCTAAGAAGGAAGTTTACAGCAATACAAGCTTACCTCAGAAAACAAGAAAAATCTCCAAAAAGCAACCTCACCTTACACCTAAAGGAATAAGAAAAAATAAATCATTATATCATTTCTTTTTGGATTCTGCATATAAGTGATATCATATGATATTTCTCTTTCTTTGTTTGACTTACTTCACTCTGTATGACAGACTCTAGGTCCATCCACCTCACTACAGATAACTCAATTTCATTTCTTTTTATGGCTTGGTAATAGTCCATTGTATATACACACATATTCTTTATCCATTCATCTGTTGATGGACATTTCATATTCCATTGTATATTCACATCTTCTTTATCCATTCATCTGTTGATGGACATTTAAGTTGGTTCCATGTCCTTGCTATTGTTAATAGTGGGGCAATGAACATTGTGGTAGCTGTTTCTTTTTGAATTATGTTTTTCTCAGGGTATATGCCCAGTAGTGGGATTGCTGGGTCATATGGTAGTTCTACTTTTAGTTTTTAAAGGAACATCTGTACTGTTCTCCATAGTGGCTGTATCAATTTACATTCCCACCAACAGTGTAGGAAAATTCTCTTCTCTCCACACCCTCTCTAGCATTTATTATTTGTGGATTTTTTTTTTTTTTTTTTTGCAGTATGCAGGCCTCCCACTGCTGTGGCCTCTCCCGTCGCGGAGCACAGGCTCCAGACGTGCAGGCTCAGTGGCCATGGCTCACAGGCCCAGCCACTCCACGGCATGTGGGATCTCCCCAGACCAAGACACGAACCCATATCCCCTGCATCGGCAGGCAGACTCTCAACAACTGTGCCACCAGGGAAGCTGCTGCCCATTTTTTGATTGGGTTGTTTCTTTTGATGATATTAAGCCTCATGAGCTGTTTATAAATTTTGGAGACTAGTCCCTTGTCAGTCATATCATTTTCAAATATTTTCTCACATTCTGTGGGTTGTCTATTCTTTTTGTTTATGGTTTCCTTTGCTGTGCAAAAGCTTTTGAGTTCAATAAGGTCCCACTTTTTAATTTTTGTTTTTATTTCTATTAGTCTGGGAAACAGAACAAGAAAGATATTGCTGTGAAATATGTCACAGAGTCTTCTGCCTATGTTTGCCTCTAGGCGTTTTATAATGTCCAATCTCACATTTAGGTCTTTAATCCATTTTGAGCTTATTTTTGTGTATGGTGTTAAAGAATGATCTAATTCCATTTTTTTACATGTAGCTGTCCAGTTTTCCCAGCACCATTTGTTGAAGAGAATGCCTTTCCACCACTGTGTAGCCTTGCCTCCTTTGTCATAGATTAATTGGCCATGGGTGTGTCAGTTTATTTCTGGGTGTCTATCCTGTTCCATTGATCTATGTTTATATTTTTGTGTCAGTACCATACTGTTTTGATGACTATTGCATTGTAGTATAACCTGAAGTCAGAGAACCTCATTCCTCTAGCTCCGTTTTTCTTTCTCAAGATTGCTTTGCCTATTTGGAGTCTTTTGTGTCTCCATATAAATTTTAAGATATTTTGTCCTAGTTCTGTGAAAAATGTCATCGATAATTTGATAGGGATTGCATTGAATCTGTAGATTGCCTTGGGTAGTACAGTCATTTTGACAGTATTGATTCTTCCAATCCATGAACATGGTATATCTGTCCATCTGTTTGTGTCATCTTTGATTTCTTTCATCAATGTCTTATAGTTTCTGATTACAGGTCTTTTACCTCCTTAGGTAGATTTATTCCTAGGTATTTTTTTCATTTTTTTTGTGATGATAAATGGGATTGTATCCTTAATTTCTCTTTCTGATCTTTTGCTGTTAGTATAGAGAGATGCAAGAGATTTCTGTGCATTAATTTTGTAACCTGTGACTTTACCAAATTTATTGATGAGCTCTAGTAGTTTTTTGGTAACGTCTTTAGGATCTTCTATGTATAGTATCATGTCATCTGCAAACAGTGACAGTTTAAATTCTTTTTCAGTTTTGATTCTTTTTATTTCCTTTTCTTCTCTGATTGCTTTAGCTAGGACTTTTAAAACTAATTTGAATAAAAGTGTTGAGAGTGGACATGTTTGTCTTGTCCCTGATCTTTGAGGAAAAGCTTTCAGTATTTCACCACTGAGAATGATGTTAGCTGCTGTTCTGTCATATATGGCCTTTATTATGCTGAGGTATGTTCCCTCTATGCCCACTTTCTGGAGTGTTTTTATCATAAGTGGGTATTGAATTTTGTAAAAAGCCTTTTCTGTATCTATTGAAATGGTCATATGATTTTTATTCTTCAATTTGTTGTAGTGGTGTATTGCACTGATTTATTTGTGGATATTGGAGAATCCTTGCAACCCTGGAATAAATCCCACCTGATCATGGTGTATGATCCTTTTAATGTATTATTGGATTTGGATCGCCAATATTTTGTTGAGGATTTTTACATCTATGTTCATCAGTGATATTGGGCTGTAATATTATTTTATTTTTGTGGTGTCTTTGTCTGGTTTTGGTATCAGGGTGATGGTGGTCTCATAGAATGAGTTAGTGAGTTTTCCTTCCTCTGCAATGTTTTGGAACAGTTTGAGAATGATAGGTGTTAGCTCTTCTCTAAATGTTTGATAGAATTCGCCTGTCAAGCCATCAGGTCCTGGACTTTTGTTTGTTGGGAGTTTTTTAATCACAATTTCAATTTCAGTACTTGTGTTTGGTCTGTTCATATTTTCTATTTCTTCCTGATTCAGCCTTGGGAGACTGTACCTTTCTAAGAAACTGTCCGTTTCTTCCTGGCTGTCCATTTTATTGGCATACAGTTGGCTGTAGTAGTCTCTTAATATCCTTTGTATTTCTGTGGTGTCAGTTGTATCTTCTCCTTTTTCATTTCTAATTTTATTGGTTTGAGTCCACTCCTGTTTTTTTCTTGATGAGTCTGGCTAAAATTTTATCATTTTTTTTTTTATCTTTTCAAAGGACTAGCATTTACTTTCATTGATATTTGCTATTGTTTTCTTTGTCTCTATTTCATTTATTTCTGCTCTGATCTTTATGATTTCTTTCTTTCTACTAACTTAGGTTTTGTTTGTTCTTCTTTCTCTAGTTGCTTTAGGTGTTTAGTTAGGTTGTTTATTTGAGAATTTTCTTGTTTCCTGAGGTAACATTGTATTGCTATAAACTTGCCTCTTAGAACTGCTTTTGCTGCATCCCATAGGTTTTGGATTCTTATGCTTTCATTTTCATTTGTCTCTAGGAATTTTTTGATTTCCTCAGTTATCAATTGGTTGTTTAGTAGCATATTGTTTAGCTTCCATGACTTTGTGCGTTTTTTTTAGTTTTTGTTCCTGTCTCATAGTGTTGTGATCAGAAAAGATGCTTGATATGATTTCAGTTTTCTTAAATTTACTGAGGCCACCTTCTGGCCCAGCATGTGGTCAGTCCTGGAGAATGTTCCCTGTGCACTTGAGTAGAATGTGTATTCTGCTGCTTTTAGATTAAATGCTCTATAAATACCAATTAAGTCCATCTGGTCTAATGTGCTATTTAAAACCTGTGTTTCCTTATTGATTTTCTATCTGGATGATCTGTCCATTGATAAAAGTGAGGTGTTAAAGTTCTCCACTATTATTGTGTTACTGTCAATTTTTCCCTTTATGGCTTTTGTACTTGCCTTATATATTGAGGTGCTCCTATGTTGGGTACATTTATATTTACAATTGTTATATCTTCTTCTTGGATTGATCCCTTGATCATTATGTGTGTCCTTCTTCGTCTCATAACAGTCTTTATTTTAAATTCTATTTTGTGTGATATGAGTACTGCTACTCCAGCTTTCTTTTTTTTTTTTTTTAACATCTTTATTGGGGTATAATTGCTTTACAATGGTGTGTTAGTTTCTGCTTTATAACAAAGTGAATCAGTCATACATAAACATATGTTCCCATATGTCTTCCCTGTTGCGTCTCCCTCCCTCCCACCCTCCCCATCCCACCCCCCCAGGCTGTCACAAAGCACCAAGCCAATATCCCTGTGCCATGCGGCTGCTTCCCACTAGCTATCTACCTTACTGCGTTTGTTAGTGTGTATATGCCCATGACTCTCTCTCGCCCTGTCACAGCTCACCCTTCCCCCTCCCCATAACCTCAAGTCTGTTCTCTAAGAGGTCTGCGTCTTTATTCCTGCTTTACCCCTAGGTTCTTCATGACATTTTTTTCTTAAATTCCATATATATGTGTTAGCATACGGTATTTGTCTTTTTCTTTCTGACTTACTTCACTCTGTATGACAGACTCTAGGTCTATCCACCTCATTACAAATAGCTCAATTTTGTCTCTTTTTATGGCTGAGTAATATTCCATTGTATATATGTGCCACATCTTCTTTATCCATTCATCCGATGACAGGCACTTAGGTTGTTTCCATCTCCTGGCTATTGTAAATAGAGCTGCAATGAACATTTTGGTACATGACTCTTTTTGAATTTTCGTTTTCTCAGGGTATATGCCCAGTAGTGGGATTGCTGGGTCATATGGTAGTTCTATTTGTAGTTTTTTAAGGAACCTCCATACTGTTCTCCATAGTGGCTGAACCAATTCACATTCCCACCAGCAGTGCAAGAGGGTTCCCTTTTCTCCACACCCTCTCCAGCATTTATTGTTTCTAGATTTTTTGATGATGGCCATTCTGACTGGTGTGAGATGATATCTCATTGTAGTTTTGATTTGCATTTCTCTCATGATTAATGATGTTGAGCATTCTTTCATGTGTTTGTTGGCAGTCTGTATATCTTCTTTGGAGAAATGTCTATTTAGGTCTTCTGCCCATTTTTGGATTGGGTTGTTTGTTTTCTTGTTATTGAGCTGCATGAGCTGCTTGTAAATTTTGGAGATCAATCCTTTGTCGGTTGCTTCATTTGCAAATATTTTCTCCCATTCTGAGGGTTGTCTTTTGGTCTTGTTTATGGTTTCCTTTGCTGTGCAAAAGCTTTGAAGTTTCATTAGGTCCCATTTGTTTATTTTTGTTTTTATTTCCATTACTCTAGGAGGTGGGTCAGAAAGGATCTTGCTTTGATTTATGTCATAGAGTGTTCTGCCTATGTTTTCCTCTAAGAGTTTGATAGTTTCTGGCCTTACATTTAGGTCTTTAATCCATTTTGAGCTTATTTTTGTGTATGGTGTTAGGGAGTGATCTAATCTCATACTTATACATGTACCTGTCCAGTTTTCCCAGCACCACTTATTGAAGAGGCTGTCCTTTCTCCATTGTACATTACTGCCACCTTTATCAAAGATAAGGTGTCCATATGTGCATGGGTTTATCTCTGGGCTTTCTATCCTGTTCCATTGATCTATCTTTCTGTTTTTGTGCCAGTACCATACCGTCTTGATGACTGTAGCTTTGTAGTATAGTCTGAGGTCAGGGAGCCTGATTCCTCCAGTTCCTTCTTTCGTTCTCAAGATTGCTTTGGCTATTCGGGGTCTTTTGTGTTTCCATACAAATTGTGAAATTTTTTGTTCTAGTTCTGTGAAAAATGCCAGTGGTCGTTTGATAGGGATTGCATTGAATCTATAGATTGCTTTCGGTAGTAGAGTCATTTTCACAATGTTGATTCTTCCAATCCAAGAACATGGTATATCTCTCCATCTATTTATATCGTCTTTAATTTCTTTCATCAGTGTCTTATAATTTTCTGCATACAGGTCTTTTGTCTCCTTAGGTAGGTTTATTCCTAGATATTTTATTTTTTTTTTGTTGCAATGGTAAATGGGAGTGTTTTCTTGATTTCACTTTCAGATTTTTCATCATTAGTATATAGGAATGCCAGAGATTTCTGTGCATTAATTTTGTATCCTGCCACTTTACCAAATTCATTGATTAGCTCTAGTAGCTTTCTGGTAGCATCTTTAGGGTTCTCTATGTATAGGATCATGTCATCTGCAAACAGTGACAGCTTTACTTCTTCTTTTCCAATTTGGATTCCTTTTATTTCCTTTTCTTCTCTGATTGCTGTGGCTAAAACTTCCAAAACAATGTTGAATAATAGTGGTGAGAGTGGACAACCTTGTCTTGTTCCTGATCTTAGTGGAAATGCTTTCAGTTTTTCACCATTGAGGATGATGTTTGCTGTGGGCTTGTCGAATATGGCCTTTATTATGTTGAGGAAAGTTCCCTCTATGCCTACTTTCTGCAGGGTTTTTATCATAAATGGGTGTTGAATTTTGTCAAAAGCTTTCTCTGCATCTATTGAGATGATCATATGGTTTTTCTCCTTCAATTTGTTAATATGGTTTATCACATTGATAGATTTGCGTATATTGAAGAATCCTTGCATTCCTGGAATAAACCCCACTTGATCATGGTGTATGATCCTTTTAATGTGCTGTTGGATTCTGTTTGCTAGTATTTTGTTGAGGATTTTTGCATCTATGTTCATCAGTGATATTGGCCTGTAGTTTTCTTTCTTTGTGACATCCTTGTCTGGTTTTGGTATCAAGGTGATGGTGGCCTCGTAGAAGGAGTTAGGGAGTGGTCCTCCCTCTGCTATATTTTGGAAGAGTTTGAGAAGGATAGGTGTTAGCTCTTCTCTAAATGTTTGATAGAATTCGCCTGTGAAGCCATCTGGTCCTGGGCTTTTCTTTGTTGGAAGATTTTTAATCACAGTTTCAATTTCAGTGCTTGTGATTGGTCTGTTCATATTTTCTATTTCTTCCTGATTCAGTCTTGGCAGCTTGTGCATTTCTAAGAATTTGTCCATTTCTTCCAGATTGTCCATTTTATTGGCATAGAGTTGCTTGTAGTAATCTCTCATGATCTCTTTTATCTCTGCAGTGTCAGTTGTTACCTCTCCTTTTTCATTTCTAATTCTATTGATTTGAGTCTTCTCCCTTTTTTTCTTGATGAGTCTGGCTAGTGGTTTATCTATTTTGTTTATCTTCTCAAAGAACCAGCTTTTAGTTTTATTGATCTTTGCTATTGTTTCCTTCATTTCTTTTTCATTTATTTCTGATCTGATTTTTATGATTTCTTTCCTTCTGCTAGCTTTGGGGTTTTTTTGTTCTTCTTTCTCTAATTGCTTGAGGTGCAAGGTTAGGTTGTTTATTCGAGATGTTTCCTGCTTCTTAAGGTGGGCTTGTATTGCTATAAACTTCCCCCTTAGAACTGCTTTTGCTGCATCCCACAGGTTTTGGGTCGTTGTGTCTCCATTGTCATTTGTTTCTAGGTATTTTTTGATTTCCTCTTTGATTTCTTCAGTGGTCACTTCATTATTAAGTAGTGTATTGTTTAGCCTCCATGTGTTTGTATTTTTTACAGATCTTTTCCTGTAATTGATATCTAGTCTCATGGCGTTGTGGTCAGAAAAGATACTTGATACAATTTCAATTTTCTTAAATTTACCAAGGCTTGATTTGTGACCTAAGATATGATCTATCCTGGAGAACGTTCCATGAGCACTTGAGAAAAATGTGTATTCTGTTGTTTTTGGATGGAGTGTCCTATAAATATCAATTAAGTCCATCTTGTTTAATGTATCATTTAAAGCTTGTGTTTCCTTATTTATTTTCATTTTGGATGATCTGTCCATGGGTGAAAGTGGGGTGTTTAAGTCCCCTACTATGAATGTGTTACTGTCGATTTCCCCTTTTATGGCTGTTAGTATTTGCCTTATGTATTGAGGTGCTCCTATGTTGGGTGCATAAATATTTACAATTGTTATATCTTCTTCTTGGATTGATCCCTTGATCATTATGTAGTGTCCTTCTTTGTCTCTTTTAATAGTCCTTATTTTAAAGTCTATTTTGTCTGATATGAGAATTGCTACTCCAGCTTTCTTTTGGCTTCCATTTGCATGGAATATCTTTTTCCATCCCCTTACTTTCAGTCTGTATGTGTCTCTAGGTCTGAAGTGGGTCTCTTGTAGACAGCATATATAAGGGTCTTGTTTTTGTATCCATTCAGCTAATCTGTGTCTTTTGGTGGGAGCATTTAGTCCATTTACATTTAAGGTAATTATCGATATGTAGGTTCCTATTCCCATTTTCTAAATTGTTTTGGGTTCGTTATTATAGGTCTTTTCCTTCTCTTGTGTTTCTTGCCTAGAGAAGATCCTTTAGCATTTGTTGTAAAGCTGGTTTGGTGGTGCTGAACTCTCTCAGCTTTTGCTTGTCTGTAAAGGTTTTAATTTCTCCATCAAATCTGAATGAGATCCTTGCTGTGTAGAGTAGTCTTGGCTGCATGTTTTTCTCCTTCATCACTTTCAGTATGTCCTGCCACTCCCTTCTGGCTTGTAGGGTTTCTGCTGAGAGATCAGCTGTTAACCTTATGGGGATTCCCTTATGTGTTATTTGTTGTTTTTCCCTTGCTGCTTTTAATATGCTTTCTTTGTATTTAATTTTTGACAGTTTGATTAATATGTGTCTTGGCGTATTTCTCCTTGGATTTATCCTGTATGGGACTCTCTGTGCTTCCTGGACTTGATTAACTATTTCCTTTCCCATATTAGGGAAGTTTTCAACTATAATCTCTTCAAATATTTTCTCAGTCCCTTTCTTTTTCTCTTCTTCTTCTGGAACCCCTATAATTCGAATGTTGGTGCGTTTAATGTTGTCCCAGAGGTCTCTGAGACTGTCCTCAGTTCTTTTCATTCTTTTTTCTTTATTCTGCTCTGCAGTAGTTATTTCCACTATTTTATCTTCCAGGTCACTTATCCGTTCTTCTGCCTCAGTTATTCTGCTATTGATCCCATCTAGAGTACTTTTAATTTCATTTATTGTGTTGTTCATCGTTGCTTGTTTCATCTTTAGTTCTTCTAGGTCCTTGTTAACTGATTCTTGCATTTTGTCCAATCTATTGTCCATTCTATCTCCAAGATTTCGGATCAACCTTACTATCATTATTCTGAATTCTCTTTCAGGTAGACTGCCTATTTCCTCTTCATTTGTTAGGTCTGGTGCATTTTTATCTTGCTCCTTTATCTGCTGTGTGTTTTTCTGTCTTCTCATTTTGCTTATCTTACTGTGTTTGGGGTCTCCTTTTTGCAGGCTGCAGGTTTGTAGTTCCTCCTGTTTTTGATGTCTGTCTCCAGTGGCTAAGGTTGGTTCAGTGGGTTGTGTAGGCTTCCTGGTGGAGGGGGCTAGTGCCTGTGTTGTGGTGGATGAGGCTGGATCTTGTCTCTCTAGTGGGCAGGTTCACGTCTGGTGGTGTGTTTTGGGGTGCCTGTGGCCTTATTATGATTTTAGGCAGCCTCTCTGCTAATGGGTGGGGTTGTGTTCCTGTTTTGCTAGTTGTTTGGCATAGGTTTTCCAGCACTGTGGCTTGCTGGTCGTTGAGTGAAGCTGGGTGCTGGTGTTAAGATGGAGGTCTCTGGGAGATTTTCGCCGTTTGATATTATGTGGAGCTGGGAGGTCTCTTGTTGATCAGTGTCCTGAAGTTGGCTGTCCTACCTCAGAGGCAGAGCCCTGCTTCCTGGCTGGAGCACCAAAAGCTTTTCATCCACAGGCTCAGGATAAAAGGGAGAAAAAGTAGAGGGAATTAGTAGAAGTATGAGGAAAGAAAGAAGGAAAGGAGGGTAGGAAGGAAGGAAGAAAGAAAGAAAGAAGCAAAGAAGGAAAGAAGGCAAGAAGGAAAGAAAGGAGGGAGGGAGGGAGGGACGAAGGAAGGAAGGAGGGAAAGAAGGAAAAGAGACAGAAAGAAAGAAGATACAGTAAAAATAAAATAAAGTATAATAAAGTTATTGAATTAAAAACTTCTTATTTAGAAAAAAAAAAAAAGGGACGGAAAGAACCTTAGGACAAATGTTGGAAGCAAAGCTATACAGACAAAATCTTACACAGAAGCATACACATACACCCTCACTAAAAGAGGTAAATGGGGAAAAATCCTAAATCTTGCTGTCAGAGACCACCTCCTCAATTTGGGATGATTCGTTGTCTAAAGGAGGGAAGGAAGGACGGAAAGAAAGAAAGAAAGAACGAAGGTAAAGTATAATAAGGTTATTAAAATTAATTATTAAGAAAAAAAATTTAAAAAAAAACATGGACGGATAGAACCCTAGGACAAATGGTGGAAGCAAGACTATACAGACAAGATCTCACACAGAAGCATACACATACACATTCACAAAAAAAGGAAAGGGGAAAAAATCATAGATCTTGCTCCTAAAGTCCACTTCCTTAATTTGGGATGATTGGTTGTCTATTCAGGTATTCCACAGATGCAGGGTACATCAAGTTGATTGTGGAGCTTTAATCCGCTGCTTCTGAGGCTGCTGGGAGAGATTTCCCTTTCTCTTCTTTGTTCTCACAGCTCCCAGGGCTAAGCTTTGGATTTGGCCCTGCCACTGCGAGTAGATCGCTGGAGGGCGTCTGTTTTTTGCTCAGACAGGACGGGTTTAAAGGAGCCGCTGATTCGGGGACTCTGGCGCACTCAGGCCGGGGGGGAGGGAGGGGCCCTGCGTGCGGGGCGGGCCTGCGGCGGCAGAGGCTGGCGTGACGTTGAACCAGCCTGAGGCCCGCCGTGCGTCCTCCCGGGGAAGTTGTCCCTGGATCCCGGGAACCTGGCAGTGGCGGGCTGCACAGGCTCTCTGCGGAAGAGGAGTGTGGATAGTGACCTGTGCTCGCCCACAGGCCCCTTGGTGGCAGCAGCAGCAGCCTTAGCGCCCCATGCCCGTCTCTGGGGTCCGTGCTTTTAGCGGCGGCTCGCGCCTGTCTCTGGGGTCCGCGCTTTTAGCCGCGGCTCGTGCCCGTCTCTGGAGTTCCTTTAAGCAGCACTCTTAAACCCCTCTCGTCGCGCACCAGGAAACAAAGAGGGAAGAAAAAGTCTCTTGCCTCTTCGGCAGGTGCAGGCTTTTCCCCGGACTCCCTCCCGGCTAGCCGTGGTTCACTAACCCCTTCAGGCTATGTTCAAGCCGCCAACCCCAGTCCTCTCCCTGCGCTCTGTCCGAAACCGAAACCCGAGCCTCAGAGCCTCAGCTCGCAGCCCCGCCCGCCCCGGCGGGTGAGCAGACAAGCCTCTCGGGCTGGTGAGTGCCGGTCGGCACCGATCCTCTGTGCGGGAATCTCCCCGCTTTGCCCTCCGCACCCGTTGCTGTGCACTCCTCCGCAGCTTCGAAGCTCCCCCCTCCGCCTCCCGCAGTCTCCGCCCGCGAAGGGGCTTCCTAGAATGTGGAAACTTTTCCTCCTTCACAGCTCCCTCCCACTGGTGCAGGTGCCGTCCCTATTCTTTTGTCTCTGTTTTTTCTTTTGCCCTACCCAGGTACGTGGGGAGTTTCTTGCCTTTTGGGAGGTCTGAGGTCTTCTGCCAGCCTTCAGTAGGTGTTCTGTAGGAGTTGTTCCACGTGTAGATGTATTTCTGGTGTATCTGTGGGGAGGAAGGTGATCTCCGCGTCTTACTCTTCCGCCATCTTCCGCCTTCCCCAGCTTTCTTTTGATTTCCATTTGCATGGAATACATTCTCCCATCCCCTCATTTTCACTCTGTATGTGTCCCTCGGTCTGAGGTGGGTCTCTTGTAGACAGCATATATGCAGATCTTGTTTTTGTATCTACTTAGCCAGTCCATGTCTTTTGGTTGCTGTGTTTAATCCATTTACTTTTAAGGTAATTATTGATATGTATGTTTCTATTACCATTTTCTTAATTGTTTTGGGTTTGTTCTTGTAGGTCTTTTCCTTCTCTTGTGTTTCCTTCCAAGGGAAGTTGCCTTAGTATTTGTTGCAAAGCTGGTCTGGTGGTGCTGAATTCTCTTAGCTTTTCCCTGTTTGTAAAGCTTTTGATTTCTCCATCAAATCTAAATGAGAGCCTTGCTGGGTAGAGTAACCTTAGTTGTAGTTTCTTCCCTTTCACCACTTGAAATATATTGTGCCACTCCCTTCTGGCTTGCAGAGTTTCTGCTGAGAAATCACCTTATAACATTATGGAAGTCCCCTTGTACATTATTTCATTATTTGCTGGTTTTCCCTTCTTGCTTTTAATATATTTTCTTTTTTTTTTTTTTTTTTTTTTTTTTTTTTTTTGCAGTACGCAGGCCTCTCACTGTTGTGGCCTCTCCCGTTGTGGAGCACAGGCTCTGGACACGCAGGCTCAGCAGCCATGGCTCACTGGCCCAGCCACTCCACAGCATGTGGGATCTTCCTGGACCGGGGCACGAACCCATGTTCCTTGCATTGGCAGGCAGACTCTCAACCACTGCACCACCAGGGAAGCCCTCATTGTCTTTAATTTTTGTCAGTTTGATTACTATGTGTCTCAGTGTGTTTCTTCTTTGGTTTATCCTGCCTGCAACTCTGTGCTTCTTGGACTTGGTTGACTGTTTGCTGTCCCATGTTAGGGAAGTTTTCAGCTATTATCTCTGAAAATATTTTCTTGAGAGCTTTCTTCTTCTGGGACCCCTATAATGTGAATGTTGGTGCATTCAGTGTTGTCACAGAGGTCTCTTAGGCTGTCTTCATTTATCATATTTCTTCTTTCTTTATTCTGTTCCATGACAGTGATTTCCACCATTCTGTCTTCTGGGTCACTTATCCATTCTTCTTCCTTAGTTATTCTTCTATTGATTCCTTTTTAGTGTATGTTTCATTTTAAGTTATTGTATTGTTCATCTCTGTTTATTCTGTAGCTCCTCTAACTCTTTGTTAAACATTTCCTGCATCTTCTCAATCTTCAGCTGCATTCTTTTTCTGAGATCCTGGATCATCTTCACTATCATTGTTCTGAATTCTTTTTCTGGAATGTTACCTATCTCCACTTCATTTAGCTGTTTACCTGGGGGGTTATCTTGTTCCTTCATCTGGGACATAATCCTTTTCCTTTTCATTTTGTCTAAGCATCTGTGATTGTGGTTTTTATTCTGCAGATTGCAGGAGTGTAGTTCTTCTTGCTTTTGCTGTCTGTCCTCTGGTGGATGAGACTATCCAAGAGGTGTGCCAAGGTATTTCATTTTAAAGCTCCATAGTATTTCATATCCTTTGTTGATATGTCTTTGAATATAGGTATACTCTAATTAGTTATTTTCAAGGTAACAAGTTTGAGCAATATAAGATATTTTAATACTTTCCATATTTCATCTGGACAATTATTGTAAACTTTATTTTCCATATATAATCCATGTTATCCCAGAAGAGTTACCAATATTTAGATCATTGATAGATTTCAACTCTCTTGCTATAATGAAGCAAAAGTATCAATTTTTCAGCATAGTCGAATCAATACCAGAATAATATAGATACTTAAACCTTGATCAATATAACTGCTTCAATAATTCAATCATGAATTAGGACTGGTAAACTATTAAAAAGTAATCAAAAAGGACACTAGCAAAAGAAGAGATGTCATACAAGTAAAAAAATATAATGCTTTTTCTGCAATTAATGAAACAAATGCCTCATTCTATTCATTAAAAAGACAACCCTCAGAATGGGAGAAAATATTTGCAAATGAAGCAATGGACAAAGTATTAATCTCCAAACTACACAAACAGCTCATTTAGTTCAATATCAAGAAAAAAAAACAAAAAAACAATCAAAATGTGGGGGGGGGAGATCTAAATAGACGTTTCTCCAAAGAAGACATACAGATGGTCAAAAAGCACATGAAAAGATGCTCAACATCACTAAGTATTAGAGAAATGCACATCAAATCTAAATAAGGTATCATTTCACACTGGTCAGAATGGCTATCATCAAAAAAATCTATAAACAATAAATGCTGGAGAGTGTGTGGAGAAAAGGGAACCCTCCTACACTGTTGGTGGGAATGTAAATTGGTGCAGCTACTATGGAGAAAAGTATGGAGGTTCCTTAAAAAACTAAAAATAGAACTACCACATGACCCAGCAACCCTGGGCATATACCTGGACAAAGCCATAATTTGAAAAGATACATTCACCCCAATGTTCATTACAGTGCTATTTACAATAGCCAGGACATGGAAGCCACCTAAATATCCATCAATAGAAGAATGGATAAAGAAGATGTGTTACAAATACACAACAAAATATTACTCAGCCATAAAAAAGAATGAAATAATGCCATTTGCAGCAACATGGATGGACCTAGAGATTGTCATACTGAATGAAGTTAGTCATACACAGAAAGACCAATATCATATGATATTGTTTATATGAGGAGTTTTAAAAAGGAGTACAAATGGACTCATTTACAAAACAGAGGTAGAGTCATGGTTGTAGAAAAAAAAAAAACCTTATGGTTACCAGGGGATAAGGCAGGGAGAGGGATAAATTGTGAGACTGAGAGTGGCATATACACACTATTTTATATAAAAAGGTAACTAATAAGAACCTGCTGTATGGCATGGGGAATTCTACTCAGTACTCTGTAATGGCCTATATGGGAAAATAATCTAAAAAAAAAAAGAGTGGATATAAGTATACGTGTAACTGATTTGTTTTGCTGTACACCTGAAACTAGCACAACACTGTAAATCAACTATACTCCAATAATTTTTTTTTTAAATGCATTGTCTAGACACCAGTATCAAGCTAGTTGAGAATCCAAGACTGAAGTGGGGACTAGGGGAATATTTTGAAGAATATGATAAAATCACACCAAAGAGCACTTCTTTAATAAGAAGAGAGTTTTTGTATCTCAAGTTCATAAGTTCTTTCCCTTGGATAATACTGGCCATATATACCCTAATTTTGAATTTGTAAACCAAGATTCTTTAGTATGATCATTCCTTTTGGTAACATTTTTTTTTCTAAAACTTTCCATTTATTTAAGAATAAGAAGCCTGACACTTTATAAGAACTCCATTTTTTAATTACAATTTAGAATCTTTTCCCTTATCCAGGATTCAATTAATGTTCTGTATTTCATCTATTTCTTACACTTTATAACTATCTTTGCTATCAAATATTTTATTCTTTTTGTGGTTGTAAATAGATGAGGCAAGAACAGCCTCTAATAGTTTCTTTAAAACCAACTGTAACCCATCCCTCCTGTTGAGTGAAATAAATTGAAAGGGTGTTATTAGTTCTTGGTTAATCCTTTAATTATCTGAAAAACCTTAATTGAGGTTGTTAGTACTCCTAAAATTGACTTGCAAGAACAGCTAATCTGGGTCAGTACCTTCATTCATTATTAGTTAATTGATTATTGAAAATATATGTATTAATGTTGAACAATGACATGAATTGTTTTCATGTGTTCTTATATTTCTCTCCTTTAACTTCCTTTAGATTTTATTTTTCACAAGTTGAATTTACTATTCAGTAAATACATACTTTAAATTTTAGTACAGTGCTTTTAAAACTACTCAAAATGTTGATATTTATCAGTAAATTACCTTTCATTCATGAAGCAATGTAAATCACACTATTTATACCCTTTAGGAATCACGCAATATTTTGGTATTCCTCACTTTCAAAGCATATTTTCTGTTTTCAGTTTACAATTTGATAGAGTGTAACAACCATTTTGGTTTACCAAACAGAACACATTGTGACTAGAAAACTGTTGGCAATATTTTTAATAATTGACTAAAACCCTGTGACCATTACTGTTTAATAGGAAAAAAAGCAAAGCTGGTGAATATCTGTTTCTCTAAGAGATAGTTGTTTCTTTGGAGTTGTTTTTTTTGTCTGTTTGTTTGTTTTTTATCCTCCAGATAAGAAAGAATCTGAGAAGTCTGGAAATAAATATGACTGTTTGGGAAAAAAAAGAGTTGTTTGACTTTATTATTATATTAAGATCAATAAGTGGCATGTACTTTGGTGTTGTATTTGATAAGCCTTCTGCAAAACTTAGGAACAATCATGGGTTGATAAGTACTTAAAAGGGATGGTGGTGCTGGAAATGTGTCTTCTTCTCTGAAAAATATTATATTTTTATATTAAATGAGTATTATATTTTTAAATATCTGCTAAAGCCTGGGATAAATCTCTCTTTCTTAAATTCCTTGGCACTGATGTTAAAAACTTATGCAACTTATTCCAAAAAGATAAAGTCAACAATTGAAGGTTGTAGAAATGTTTTTGTATGAGACTAAACACTACACATTAAAAAAGGTATTTTTGTGCGGTAATGGATGTGTTAACAAACCTTATTGTGGTAATAATTTTGCAATATATGGGGTGCTGAATTATCACATTGTACCCCTTAAACTTACACAATGTTTGCTGTCAAGTAGATTTCAATAAAGCTAAAAACAATGCTCAAAATTTGCAGTCTGCATATTGCTTCCATTCACATTTAATTCACCCAAGTAAATCAAATGGCAAAACGTTGAATTCAGAAATCCAGGAGAGGGCTTCCCTGGTGGCCCAGTGGTTGAGAGTCTGCCTGCCAATGCAGGGGACATGGGTTCGTGCCCCGGTCTGGGAAGATGCCGCGGAGTGGCTGGGCCCGTGAGCCATGGCCACTGAGCCTGCACGTACGGAGCCTGTGCTCTGCAGTGGGAAAAGCCACAATAGTGAGAAGCATGCTTACCACAATAAATAAATAAATAAATAAATAAGTCCAGGAGATTCAGTCTCTCCTGCATGAAAGGACAAATAACATTGCACAACAATGATAAAATCTATTACAATGCTTGTAATTTGATTGTGGTTAAAGGAACAGAGATTATATTATGTTGTTACCTTGAAAGAATCTGAAATTCAGTTTGTAAACTAATAAATTATATTTAATTGCATGTGAATTTGCTCTTATAGGTGTAGAATATTAAACAGGTTTTATGGAGCTTCCCTGGTGGCACAGTGGTTGAGAGCCTGCCTGCCAATGCAGGGGACATGGAATCATGCCCCAGTCCGGAAGGATCCCACATGCCGCGGAGCAGCTGGGCCTGTGAGCCATGGCTGCTGAGCCTGGGCGTCCGGAGCCTGCGCTCTGCAATGGGAGAGGCCACAACAGTGAGAGGCCCGCGTACCACAAAAAAAAAAAAAAAAAAGTGTTTTATATTAACTAGATGAAATCTCACATAACCTTGTTATATTCAACTATTATGTTCTGAAATATGTATTAAAATATGACTATATAAGTGGATTTGTTCAATTTATAATGAAATTTTGACTTTTTTGCATTGTGTATATGTGTATAGGTAGAGGCCGTATTTGCTGATATCTAATTTATCCACTTATTTCTATCATAAAATTTTGTGTTTATAATTCACCACTTTTTATATTATTTCTTTGTTTTCTAACTTTCTCTTGTAGTGGTAAAATGTTCTATTGCCTCTCCAACCTTTTTAAAAGATCTTTTGCTCATTTGGAAGCTTAGAATTTTCTTTATATTAGTTTTCTATTTTTTTTTTTTTACGTTTTCCCAGGCAGGTTTATTTTTAATGAAAGAGGTGTGTGTGTGTGTTTGTGTATGTACACATCTCCTCTTCTGAATTAGAAAGTTTTATGACTGAGAAGAGGCAGAAGAGGTGTATGGAGAAAGTCATCAGATGTGTGGGTTTATTTCTGGGCTCTTTAATCTCTTCCATTGATTTGTGTGTCTATTTTTGTGCAAGTACCATTCTGTTTTGCTTACTGTAGCTTTGTAGTATAGTCTGAAGTCTAGAAGGGTTAACAGCTGTGCAAATGAATCTATAGACAAAATAGAAAGACTAACAGACGTAGAAAACACATTTATGTTTACCAAAGTGGGGAGAGAGAGGGAAAGGGACTAATTAGGAGTATGGGATTAGCAGATACAAACTACTATGTGTAAAATAGATAAGCAGCAAAGATTTACTCTATAGCACAGCGAATTATATTCAGTATCTTTTAATAACCTGTAATGAAATGTAATCTGCAAAAAAATAAATAAATAACTGAATCACTGTGCTATATACCTTAAACTAACACAATATTGTAAATCAACTATACTTCAATTAAAAAAAAAGTCATGAGAATTATCTATCACAATCAATGTAAATTCTTCCCAGAGGGAGATTATGTTATCCAAGGCCTCAATCATTCCTACAATGTTGGGCCATAATGTCCCACCAAGATTAAAAATAACTAGTAGTACAATGGAACTTAAGACATAAATAAAAATAGCAAAAATAATAAAAATAGTTGAATAACATGGGAAAATACAATACTAGAATTATCAGACTGACATTAAAATAGCTCTGATCATTTTATCAAAGGATATAAAGGACAAATTTGTGTATTCAAGAAAAAATCCCAACTAAAAAAAATAAATTATAACTGAACCTAAGAACTCAAAGGATATATTTCAGTTTAGATTAGTACAATAAAAGTAAACTAGTGAACAAAACTAGGTCAGAATGAAATATTTATACTAATGCAATAAGAAAAATAAAAGAGTGTAAGACACAGAAAACAAAGTAACAGAAAATACTCAGGAGAAAGCCCTATATACATGTATTGATGTGCAAGAAGAGGACAGAATGGGGCAGAAGTCAAGTTTGAAGAAGTATTATCTGAGAAAGTTAAAAAAAACAATGAACAACATGAAGCCACAGATTCAAAAATCAGTGAGAACCTCCTCCCTCCCCCAAAATAAGTCTTCAGACTTATTGTTACTCATGATACTATGTCATCTATAGTTCTGCCAGGGAACACTGCCTTTCAATAACTCTCCCAAAGATTATCACTGAGCTTGTTTAATGTTGATCACAAATGCAAGTTTCATCCAGAAGGAAAACCTAAATGATATTCTGTTTTCTGTTTATATTAAATTTATGGTTTGAAAGTTTATAACATAGAAATAGAATCCACTATTCTGCTACCTCTTAAGATACAAATATAGTCTTTCTTCAGACAAAGGGCATGGATGCTTATTGCCCGTTATAAAAGGTCTGTATCCCTGTGTGTACAGGTGTCATCTGCTCTTCTTTGCACAACCAGTAGAAATTGGAGATCAGTCAGGGAACTGACATAAATATTTGTATACTCATGCTGCTTGCTCTGCTATGAGTAACAAAGATTATTTTCTGATAACCAAATGTATGATTTATTCTTGGAGAAAAATAATTAAAACAGGTTTTTCCAGTTAAGGGGAAAAATAACAGTATGAAATCATACCCTGATTACATGTTAGTTACCACATTCTCTACAATGTGGATGTGCTCATGATGTATTTAATGATAATATGAATGAACATTTGAAATTTGAAAATCACAAACCACTTGCCAATATTGTAAATTCATAAATGTTGAAATAAATACCTACAAGGAAGTAAATTTTAAAAACTGAAGCCTTTGAAAATGTTTATAGATCATCCCAAATGTTACAAATAGCGGAGCAAATAAGTTGACATTACTGCTAGTTTCCACTTAATTTCTTCATAATATGGTTGTCTGGTGTTGCATTAGTGAAGTTGCTTCCTACAACCACATGGGTACCCCAGAGACTGTGATGAACCAGTTTACAGTAGTGAAGATCATCAACAGAGGATCCTAAATGCGATAGCGTTCATCTGTCTTTCTGAGGTAACACCTCACACCAATCAGAATGGATATTTTCAAAAAATCTACAAACACTAAATGCTGGAGAGGGAGTGAAGAAGAAGGAACCCTCTTTCGCACTGTTGGTGGGAAAGTAAATCAATACAGCCACTATGGAGAACAGTATGGAGGTTCCTTAAAAAACAAAAATAGAACTATTGTATGACCCAGCAATCCCACTACTGGGCATATACCCTGAGAAAACCACAATTCCAAAAGATACATGCACCCCAATGTTCACAGCAGCACTATTTATAATAGCCAGGACATGGAAGCAACCTACATGTGCATCAACAGAGGAATGAATAAAGAAGATGTGGTACATATATACAATGGAATATTACTCAGCCATAAAAAGGAATGAAATTGTGCCCTTTGCAGAGATGTGGATGGACCTAGAGACTGTCATAAAGAGTGAAGTGCTCTATAACAGAGCCGGACTGGTTTCCTATCACCCAGGATTTTGCTCTTTAGTTAAAAGGGTTGTCAATCCCAGAGCCCTTTCAGCTGCAGGATCTTCAGGTTCTGATAAGTCTCATGTGGCCACTGCACCTACAGATATCTGCTATCGAACAGTCTTGCCTGATGAAACTATGGGACCATTTGGACCTCAGGATCAGTGATTCCAGGTTCCTGGGAACATAGGTTTTGATTGTCACCTCAATGGGACTGCATCACAGAAGAAAAGCCAAGTTCATAAACTTTACCTGATATTCTAGCAGAACCTTTAACCAGTGAAAGACATGAGTTTGTTATGGCACAATATGTGAATGAATTTCAGGGTAATGATGCACCTTTGAGCAATAAATTAACAGAGCAGAAACTTACTTTGAAAGTGCCAGAGTAGAGTGTGCAATCCAAACATGTCTGGAATTGCTGCGAAGAGATTTTGAACCACTATTTCCAGAAGTAGCCACCAACAAACTAATGATTTTGACTGTAACACAGAAAACTAAGAATGATATGACTGTAGTGAGGAGGTAGAAAATGAAAAAGAAATGCTCTTAGTAAAGTTCATCAACTGTGCTAAGGAAATTGCTATGTTGAAGGCTACTTGGCTGACTTTTTGACCCATCATCTGGTTTGTCATTTTTTGAACCATATACAAAAAAGACTTTTATCTCTGACCCAGGCATCTTATTTTATTTTCCACAATCCTTGAAATAGTAAAAGACTAACTTATTAGCTTGAAAGTGAATAAAATGTTGACCCTTCTCAGTTCTTGACAGTCTTCTTTTGAACTCTTTCAGCTATCACTGCCTTCCTAGAATGAGATCTCTTTAAATATTGATGACACCATTGTTTTCCACCTTACCACCAGTATGGAGGACTGGCAAAGGGACAATGGACGTAGGGAGGAGTGGGCCTCTTGGTGCAATGATTGTGCTTTTCATTTTTAGTAAATTTTACAGTCAACTCATGAGAGCACAATAGCTTGGAGACAAGAAAAGAAATTAATCAGAAGAGTCTGCTGACATTGCCAAATGACATTCTTAAAGACTGTCAGAAGATATAGAATGGCCACTCCTAACTGAATGTCTGACCTGTGGTGCAGAGTATGAAGAGGGTGTGGGGTGACCACCCTGTGTTTCACTGCTGGGGTCCACAGGGTAAATAATGCATGCACTCTTTCAGGAGCTCTAAACCAGAGGTTGCACTGGGGTCTAAGCATAGATAGGCCAGAGCTGATAAATGGGTACTCACACACAGCTCAAGAGCAAAGCTGCCTTCAATCCTCCAGTCTAGGGTTCTAGCACTGGTTGTCCAGAATCCTGAGGGCATCCTATGTTTTACGTGAGAGTCATCAAACTTCAGTGTATCATAGTAGTGTCACAGCCCAAAGTCCCATGATTTTCAGAAAGAAATAGCACATCATCTGGCAAGAATGACCTACACTCCAGGGTACCCTGTGCCACTAGGTCTGGCCTTGGGGTCCTGGGAAATCCTTGTAGACATGAATCCTGAAACTTTAGGACATCTGATTGACCCTAGACACAGATTTAGATGAGAAAGAATCCTGAAGATGAAAAACTGGGACCTGTGTCCACTTGAGACCTGGTCCTAGCTTGAAGTGCTCCACCTGGGAGGCACTGCCAGATCAGGTAAGTCCTAGGCAGAAGAAAAGCACTTAGACACCAAAGCCCATTGAGGGACAGGGCCAAGGCAAGAGCCTCACTTTCCTGGGTATAAGAGTAATAATATGAGAAAGCTAAATCCTCATCTTCTATAATGTGAAGTGCTATGATGACAATTAAAACTAAAAGAAAAAAAAACCTAGCAATAGCATGTTATTTTAAAATATTAGGTAAATAAGATAACAATCAACTAAATGTCATTCAAAGTAGTTGTTTCTTGGGAGTAGGAATTGGAAAAGAAGATATAGGCTAGAGAATGTCCCTTTTCATAAGTTTAGCTTAGATTTATTTTTTACTTTTTATATACATTTGATCAAAAACTCAATGAAAAGTTTTCAATGTTCACATAAATATAATCTTAATTAATAATTGGTGTTTTTTCTTAATCATAAGAGGAGAAATGTTTTTTTGCCTACCTTATTTATCTTATCTTTGAAAGGGAAAAAATAAAATGATTCTGAGATAGTATGTGAATCTGTATTTTGAAAAGGAAGGACAGATTATAAAAGTTACTTATAAAGTCCATACCAAAGATGAAATAACCCTGATTTCAGAAACAATTGAAATAATGTTCAGATTTTATCATGTCCAAATGTAAGATGACTCTAGCAATTGTAAAGTAATAATTAATAGGGCAATAATCAAGAGATGTACAAGTGGTAAGAAAGGAGAGTCAAAAAAAAAAAGTCCAAGTTTGTAATATCCTGAAACAGGAGTGTAGGCTTATTTTAGGAGTAATACAAACTCTAACTGAGATGGAACTTTTAATGTAAGCTAGAAGAGCTAGGGAAAATCTCAGGATAAAGTAGAAGTTTTAAGAAGGATAAGATGTATCATACTTTAAAATGTAATTTATGTTATTCAAAAAGGTCATTTTATTTGTGAAACATTCATACAATTGGTCTTCTCAATATCTTTCTTAGTTTTTATGCTCCATAAAATCTCTGCCATATTTAATACTATTGTTTATTCCAATCTCTTAAAGCTCTGGCTTTGGTAAGAATGTATTATTTTGTACTTCTCCCACTTTTTTTTGCCAACTTTAATCTTGTTTTCATTACTAGACTCTAAATGGCCTATTTTTATTTTGTTTTCTTCTTTATACATTTCTTGCTTCAGTGATCTCATCCTTTCTCTTTTTTGATGATCATCACTTCTAGGAAGATGACTCCCATATGTATATTTAAAGCCATACTAAAATCCCTAGTACAGAGAAGTGTTCAATAATATTGCAGAAAAAATAAAAATTTTAATGAATACAAATTAGTGAAGTCTATGGGTATTAGGGCTAATTCAAAATATAGCATTGATGCCATAGGTAGAATTTATTCTGAGTGAATCATTTTCTTCCGATCTAAAAAGATCATATTTTAAACAGACAGATTGTTATCTGTGATTTTACACTTGTCAACATCACTTCTGATTTTGGGGGCATGGCTGTTATAAAAGTTAATTTGGTTCATAATTAACTATTACTGGGAAAATGAATAATAGAAAGAATATAGATATTTCCCCTAGTGTTTATCAGGCTAAGAGATTTTTATTGCTTAAATTATCTGACTTGTACAAAAAAATGAAAGATAGGTATTTCTAACTTCTTTTTTTTAATATGTGAGAACCTGATACTTAAAGAGGAATTACTTGTCAAAAGTGGCAAAATTTTTCAGTGACAAAGACAAGGATGAAGGCCACTGTTAAGTTTTTCTGTTGTAACTATACCATACTTCTTCTTCTGAGTTAAAAAGATCAAGTTTCAAAAAGGGTGTTGCATGAATAATGTACCAATTATCATTTTAAACTGTGAAATTTAATTACCTAATGTAATTAAAGGCATATATTAATTTGGCCAATTCTTATTCTGGTAATTAATGGCAAATTAGGTATTTAATGTATAATTATGTAAAAATTACTAACCTCATTCTTCAATGTCTTTTCTTTTGGGAAAATCTCTGAATATTGATTAACCAAACATATCAGTGAAATCTGCAACAGAAAATGAAAAGACAATAACATTTGTAAAAAGTTTATAGTTAAACCACAGTCTAGTTGTTGAGATCTGGAAGCTGCTAAAAAGGAATGCATTCATCATTATAGGTTAATATCTATAACATACAATTGCAACTTCACAGTAGCTTCACTAATGTTACAAGGTAGATTAAAAAGAATTTCAGCTCCTTGCAGTCAAGGACAAGATACTATCCATCTTCTGGCACCACCAGCCTCTAAACTTAACCATAAAGTGGAAGAGAAAACAGCAGGCAAATAGCAGTCCACGTATCAGAGGAGGAAATGGTTTTGATCAAGCACCAGCAGTCTCTGGCAGTCTACTCTGGAGCAACCACATATACATCTCATTTTTTATTCCATCTATAGAGTGCATTCACCCCTCTACAAGGGAGAAAACCTAAAATACCACCACTTAGTAGCTGCATTCAGCCATGGTCCAAGATCTCTAGGAAAATGTGCAGTACTTTTTACTACTAAGTCAGAATGCAATTCATCTTGGTGTGATCAACCTATGATCTAAAACACGCCCCCTCCCCCATCAATTCTCACTAATATACTATGGTAAATAGGGATAGGACAACTGCTAAAATCTTACAATTAGAGAGAAGGCATTGGGAAGATTTTCAGCAGTTCAGTAGAATTGCCAGGATCTTGTGGGGTGAGCACTGGGTCCCTGAATTGGCAGTGGGGGATATTCTCTGATTAGTTCTGTTTCTAATCTTTGAAAGGAACACTTTTCCATTTTTTTCATGAACCCTAGCACTGATATTTAGGAAAAGCAGTGAGTCTTCTTTGACCACATTTGAAATGGTTCTTGGATGATGTCATTTTTTTTTAAATAGTTAGAATTTTAGCAACAGGACTCATAGTTCCTTTGAGAATGTAATTCCCCCTGCCGCAGAACTTAATGGGCTTCTGATCTACTCTCAATCAGTTCTCAGCACCAATAACCATACATAAATACTTCTATAGCCATAATACTTAAATCTGCATCACTTCTTTGCATCCTTGCCCAACATTTATCTCTAGTAATTTAATAGCTGCTACCTTGAGGCTTTATAGTTTGAGTGGAAAACTAAAAATCTGAATTTTAATATGCTTTTGCTGTTTTCTCAAATGTATTTTTCTTTTGCTTAAACGCATACACTTTTCTAAGACTTTAAGGCCACAAATCCCCACACTACTTTCTACTCTGGTTTCCTTTCTCTTTCCTATTTCACTGTGTCTAACAGTCTCTGAACTTACCTCCTTCTTGCCAAGTGTAGCTAATAATTGTCAACACAAACTAAGGTTTTAATTCTTTCAACCATTTCCCCTAGAGCTCTTGGCATGGACTTTCTTCCAGGCTGTTGCAGGTGATGGTGTCATGAAAAGTTTTGCCCCAATGTAACATGGATTATCAATTTTCCAGCTTTGATAATCAGTTTCTCCTCTGTCCAGTCTCTGATCACAAAATGGATGTCACGTAGTCAACATTTTTGTTCAGTAGGACACTATTCCTGGTATCAAAGCTATCAGTTGGGGTATGTTAAAAATGTTTAAAACAACCCCCAAATCTCAATGGTTTAACCCAGTCATTTGCTCATTGTGATTGGCAGGGGGGCTGTGATTGGCAGGAGGGCTCTGCTCCTGTAGTCTTTTAGGTATTCCAGGTCCTTCTATACTGTGGGACCACTATCTTTAGTACATGATGCTCAAGATCATTATGGAATGTGAAGAGAGAAAGGGAATAGTGTACAGCAGGTTTTCATGGACCCAGGCCTGGATTCATTTTTGCTAACATTTCACTGACCAGTACTCAGTCCTATGACCTTGATCTTATTTAGGAAGAATGGGCAATGCAACTGATCTCTGTGCATTGGACGAAAAAGAAAAATGAAATGGATATCAGTGAACAATAGCAGTCATCCCCATGAAGGAATCTTAGAATATGTTTCATGTTAGTTATTCAAAAGTCATTTGGTGACTTTAGTAGATAAAATCAGGAATTTTATGTTATGAGTTGTTTTGAGCCATTTTTCTAAACTTCTTTACTTAGAGTTTTTATAAAGTAAGCATTCTTCCCAGCTTGCATTTTCTTATTGGGTAGTTTAGTGAAGCATGTTCCTGATTATACAGGGACCCTCTGGAATTTGGGTCAGGGTACTCTGGCATTTTGTAGGACTGCTCTCTTTCCGGTGTCACCTGTGTGACCTGTCTTTTCTAGGGTTACATATCTGAGTAAAAGGCACAACAATCCCCTCGGATTCCCAAGAGAAAATTAGGGTTTCTTTTCTTAGCTCTTGCTGCTCATATATACCAAATCTTATTAATTATTAGGTCCTATATATTGTACCTCACTAATTGCTCTTGAAATGACTGACGTTTCTTATCCTCACTGCTACATCCTCCGAACTGGTCTCTTCAGCTTCTACTCTTTAGCAAATATGCAAATAAGATCACAAAGCTCCTCAAATTGCTCATGTTAACCTCGAGATAAAGTATATACTATTTAGCACAGCATTCAGAATATTGTTATGTGCCCAGACACCAGTGCCCTCTTCCTTATTTATTATCAGGCCCCAAATTATATTCCAACCTCTGGCTATTGCTCCTGGAAGCTGACTTTTCTGTCTCTCTTTCTTTTTATGCCCATAGTGCTATTTGTTTCCCCATATTTCTACACTGCATTTTCCTTGTCTTCTTGTTTGTCTCCTCAATAAAACCTGCCAGGTCCTTGAGGACAACAGCAGTGTTTTATGTATCCTTTCATTGTAAGTCCTTAATATATTCCCAGGCACACTGTAGGCACTCAATACTATTTGCTGGATAATTGAATGGAACCTCACTCCCATGAGTCACCCAAGTGGTGCAGGGAGCTGTGGACATCTCTCTAACACAGGGCTCTTTATAAACATCCTCAAAATGAACTGGATACACTGTTGCCTTATGCACAGAGCCCCAAAACAAGATTTAAGTACTTCAGAACCTCAAGGGTGTCTTGAAGTATATATTTGGACATCATACTAGAAAGTATCTATATTAGTGTGTAACAAAAAGCCGCTGAAATGGAAACTTCATGGCAGAATCTGTTAGCAGCAGAGAGACATCTTTGTCTGTTTTTTGTTGAAGAAGAGGGGAGTGAGATGAAAGGGCTCCAATATCTGGAAAGAGCAAAGATGCCTCTACCTTCCTTTCTTCTCTTCTCCCTAAAAATTATTAGGGCAACTTTAGAGGCTAGTGAACATGCAGAAGATATAATCATGGGTAATACGAGTGGTACGTATGAGTATGTAACTTGCCTTTCTAGAAGAGAGGTATCTTGCTAAGGAAACATCATAGCAAAAAATAAAATAGCAGTGGTTCTGAGGTTAGTTCTCAAGATTCTTTCTGGCTGGGCTTTTTTCTTGCAAGTTCCTGAAACCACACGTACTATCAACACATACAATGAGAGCAAAACAACACAAAGCCAAAGCACAAGTTCAGTGAGTCTTCAGGTGACTCAGAATCAATGTAGTAAAATAAGTATAACAGGTGATTTTAATGTAATTGATTAAAATTTTATTTTAAATATAAGGTTGTCATATATACAGCATAAGAATGGAGTTAGACCAGTGGGATTGAAATATCTTAATTACTAATTGTTTTTTCTTTGGGAAAATACATATATTTCTACACCTTAAATGTCCTTCTAGGCTTACTTTTATTTGTGGCTTGAAAGTATTCTAAGTAAATTGGTTACAAACACTTTATGAGCAACTGTATGCACATTATGATTCTTCCTCAACAAATCCGGTTTACCTATTTCTCACCAAGAGAGTGATCTGCTGGGTGAAGTAAGGCAAGTTCCTCATTTCATTTGGCCAGAAGATTTAGATTTTGTCTCTTAATGAAGATTAAGAAAGGGTCATTATTATAGCAAATAAAATATCTCCTGGTCCACAAAGGCCAGCTTCAGAGGAGCAGAACTAAGTAGGGCCAACTAATACTATCTTCTCTGTCAACTGATATAGGGTACCTTACACTTCTTATCAGCCAGGAATTCTGAGATACTGATTATGATTTGCCTTTTTTTTTTAGTTATGTTATCTTTATCTGAATGGAACAATTCAATCATTCTATTTCACCTTTTTAATAGGAGAGTGGACAAAAAAGGAGCAAAATATGCCCCTCCCCATCTTTTTCCTGTTTCACACAGAAAATTATGCATATTCATCAAAATATTCTTTTTTAGAGTCTCAAGTTAAGGTGTGAATCACCAAGACAAGGATCCATTAGTTATCAAATACCAAATTATAATTATTTTTTGATTCCTCTCCCTTAAATGAGTCCAAATGGGATAATAAATTAACAAGTGCCTGAATTAAGACGTGGTTAATTATCAGGTAACAAATTTGCAGATTACCCTTGGTAAATATTTACTGATGAAATAAACACTAGAGAAATGAGTGTGGATTTGGAGTAAATTCCTTTATTCACAATTTCATCTTCTTTGAGCTAAACGAAAAGGAATTTTAAGGTTTACTTATTGGCACATGATTTCTAAGAAGTTAAGTTAAATTTCAATATTTTTTCCTGATCCTTAGAAAAGCTCTGAATAATTCATACAATAAAATGAGGGTAAAGTGAATGAATGTTCACAGGTTTGTTTTTCTGCTTCATTCATTTATTTATTAAACATTCCTTGAGCACTTGCTGTGTGACAAACTCTATGCCAGATTTAGTGGTACAGAGAGGAATTAGGCATGGACTTACCCTCAAGAGGTTTTAATTCAGTGAATATTCACTCTAAAACAGTGAACAAGATGGAGCTAAGCAGGTAATACAAGAAGCTCTTTTGAATTCCTTCTTGTTCCAGGTCTTACAGTGAGGTTTTATCATATTTTTAACTGAATTTTTAATCAAGATAACTATAGATTCACACACAGTTGTAAAAAAAAATACAGAGAGATCTCTTGCACAAATTGCCCAATTTCTCCAAAGGTAATATTTTACATATCTGTAATATATCACAATCAGTATACAGACATAAATACAATCCAACAATGTTATTCAGATTTCCTCAGTTTCACTTGCAATCATGTGCATGTTAATTAAATTCTATAGAATTGAATCACATGTTTAGGTTCATGTATTCACTGCTAGAGTCAATATTCTAAACAGTGGTAACATCACAGGATCCTTCCTGTTGCCCTTTTGTAACTACTTCCACCTCACCTCCCAACCACATACCACATCCTTAATTCCTAGCAACCACAAATTTGTTTACCACGTCTATAATTTTGTCATTACAAATGACACTGTAGTTATATAGAAAGGCTTAATATCAGGTAGAGTGAGTCCCCCCACCTTATTCTTCTTTGTCAAAACTGATTTAACTGTATTATGGCCTGTGCCTTTCTATGTAAATTTTGAAATAAGCTTACACATGTCGATGAAAAAAATCTTATGGGGGTATTGGTAGAAATTGCATTAGACACATAGATCAAGTGACATGTTTACTATGTTGAAACTTCCAATCTATGACCACAATGTTTCCCTCCATTTATTTAGGTTTCCTGTATTTCTTTCATCTCCATTTTGTAATTTTCAGCATGCAGAGAGATTCTTAAATATTTTCCTAACTGAATACCTAAGTCTTTTATTTTATTGGAGTGATAGCAAATAACATTTTGTTTTAAAAATTCTTATTTCATTCTTAGTAGGTAAAAATGCAATTGATATTTGTATGTTGATTTTATATCCCAAAACCCTGCTAAACTCACTTATTAAAAGTTCTAGGATAATTTTTGCATTTTTTTTGTGGATTTTCTACATACACAATCATGTCATTTTCAAATACAAAGAGTTTAATTTCTTCCTTTTCAATCTGTATGCCTTTTATTTTATTTTTGTCCTACCGAAGTGGATAAAAGTTTGAATAAAAGTGATGAGAGTGGACATTCTTAGTTTATTCCTGATCTTAGGAGGAAAGCATGCAAAATTTTACCATTAAGTATGTTATTAGCAGCAGGATTTTTTTAAACATTTTTTATTGAATTTAGGTAATTCCCTTCTATTGGTAATTGTCAAGTTTTTTTTTCTTTAATGAATGGGTATTGCAATTTGTCAAATGTTTTTCTATATCAATTAATAAAATCACATGATCTTTCTTCTGTCTTATTGATACAATAAATTATGTTTGGTTCTTGAATGTTGAATAAGCATTGCATTTCTGACCATCTGTATTATTCTCTTTTATACATTGCTGGATTCTGTTTGCTAGTATTTTGTTGAGGATTTTGCATATAAATTCATATGAGATATTGGTCTGTATTTTTTTGTGTGCTGCCTTTGTCTGGTTTTAGTAGAGCAGTAATACTGACCTCATAAAATGAATTGGGAAGTTTTCCATCCTCTTCTATTTTCTTGAAGAGATTGCATACAATTATTGTATTGATAATTTCTGTTTTAAATGTTTGATAGTTTTGGCCAGTAAAACCAACTGAATCTGGGATTTATTTTTAGGAGTATTTAAATTACAGATTAAAATTTTTAATGGTTATAGGGCTACTTATATTGCCTATAACATCTTTATTGAATTTGGTAGTTTGTGGATTTTGAGGACATAATCATTTTTTCCTAAGGCGTCAAATTTATGAGTATAAAATTTTTCCCAGTATTCCTTCACTATCTGTGTAATGGCTGTAGGATTTGTAGTTATATCTTCTATTTCACTCAATACTGGTGATCTACATCACTCTTAATGTCACATCTTCTTTCTATTACTGTTTGTCTTGGCAGAGTCTTGTCAATTTTATTGATTTTTTTCTAAAAGAATTAGCTTTTTGTTTTTATCAATTTTTCTATTTTCTTATTTTTAATTTTATTGTTTTTAATCTTTATTATTTCCTTTCTTCTGCTTGCCTTGGATTTATTTTGCTCTTCCTTTTCTATTTTTTTTAGGGTTGAAACTTAGATTATTGATTTAAAATATGTATTTGTTTCTAATGTAAGCATTTATTGCTATAGATTTCCCTCTTTAGAACTACTTTAGCTGCATTACACATTACTTTTTATTTTCTTTTTTGTTCAGTTTATGTGGTTTTAAATTTCCTTTGAAACTTTTCTTTACAAATTTACTAGTAGTGTACTGTTTAATTTCTAAATGTCTTGAGATTATCCTATTGTATTCTGTCATTTATTTCTAGTTTGATTTTGTTACTGCCAGAGAACTTACATTTAAGTAAATTATGGCTATGTTAGCACTTAAGTCTGCCATTTTATTGTTTATTTTTTATTTGTTTTATGTGGCCTCATTCTCTACTTTTCTTTTCTTGTCTTTCTATAGTTATTTGATATTTTCTAGAATTCTATCTATGTTTATAGTGTTTTTGATGTCTCTCATTGTATAGATTATATAGTGAATGCTCTGATTATCACAATATACATATATGACATATAGCCACTGATTTATATTAACTTTTTACCACTTTGAAGATGCATGGAACTCTCAGTTCCATATATGCCCTTTAACATCTTCCTTTTTAAATATCATTATTTTGAGTATCGAGGTCCAATTTTTTTCAATCATCCAATATAATTTATGAAACATGTGGAAAAGAACAGTCTAGTTTAGGTTCTTTTGATATTTCTTTCATCAACAGAAAGAACTACAGACTATAAAGAGGCAAAAAGACAGTTTATCTGGATTCTTAGAATTTCAATTTGAGGGTTATAGATTATGGAGAAACCCAGAACAGTATCCTACCAGAGGAAGATGGGTAGAGGGTTTTATGGGGAAAGGAGAAAATTAATGCAGCTTTATGCAAGTTGCTTACCAAGAATTTAGATTGGAGGGTAAAATTGTTCTATATATACAGTTGGGTTATGGAATGCATCTCATGCATTAGTATGTTTTCTTTAGTCCAGAAAAATTCCAGATCTCAGCATTATTTTTCCTTTTCACAACTCATCAAGCTTTCAGCAGTTTTAATTTAGAATGTTTAGCAAAAGTTCAGCACAAGCAGCAACATTGGAGGTCCTTAGGTCACATCTCAGTCATTCCTGATGTAGTTCTTTTCACAACTTCTTCCTTTATGATGTTCCAAGATTTTTCTTTTACCATTAATTTTCATTTGAATAACTTCCTTCAGCCAATCTTTAAAGATAGGTCTGCTAGTGACAAATTATTTTAGTTTTTCTTCATATGAGAAAGACTCTTCATTAATGGATATAGATTTTGTGATTGACAATTTTTTTTCAACATTTGAACGATAGTGTGTCACTTCTTTCTGCCCTCCATGATTTCTGATGAGAAATCAACTGTCACAGAAAGTGGTATTCTCCTACAAGGATAGCATTATTTCTCTTTGGCTGCTTTCAAGTTTTTTGTTTGTCTTTAATTTTTTAAAGTGCAAGATATATCTTGACATAGATTTATTTGGGTTTATCTTGTGTGAGATTTGCTCAGTTTCTTAGATCTTTGGGTTTTTGACTGTCACTGAATTTGGTAAGTTTACAGCCATTATTTCTTCAATAATGAAGAAAATTTAGCCTCACTCTTTTATTTCTTTTTCATGGGATTCTCATCATAGAACGGTTGGGACTTTTGTTCTTTTTACATCCCTGAGACTCTTCATTTTTTTTTCAGTCTATTTACTCTTTGTTATTACAATTCAGTGAATTGCATTGTCTAATCTCAAGTTTCTGACATCTCCTCTCTACTAGCAAGCCCACCCAGTGAGATCTTATTCATTTTAGTTTTCAATTGTGTAATTTCCACTTAGTAACTTATTACAGCTTCTATTACTTTGCTGAGTGTTCCTCTGGCTGCTTATTTTTGGCAGGGTCTCAATTATCTGACTTATCAGTGTCAGGTTTCTTGAGGTTGACAAAGGAATTCCTTCTCTGTTAAGGGGAAGAATTATCTTATATGGGCTGTCTTCTACTGCTAAGTTTGGGGCCAGGGAAGGCTGGATCTGAAAGCCCTTCTTCTGTAAGGTGGAAGAATGTAAGACCTCCTGCTCTTGTGCTGTTTCCCTGGTCCTGGATCCCCAAATCAGTTTGCCTTCCTCTTACTATCTTTCACAGTTCTCTTTTTGTTGCCATTTGCACCATATTCAGAGTTTATACTTCTGCTTAATTTGAATTAGCAGGGGAAAGGGTGTCTATGTTATTTTGTCTGAACTAGAAATTTTCATTATATTTTAAAAGCTGTCTAAATTACAAACTTCAGATATACTTATATCTGAATATAAACCTTGAGGTATATTTTAAGCCTGAAGGCAAATATCACTTTATCCACACTTCTGCTCCAATCTCATAGCAGAAAAAAAAAATACATATAGAAAGTACATTTATAGTCTTCCAGTCAATCAGTATCTTGTAAGTAATTTAGTTCTTTTTTCTGTGGGTAATTTATTTTTTAAGTGGACAAACAAATAAATTACTGGTTACATTTCAGGACATTATACTTTCAGGGTAAGTTGATACAATGCTGATTATGCTTTTAATACTAATTTACTTCCATTATAAAACAAAACCTACTACTTGTTTTAAAATAAAAGTTTGATACTAACTTTTAGTGGAAAGAAAAAAAAATAAGTCTGTCCATAGGTAAATTGGAAGAGTCTCTCCATTGGTGAAAACAAAAACTGAATTTAAAACAACTTTTAAAAGGATAGAAATATAGCAAACATTGCTAGAGAGGAAGAAATTTAACACTGGGCTTAAATTTATAATTTGTACAATTTGTACTGGGTTTAAATTTAAATTAGTACAATTTGGAATGTACTAGTTAGTTGGATGACTCTGCTTAAGTTCCACCTTCTTTTTGCCCTGCTCAGAGTCTGCATACATAATGATGAAGGTGATCTAGGTTTCTAAGGTGAAGTAGACACTATAACACTAAAACGTGGTCTTATTTTCACATTAAGCCTAATTTAGCCATTCTCTCTTATTCTCATAGACTCTTTCACAACCCTATTAAAGCACTCATTGAGTTGCACTTAAGATTTTGTTTTATTTCTGTGTTTATTTAGAAGTCTGTCTTTCCCACCAGCATAGGGGTTCTTATGAGCTAGGGTGAATCACCTTTGTGTCCCACATCACTGTCATTTTGCACAGTGCCTTATATATAAAACCTGCTCAATGAATGTTTGCTGAATGAACACATATGGAACAAAACTGTAGATATCACGGAATTTCATCAGAGACAAAGAGGGAAAAGTAAAATTAGCCAGTAGTTAATAAATAAATCTTATAGCAATACTTTATTATTTGCATATCTCTCTTTTTTTAGAATTAGATTTTAGCTCAAATTGAGATTTGAGATATGAAATGTCTACTCTCACCATAAAAATTGATTACTGATGATGAATTGATGAGGAAGCATGTGTTCCTGACCAAAACCAAACTGGTTGAATAGAACCTATCATTTGGCATTTAGGGAAAAAAAGGAGAAAGAACTAAATCTAACTACCACCTTAATACATGTTTACAAAATTATACTCTGAGAATAACTACTGGCTCATGATTTTCTTCCAAAGAGTATTTTGGTATTTAAATAAATCTGGGGGTGTTGAATGTACCCTGAATTTAGACACCCCTGGAAAATATACTAGAAACAGCTGCTTCAGAAAAACTAAAGACATGGAGAACTCATTCTACATAACCCAACAGATGAAAAGCTGGCAAGTGAGTAGTAGATTGTTTATCATCAATAAACAGTTGATGACATAAGATAAAGAAAGAGGAAAATGCCATCTTTTTCATACTATCCCTCCCCACATTTTTGTGTTACTTTTTTTAGCTAAACTTGGTAGTGGTCAATTTGGTTAAAACATTAGGGAAATGAAGTGGTAACATGCAGTAAAATAACTCTGGAAACCCTAAGACTGATAAATATTTTACAGGTAAAGTTTTGGAAATTGCTAAATGTCAAACAATAAGAGTTAGGTTTTTTTGTTTTGTTTTTTTTAAAGAGACTGCATTTATTCTTCTAATAGTAATCCTAAATACTAAAGATTTTTATACTTATCCTGAGAGGAATAGGATCATAGAAACTAAGCATGAATAAATCTCAGGTTATTCTCAGTTCAGGAAAAATGAAGTACTCTTGACAAAAATAATAACTGCTGTAGAAATATCCTTAAGTTTGTTTAAGCTCTAAACCCAAGAAAAGCAGAACATTTGTCTTTAAGTGGGAGTCTATTAGTTAAACAGTTAAGTTTGTAGTTGGGTAATTTTTAACAGCTTCTCCTGATGTTTATTTATTACAGCTGCAAGATCTGGCGAAAGCTCTTAGGGCATGAAATATGATATAAGCCTGACAATATGTAATTTATATAGAAAATACTTCTGGAGAAAACAAGTAGATGGATGTTTATAGAAGTGATCTTGTGTGACAGCAATATATCTTGAAATATTTGAGATTCATAGCAATTTTCATCCCATTTCAAATACTCCATTTTTACTCTACTACTTGTTTTTTTTTTAAAAACATCAATGTTTTCTGTGCTTGAGAAAGTGAAAGGTTACTAATGTGAAACTGCAATACTGTACAAAATATTATTTATAGGCAAACAAATGTTATCAGTAAAGTATGGTACCAACAAAAATAATGCCCAAATGAAATTTTGCTTGTCTGTTGTGAGATGAAAGCTCCAAGTGAATTCTAGAGAAATATGACTAATTTACAATAAGAATGGATACACTAATCAAGATATAATTAACTGAAATTTGCACCAAGTGATGTGGAAAGAACTCAGATACTCTATAGGAAAAAAACATCTTACATAACTTACCGAATTAATAGGTTTCCCTGCAATATAAGGAGAATATTTTATCTTTAAGAAACATATAGTTTTGGGACCCCGTGGAACTAGAGAGTTAGCACCGCATGCAGTACCTTTGGCTGCATCTCTATCTTCTGTCAGGAGTCTTTTCAAAAACAACATGTAGCAAGAGTTTCAAGATGGCAGAGGAGTAAGACTTGGAGATCACCTTCCTCCCCACAAATACATCAGAAATACATCTACATGTGGAACAACTCGTACAGAACACCTACTGAATGTTGGCAGAAGACCTCAGACTTCCCAAAAGGCAAGAAAATGCCCACGTACTTGGCCGTGGTGCTGACAGGGTCATGGTGCTCTGGCCAGGTGTCAGGCCTGTGCCTCTGAGGTGGGAGAGCCGAGTTGAGGATATTGATCCACCAGAGGCCTCCTGGCTCCAGATAATATCAAATGGCAAAAGCTCTCCCAGAGATCTCAACCTTAACTCTAAGAACTAGCTCCAATCAACAACCAGCAACAAACAGTGCTGGACAACCTTTGCCAAACAACTAGAAAGACAGGAATACAACCCCACCCATTAGCAGAAAGGTTGCCTATAAATTATAATAAGGTCACAGACACCCGAAAACACACAACTGGATGCAGTCCTGCCCACCAGAAAGACAAGATCCAGCCTCATCTACCAGAACACAGGCACAAGCCCCCTCCACCAGGAAGTCTACAAAACCCATTGAATCAACCTTAGCCACTGGAGGCAGACACCAAAAACAATGGGAATTATTAACCTGCAGCATATGAAAAGGAGATCAAAGACACAGTAAACTAAGCAAAATGAGAAGACAGAGAAACACACAGCAGATGAAGGATCAAGGTAAAAACCTACCAGACCAAACAAATGAAGACAAAATAGGCAGTCTACCTGAAAAAGAATTCAGAGTAATGATAGTAAAGATGACCCAAAATCTTCGAACTAGAATGGAGAAAATACAAGAAACATTTAACAAAGAACTAGAAGAACTAAAGAGCAAACAAACAATGATGAACAACACAATAAATGAAATTAAAAATTCTCTAGAAGGAATCAATAGCAGAATAAATGGAGCAGAAGAACAGATAAGTGACTTGGAAGATAAAAGGGTGGAAATAACTATTGCAGAGCAGAATAAAGAAGAAACGAATGAGAAGAATTGAGAAAAGTCTCAGAAACCTCTGGGACAACATTAAATGCACCAACATTCAAACTATAGAGGTCCCAGAAGAAGTAGAGAAAAAGAAAGAGACTAAGAAAATATTTGAAGAGATTATAATTGAAAACTTCCTTAATATGGGAAAAGAAATACTCAATCAAGTCCAAGAAGCACAGAGAGTCCCATACAGGATAAATCCAAGAAGAAACATGCCAAGACACATATTAGTCAAACTATCAAAAATTAAATACAAAGAAAAAATATTAAAAGCATCAAGGGGAAAAAAACCCCACAATAACATATAAGGGAATCCCCATAAGGTTAACAGCTGAACTTTCATCAGAAACTCTGCAAACCAGAAGGGACTGGCAGGACATATTTAAAGTGATGAAAGGAAAAAACCTACAACCAAGATTACTCTACCCAGTAAAAATTTCATTCAGATTCAACAGAGAAATTAAAACCTTTACAGACAACCAAAAGCTAAGAGCATTCAGCACCACTGAAACAGCTTTACAACAAATGCTAAAGGAACTTCTCCAGGCAGGAAACACAAGAGAAGGAAAAGACCTAAAATAACAAACCCAAACAATTAAGAAAATGGTAATAGGAACAAGCATATTGATAATTACCTTAAATTTAAATGGATTAAATGCTCCAACCAAAAGACATATACTGGATGAATGGATACAAAAGAAAACCTGTACATACGCTGTCTACAAGAGACCCACTTTAGACCTAGGGACACATACAGACTGAAAGTGAGGGGATGGAAAAAAGATGGTCTATGCAAATGGAAATCAAATGCAAGCTGGAGTAGCAATTCTCCTTTCAGACAAAATAGACTTTAAAAACAAGGCTATCACAAGAGACAAAGAAGGACACTACATAATGATCAAGAGATCAATCCAAGAAGAAGATATAACAATTGTAAATATTTATGCACCCAACATAATGCACCTGAATACATATGGCAAATGGTAACAGCCATAAAAGAGGAAAACAAAAGTAACACAATCATACAAGGGAACTTTAACACCACAGTTTCACCAATGGACAGATCCTCCAAAATGAAAATAAATAAGGAAACACAAGCTTTAAATGATACATTAAAGAAGGTGGACTTAATTGATATTTATAGGACATTCCATTAAAAAACAACAGAATACACATTCCTCTCAAGTGCTCTTTATTCTCCAGGATAGATCATATCTTGGGTCACAAATCAACTCTTGGTAAATTTAAGAAAATTGAAATCATATCAAGTATCTTTGCTGACCACAGCATTATGAGACTAGACATGAACTACAGGAAAATATCTGTAAATATACAAACACATGGAAGCTAAACAATATACTACTAAATAACCAAGACATCACTGAAGAAATCAAAGAGGAAATTTAAAAAATACCTAGAAACAAATGACAATGAAAACACGATGACCCAAAGTCTATGGGATGCAGCAAAAGCAGTTCTAAGAGGGAAGTTTATACCACTACAATCCTACAGCAATAAACAAGAAACATCTCAAACAAACAACCTAACCTTACACCTAAAGTAATTAGAGAAAGAAGAGCAAAAACACCCCAAAGTTAGAAGAAGGAAATAAATCATAAAGATCAGATCAGAAATAAATGAAAAAGAAATGAAGGAAAAAATAGCAAAGATCAATAAAACTAAAAGCTGTTTTTTTTGTGAAAATAGACAAAATTGATAAACCGTTAGCCAGACTCATCAAGAAAAAAATGGAAGAAAACTCAAATCAATAGAATGAGAAATGAAAAAGGAGAAGTAACAACTGACACTGCAGAAATACAAAAGGATCATGCGAGGTTACTACAAGCAACTATATGACAATAAAATGGACACTGTGGAAGAAATGGACACATTCTTAGAAAAGCACAACCTGCCAAGACTGAACCAGGAAGAAATAGAAAATATAAACAGACCAATCACAAGCACTGAAATTGAGACTGTGATTAAAAATCTTCCAACAAACAAAAGCCCAGAACAAGATGGCTTCACAGAAGAATTCTATCAAACATTTAGAGAAGAGCTAACACCTATTCTTTTCAAACTCTTCCAAAATGTAGCAGCAGGAGGAACACTCCAAAACTCATTCTATGAGGCCACCATCACTCTGATACCAAAAGCAGAAAAAGATGTCACAAAGAAAGAAAACTACAGGCCAATATCACTGATTAACATAGATGTAAAAACCCTCAACAAAATACTAGCAAACAGAATCCAACAGCACATTAAAAGGATCATACACCATAATCAAGTGGGGTTTATCCCAGGAATGCAAGGATTCTTCAATATAAACAAACCAATCAATGTGATACACCATATTAATAAATTGAAGGATAAAAACCATATGGTCATCTCAATAGATGCAGAAAAGGATTTCAACAAATTCAACACCCATTTATGATAAAAAACCCTGCAGAAAGTAGGCATACAGAGAACTTACCTCAACCTAATAAAGGCCATATATTACAAATCCATAGGCAACAAATTTCTCAATGCTGAAAAACTGAAACCATTTCCACTAAGATCAGGAACAAGACAAGGATGTCCAATCTCATCACTATTATCCCACAAATTTTTGGAAGTTTTAACTACAGCAACCAGTGAAGAAAAAGAAGTAAAAGGAGGGCTTCCCTAGTAGCTCAGTGGTTGAGAATATGCCTGCTAGTGTGAGGTATGCGGGTTTGAGCCCTGGTCTGGGAGGATCCCACATGCCATGGAGCAACTGGGCCCGTGAGGCACAATTACTGAGCCTACACGTCTGGAGCCTGTGCTCCGCAACAAGAAAGGCCACAATAATGAAAGGCCCGCACACCATGATGAAGAGTGGCCCCTGCTTGCCACAACTAGAGAAAACCCTCACACAGAAATGAAGAACAAACACAGCCAAAAATAAATAAATGAATAAAATTTAAAAAAAAAGAAATAAAAGGAATCCTTATTGGAAAATAAGAAGTAAAGCTGTCACTGTTTTCAGATGACATGATACTATACATAGAGTACCCTAAAGACTCTACAAGGAAACTACTAGAGCTAAACAATGAATTTGGTGAAGTAGCAGGGTACAAAATTAATGCACAGAAATCTCTTGCATTCTTATACACTACTGATGAAAAATCTGAAGGAGAAATTAAGGAAACACTCCCATGTACCATTGCAACAAAAATCATAAAATACCTGGGAATAAAACTACCTAAGGAGAAAAATGACCTGTATGCAGAAAACTATAAGACACTGATGAAAGAAATAAAAGATGATATAAACAGATGGAGAGAAATACCATGTCCTTGGATTGGAAGAATCAACATTCTGATAATGACCATTCTATGCAAAGCAATCTACAGATTCAATTCAATCTCTGTAAAACTACTAATGACATTTTTCACAGAACTAGAACAAAAATGTCACAGTTTGTATGGAAACACAAAAGACCCTGAATAACCAAAGCAATCTTGAGATAGAAAAATGGAGCTGAAGAAATCAGCCTCACTGACTTCAGACTATACTACAAAGCTACAGTAATCAAGACAGTATGGTACTTGCACAAAAACAGAAATATAGATCAATGGAACAGGATAGAAAGCCCAGAGATAAAGCCACACACATATGGTCACCTTATTTTCGATCAAGGAGACAAGAATATACAATGGAGAAAAGACAGCCTCCTTAATAAGTGGTGCTGGGAAATTTGGACACCTACATGTAAAAGAATGAAATTAGAACACTCCTTAACACCATACACAAAAATAAACTCAAAATGGATTAAAGACCCAAATGTAAGAGCAGACACTATAAAACTCTTAGAGGAAAACATAGACAGAACACTCTATGACATAAATCACAGCAAGATCCTTTTTGACCCACCTTCTAGATAAATGGAAATAAAAACAAAAATAAACAAATGGGACCTAATGAAACTTAAAAGCTTTTGCATAGCAAAGGAAACCATAAACAAGATGAAAAGGCAACCCTTAGAATGGGAGATAATATTTTTAAATGAATCAATGGACAAAGGATTAATTTTCAAAATATACAAGCAGCTCATGCAGCTCAATATCAAAAAAACAAACAACCCAATCCAAAAATGGGCAGAAAACTTAAATAGACATTTCTCCACAGAAGATATACAGATTGCCAACAAATACATGAAAGGATGCTCAACATCACTAATCATTAGAGAAATTTAAATCAAAATTACAATGATGTATCACCTCAATATGGTCAGAATGGCCATCATCAAAAAATCTATAAACAATAAATGCTGAAGAAGGTGTAGAGAAAGGGGAACCCTCTAGCACTGTTGGTAGGAATGTAAATTGATACAGCTACTATGGAGAACAGTATGGGGGTTCCTAGAAAACCTAAAAATAGAACTACCACTGGATCCAGCAATCCCACTACTGGGCATATACCCTGAGAAAAACATAAATCAAAAATGTCATGTATCACAATGTTCATTGCAGCACTATTTACAATAGCCAGGACATGGAAGCAAGCTAAGTGTTTGTTGACAGATGAATGGATAAAGAAGATGTGACACATATATACAATGGAATATTACTCAGCCGTAAAATGAAATGAAACTGAGTTATTTGTAGTGAGGTGGATGGACCTAGAGTTTGTCATACAGAGTGAAATAAGTTAGAAAGAGAAAAACTAGTATCATATGCTAACAGATATATATGGATCCTAAAAAAAAAAAAAAAGAAGTTCTGAAGAACCTAGGGGCAGGACAGGAAGAAAGATACAGACGTAGAGAATGGACTTGAGGACACGGGGAGGGGCCATGGTAAGCTGGGATGAAGTGAGAGAGTGGCATGGACATATATACACTACCAAATGTAAAATAGATAGCTAGTGGGAAGCAGCCGCATAGCACCGGGAGATCAGCTCAGTGCTTTGTGACCACCTAGAGGGTTGGAATATGGAGGGTGGGAGAGAGATGGAAGAAGGAAGAGATATGGGGATATATGTATATGTATAGCTGATTCACTTTGTTATAAAGTAGAAACTAACACACCATTGTAAAGCAATTATACTCCAATAAAGATGTTAAAAAAAAAAAAAGAAAAGAAACATATAGTTTTAAAACAAGCTTGCATTTCTTTGGAATTAAATAGTTCAAATTCACTAAGTTGTTCTTTTGGTAGTTTTACTGTAATATCTTTCTAAGAATTGTGAAAACCACAGACCTGAAAGCCATCCTAGAGGCCTCTTAAGCTATTCTTTTTCCTCAATTGTGCTTAAACGTGATGGTGGTGACTGACAATGATGGATGTAATAAGAAAAATTCTCTGAGAATTCTTCCTGCATTTAATGTTTAGTTATTACTGATGTTATTTTCCATTACATTACATAGCATCATTTTCATTAAAAACCATGGGAATTTATTTCTTTAAGAATCAAGATTAGTTTTTTTTCTGCCGAGAAACTTATTTTGTTATATACTTTAAATTCTGTGGATGAAACAGGTATAAAGTGCCTTTGGAACCCCAAAGAAATAGCAAGGATAGGTACTCTGTAAAACTATAGAATGGCTAAAAAGGGTAAATCAGCTAAAATGCAAGAGAAACATCTCTGTCAAATGTAAGGTGAAAGAAATGCAAAATAGTGAGGAGGTAAATCCACAAGCCTGCTTGGCTCAAGATTAGGCAGTTTAGTCTCTGTGTAATGATGCTAGATGGGGGATAGGTCCCAGCCCACTATTTGAAGGAAAGAAGCTGAAAAACGTTATTGCCTTGGATAAGAAACTGCCAAACTGCAATGACACAAATATGATTTTACAATGAATAATTGAGCCAGGTCACCCACTGGCCCAGGCCCTTTATTGAAATATCACAACATCAGCTGTGGCCTGAGTCCCAAAGTGCTTTTATAAGATGTGGTTCTGGTCCTAAACTGGGAGCCCTATCAGCTGGGCAGAAGGAACTGTAAATCCATAATACAAGATAATACTGGAAAATTAGGAGGTTAATGATAGAAACTTTCACACAGAATTAGCCACAGTACTCTAGCCGCCTAGCAATAATAATAACAAATTAGATTAACAATTAAAATTACAATAGTTATGAGTTGTTAAAAGCACAGGACTGTGTTATATTAATCTGGAAATAAAGATATTCATAAGGGAATCCAAATCTGCTTTAGTTATTTTTATTTTTATAGGAACACTTTTGGTTCACTTCATTTTCAGGTAGTATTACATGAACTGTTATCCCAAGATAGAATATTAAAGTTAAGGATTTCTTAAGTGGAATAGCTCCTTGTATGGAAAGATCCAAATTGTGACTCTGGCAATGGATGGATGTAGCAGAATGAAAGCAAAATCTGCTAAAAGTAATGAGGTCAAGGAGTAAGGAGGTTAGACTGTTGGATGCATTATCTCTGACGATGATGGATTTGCTCATGATGATGACAGAAATGTGGATGAAGAGGGAAACAATAAGTGAGGCACCGACTTTTCAATGACTAAGCTTTAATAACCTGGAGGTCAGAATATGACAGTGACAAGAAGGGAAAAAAAACAAGTATTTTATGGTTTCTAAATCAAATAACGCTATTATTAATCATATTCAATCATGTATTTATTCATTTACTCAAATTATTTAGTGGGAATCCTCTAAGAGTGATTTTCTTTTCTATGTTTGCCTCCTCTGTAGACCATTTATTTTATATTGCAGCAATTCCTTTGTCATCTTCTATGCTTGTCAGAGTGCCCCAGAATTTATTTGTGTCTCCTCTAATCTTTACCATTTACACTCACCTCTGCTGTAATCTCTTATTAAGATGTGTGTAAATGCTATCTCTTCACTGACATCTCATTCCCCTGAAATTCAGACTTCTGGACCCATCTGGTTATTTGACATTAAAACTTATTGTTATTTAGATGATTATTAATAATATTTAAGAGAAATCTCAACATTAGCTGTACTCCTGGTCAACCCTTCAAAACGCCCTTCTTCAGTCTTCTCCATACTGATAGATGGCAATTCCATTATTGGAGTTGTTAACACTAATCACTTTGATACTATTATTAATCTTATTTACCTTCTTTTCCCATAAATCCACATCTGATCATAGCAATCTGACCTCTTCTCACCATCTCTCTGGTCCAAGCTAACATTTTCTCTTGTCTGGATCATTGTAGTCGCCTCTTAATTGGTTTCCCTACTTCTGTATTTGCTGCCTTCATTCTATTCTTAACAAAAAAGTAGAGTAATCCTGGCACTATATGGGTCCAGTCATTTCATTTACCTTCTTCAATACCTCCAATAGCTTTTCATCTCATCAATGTAAATCCTAAACTTTGTAAAGTGGCATCTAACATCTTAAACAATCTCTTTTGAAAACCACGGCCATGTGTACATTTTGGGTCTCACTTTTTTGCACTCTCCACTTTTGTTGTTCTATCCAGTCAAGAAGGCCTTCTTCTGTAATAGGGAAGAACATATGTGACTCCAGATTAGATTTGTTCCTTTTGTTTTAACCTTTGTGCTTCGTTGCCTGTGCTTAGTCATGTTGGCTTTGTACCCTTTGTAAAAGAATGTTGCCTATAGCCTGCAATATACAAGGTAGCCTATGCTAAGGGCTCTAGACTCTAAAAGTCCATTAATATAGAGATAAAAAGTTGCAGAACAGAGAATAACATTTGTTTTGTTGGAGGTTTACATGAACATCATGACCTGACCTAGGTGGACAGCTGCAAGAACAAAGGATTCTGACACCAAGAAGTCTGCAAAAACTAACCATACCCCTCCCTCACCTTGCCTTTAAAAGTGCTTTGCTGAAACCCTTTGAGGAGCTCGGAGTTTTTTTAGGCAGTAGCCACCCATTTCCTTGCATGGCCCTGCAAAAAACGTTTCTCTGTTCCAAACTCTGACGTTTTAGTTTGTTTGGCCACACTGTGCATAGGACACAGGAACTTGTCTTTGGTAACACTTCCTGTCCCTAACTGGCCAGATATGCCCCCACTTCATTGATTTACAGTTGTTCTTTTCTCCACTTACAGCACTTTTCCTGCAGATATCACTTTCTCCCTTTCTACATTTAGGGCTTGATCAAACGCTAACTTCTCAGTAATTATACATTATTAAATATATAAACTGGAGCCCCCAGCTCCCATGGGGCCTCTCTCCCTTCTTGCCTTAGTTCTTCCTCTGAACACTTATTATCATTCATTTATATATCAATACAACATACTTATTCATCTTTTACAAATTTGTATGTTAAATTTATCCAAATTGGCTCGTGTCCATCTCACTCAACAGAATGAAAGCTCAATAATGGCAGTAGTTTTTCCAGCTTGGTGTACTGCAGACCTAATACCTAAAATAATGTCTGTGTTCAGTAAATATTTATAGAGTGAATGAATAAATATCATCTTCCAAATATATGTATTTACACCTGTCTTATTAAATCAAATGGCATACTTATATTCCTTATAATTGTTTAAATATTATAGCTCTGTGATAGTATAGCTAAGACAGCATGTCTTTTACCTTGGAGCATTAATTAGTGATATCCTTATCACTAATTCAAATCTAAACCCCATTTTTTCAAAGTGCCCAAAGAAATATGCACTGAATAATTATATAGATAGGAAGATTCATAGCTGATTCAATGAGTCAAACATTGTGAAAAATAAAATCATGTTTCATAATGAAATTATAATTTCTCTTCCCACACATACACATTTTCTGTGCCTAATCTCAAATATTCATACTAAGCAGCTTTAATTGTAGTTGTCCTAAGTCATTTCTAGGTAAGAAAAATTTATAAGAACCCACTAAAGACCATGACAAAAAGTGGCCACAGACCTATTTGGATAACTATCATCCTTCCTTCTTGCTCAATTTTTTTAATGAGACCATTACATTTTCTGAGAGAGGTCCAAACTCCTTAGCATGAGTTTCAATGTTCAATGTTCAGTTAAACCTACATTTTCAACCTCATTTTTCTAGCTCCCTCTTTTCCTCCACTAATCTGCCCTAAATCCTGCTGATTTTGACAATTTTCTGCTGGCACGCAATGATATAAAAGCATAGGAGGAAGAATTATAGGAAGATGGTGGAAGAGTAAGACATAGAGATCCCCTTCCTCCCCACAGATACATCAGAAATACATCTACACGTGGAACAACTCCTACAGAACACCCATTGAACACTGGCAGAAGACCTCAGACCTCCCAAAAGGCAAGAAACTCCCCACGTACCTGGGTAGGGCAAAAGAAAAAAAGAATAAACAGAGACAAAAGAATAGGGACAGGACCTGCACCAGTGGGAGGGAGCTGTGAAGGAGGAAAGGTTTCCACACACTAGGAAGCCCCTTCGCGGGCGGAGACTGTGGGTGGCGGAGGGGGGAGGCTACAGAGCCACGGAGAAGAGTGCAGCAACAGGGGTGCAGAGGGCAAAGCGGAGAGATTCCTGCACAGAGGATTGGTGCTGACCAGCACTCACCAGCCCGAGAGGCTTGTCTGCTCACACACCGGGGCAGGTGGGGTCTGGGAACTGAGGCTTGGGCTTTGGTTGGAGCACAGGGAGAGGACTGGGGCTGGCGGCGTGAAAACAGCCTGCAGGGTGTTAGTGCACCACAGCTAGCCGAGAGGGAGTCTGGGAAAAAGTCTGGACCTGCCGAAGAGGCAAGAGACTTTTTCTTCTCTCTTTATTTCCTGGTGTGTGAGGAGAGGGGATTAAGAGAGCTGCTTAAAGGAGGTCCAGAAATGGGCGTGAGCCGTGGCTATCAGCACGGACCCCAGAGACGGGCATGAGATGCTAAGGCTGCTGCTGCCACTACCAAGAAGCCTGTGTTCGAGCACAGGTCACTATCCACACCTCCCCTCCCAGGATCCTGTGCAGCTCGCCACTGCCAGGGTCCTGTGATCCAGGGACAACTTCCCCGGGAGAACACACTGCACACCTCAGTCTGGTGCAACATCAAGCGGGCCTCTGCCGCCGCAGGCTCACCCACACTACATGCCCCTACCTCCCCCCCAGCCTGAGTGAGCCAGAGCCACCGAATCAGCTGCCTTTAACCCCGTCCTGTCTGAGCGGAAAAACAGACGCCCCCCAGCAACCTACACGCAGAGGCGGGGCCAAATCCAAAGCTGAACCCCGGGAGATGTGCAAACAAAGAAGAGAAAGGGAAATCTCTCCCAGCAGCCTCAGGAGCAGTGGATTAAATCTCCACAATCAACTTGATGTACGCTGCATCTGTGGAATACCTGAATAGACAAGGAATCATCCGAAATTGAGGAGGTGGACTTTGGGAGCAAGATATATTATTTTTTGCCCTTTTCCTCTGTGAGTGTGTATGTGTATGCTTCTGTGTGAGATTTTGTCTGTATAACTTTGCTTTCACCATTTGTCCTAGGGTTCTCTCCAACTGTTTTTTTTCTTGTTTGTTTGTTTGTTTTTACTTAAAAAGTTTTATTTCTTAATAATTATTTTTTTATTTTAATAACTTTATTTTATTTTATCTTACTTTATTTTATTTTATCCTCTTTCTTTCTTTCTTTCTACATTTTCTCCCTTTTATTCTGAGCTGTGTGGATGAAAGGCTCTTGGTGCTCCAGCCAGGAGTCAGTGCTGTGCCTCTGACATGGGAGAGCCAACTTCAGGACACTGATACACAAGAGAGCTCCCAGCTCCACGTAATATCAAATGGTGAAAATCTCCCAGAGATCTCCATCTCAACACCAACACCCAGCTTAACTCAACGACCAGCAAGCTACAGTGCTAGAGACACTATGCCAAACAACTAGCAAGTCAGGAACACAACACCACCCATTAGCAGGGAGGTTGCCTAAAATCATAATAAGGCCACAGAAACCCCCAAACACACCATCAGATGTGGACCTGCCCACCAGAAAAACAAGATCCAGCCTCATCCACCAGAACACAGGCACTAGCCCCCTCCACCAGGAAGCCTACACAACCTACTGAACCAACAATAGCCACTGAGGGCAGACACCAAAAATCAACAGGAACTAGGAACCTGTAGCCTACAGAAAGGAGACCCCAAACACAGTAAGATAAGCAAAATGAGAAAACAGAAAAACACACAGCAGATGAAGGAGCAAGATAAAAACCCACCAGACCTAACAAATGAAGAGGAAATAGGCAGTCTACCTGAAAAAGAATTCAGAATAATGATAGTAAAGATGATCCAAATCTTGGAAATAGAATAGAGAAAATGCAAGAAACATTTAACAAGGACCTAGAAGAACTAAAGAGGAAACAAGCAATGATGAACAGCACAATAAATGAAATTAAAAAGACTCTAGAAGGAATCAAGCAGACTAACTGAGGCAGAAGAACGGATAAGTGACCTGGAAGATAAAATAGTGGAAATAACTACTGCAGAGCAGAATAAAGAAAAAGGAATGAAAAGAACTGAGGACAGTCTCAGAGACCTCTGGAACAACATTAAACGGACCAACATCCGAATTATAGGGGTCCCAGAAGAAGAAGAGGAAAAGAAAGGGTCTGAGAAAATATTTGAAGAGATTATAGTTGAAAACTTCCCTAATATGGAAAAGGAAATAGTTAATCAAGTCCAGGAAGCACAGAGAGCCCCTTATAGGATAACTCCAAGTAGAAACATGCCAAGACACATATTAATCAAATTGTCAAAAATTAAATACAAAGAAAATATATTAAAAGCAGCAAGGGGAAAACAACAAATAACACACAAGGGAATCCCCGTAAGGTTAACAGCTGATCTTTCAGCAGAAACTCTGCAAGCCAAAAGGGACTGGCAAGATATATTTAAAGTGATGAAGGAGAAAAACCTACATCCAAGATTACTCTACCCAGAAAGGATCTCATTTAGATTTGATAGAGAATTTAAAAACTTTACAGACAAGCAAAAGTTGAGAAAGTTCAGCACCACCAAACCAGCTTTACAACAAATGCTAAAGGAACTTCTCTAGGCAAGAAACACAAGAAAAGGAAAAAACCTACAATAGCAAACCCAAAACAATTAAAAAAAATGGGAATAGGAACATACATGTTGATAATTACCTTAAATGTATATGGACTAAATTCTCCCACCAAAAGACACAGACTGGCTGAATGGATACAAAAACAAGACCCATATATATACTGTCTACAAAAGACGCACTTCAGACTTAGGGACACATACAGACTGAAAGTGAGAGGATGGAAAAAGATATTCCATGCAAATGGAAATCAAAAGAAAGCTGGAGTAGCAATTCTTATATCAGACAAAATAGACTTTAAAATAAAGACTTTTACAAGACACAAAGAATGACACTACATAATGATCAAGAGATTGATCTAAGAAGAATATATAACAATTGTAAATATTTATGAACCCAACATAGGAGCACCTCAATACATAAGGCAAATACTAACAGCCATTAAAGGGGAATTGACAGTAACACATTCATAGTAAGGGACTTTAACACCCTGCTTTCACCAATGGACAGATTATCTAAAGTGAAAATAAATAAGAAAACACAAGCTTTAAATGATACATTAAACAAGATGGAGTTAATTGCTATTTATAGGACATTTCATCCAAAAACTACAGAATACACATTTTTTCAAATGATCATGGAACATTCACCAGGATAGATCGTAACTTGGGCCACAAATCAAGCCTTGGTAAATTTAAGAAAATTGAAATTTTTTCAAGTATCTTTTCCGACTACAATGCTATGAGACTAGATATCAATTACAGGAAAAGATCTGTAAAAGATACAAACACACAGAGGCTAAACAATACACTACTTAATAACGAAGTGATCACTGAAGAAATCAAAGAGGAAATCAAAAAATACCTAGAAACAAATGACAATGGAGACACGACGACCCAAAACTTATGGGATGCAGCAAAAGCAGTTCTAAGAGGGAAGTTTATAGCAATACAATACTATCTTAAGAAACAGGAAACATCTCGAATAAACAACATAACCTTGCACCTAGAGCAATTAGAGAAAGAAGAACAAACAAACAAACAAAAATAAACTCAGAGTTAGCAGAATGAAAGAAATCATAATGATCAGATCACAAATAAATGAAAAAGAAATGAAGGAAATTATAGCAAAGATCAATAAAACTAAAGCTGGTTCTTTGAGAAGATAAACAAAATTGATAAAACATAAGCCAGACTCATCAAGTATAAAAGGGAGAACATTCAAATCAATAGAATTAGAAATGAAAAAGGAGAAGTAACAATTGACACTACAGAAATACAAAAGATCATGAGATATTACTACAAGCAACTCTATGCCAATAAAATGGACAATCTGGAAGAAATGGACAAATTCTTAGAAATGCACAAGCTGCCAAGACTGAATCAGGAAGAAATAGAAATATGAACAGACCAATCACATGCACTGAAATTTAAACTGTGATTAAAAATCTTCCAACAAACAAAAGCCCAGGCCCAGATGGCTTCAAAGGCGAATTCCATCAAACATTTACAGAAGAGGTAACACCTATCCTTCTCATACTCTTCCAAAATATATCAGAGTGAGGAACACACCCAAACTCACTTTACGAAGACACCAACACCCTGATACCAAAACCAGACAAAGATGTCACAAAGAAAGAAAACTACAGGCCAATATCACTGATGAACATAGATGCAGACATCCTCAACAAAATACTAGCAAACAGAATCCAAAGGCACATTAAAAGGATCATACACCATGATCAGGAGGGAGTTATTCTAGGAATGCAAGGATTCTACAATATACTCAAATCAATCAATGTGTTACACCATATTAACAAATTGAAGGTGAAAAACCATATGGTCATCTCAATAGATGCAGAGAAAGCTCTTGACAAAATTCAACCCCCATTTATGATGAAAACCCTGCAGGAAGTAGGCATAGAGGGAACTTTCCTCAATGTAATAAAGGCCATATATGACAAACCCACAGCCAGCATCATCTTACATGGTGAAAAACTGAAAGCATTTCCACTAAATCAGGAACAAGACAAGGCTGCCCACTCTCACCACTATTATTCAACTTACTTTCGGAAGTTTTAGCCACAGCAATCAGAGAAGAAAAAGAAATAAAAGGAATCCAAATTGGAAAAGAAGAAGTAAAGCTGACACTGTTTGCAGGTGACATGATACTATACATAGAGGATCCTAAAGATGCAACCAGAAAACTACTAGAGCTACTCAATGAATCTGGTAAAGAAGCAGGATACAAAATTAGTGCACAGAAATATCTGGCATTCCTATACACTAATGATGAAAAATCTGAAAGTGAAATTAAGAAAACACTCCCATTTACCATTGCCACAAAAAGAATTAAATATCTAGGAATAAACCTACCTAAGGAGACAAAAGTCCTGTATGTAGAAAATTATAAGACACTGATGAAAGAAATTAAAGATGATACAAAAAGATGGAGAGATAAACCATGTTCTTGGATTACAAGAATCAACATTGTGAAAATGACTCTACTACCCAAAACAGTCTACAGATTCAATGCAATCCCTGTCAAACTACTACTGGCATTTTTCACAGAACTAGAACAAAAAAATCACAATTTGTATGGAAACACAAAAGACCCCGAAGAGCCAAAGCAATCTTTAAAACAAAATCAGAGCTGGAGGAATCAGACTCCCTGACTTCAGACTATACTACAAAGCTACAGTAATTAAGACAGTATGGTACTAGCAAAAAAACAGAAAGATAGATCAATGGAACAGGAGAGAAAGGCCAGAGTTAAACCCATGCACATATGGTCACCTTAAATTTGATAAAGGAGGCAGGAGTGTACAGTGGAGAAAGGACAGCCTCTTCAATAAATGGTGCTGGGAAAACTGGACAGCTACATGTAAAATTATGAGATTAGAACAATCCCTAACACCTTACACAAAAGTAAGCTCAAAATGGATTAAACACCTAAATGTAAGGCCAGAAACTATCAAACTCTTAGAGGAAAACATAGGCAGAACACTCTATGACATAAATCACAGCAAGATCCTTTTTGACCCACCTCCTAGAGAAATGGAAAAAAAATAAAAATAAACAAATGGGACCTAATGAAACTTACAAGCTTTTGCACAGCAAAGGAAACCATAAACAAGACCAAAAGACAACCCTTGGAATGGGATAAAATATTTGCAAATGAAGCAGCTGACAAAGGTTTAATTTCCAAAATTTACAAGCAGCTCATGCAGCTCAATAACAAAAAAAAACAAACAACCCAATCTAAAAATGGGTAGAAGACCCAAATAGACATTTCTCCAGAGAAGATATACAGATTTCCAACAAACACATGAAAGAGTGCTCAACATCATTAATCATCAAAGAAATGCAAATCCAAACTATAATGTGATATCATCTCACACCAGTCAGAATGGCCATCATCAAAAAATCTAGAAACGATAAATGCTGGAGAGGATGTGGAGAAAAGGGAACACTCTTGTACTGCTGGTGGGAATGTGAATTATTACAGCCACTATGGAGAACATATGGAGGTTCCTTAAAAAGCTACAAATAGAACTACCATATGACCCAGCAATCCCACTACTGGACATATACCCTGAGAAAACCATAATTCAAAAAGAATCATGTACCAAAATATTCATTGCAGCTCTATTTACAATAGCCAGGACATGGAAGCAACCTAAGTGTCCGTCATCAGATGAATGGATAAAGAAGATTTTGGACATATATACAATGGAATATTAGTCAGTCGTAAAAAGAAACGAATTTGAGTTTTTTGTAGTGAGGTGGATGGACCTAGAGTCTGTCATACAGAGTGAAGTAAGTCAGAAACAGAAAGACAAATACCGTATGCTAACACATATATATGGAATCTAAGAGAAAAAAATTATCATGAAGAACCTAGGGGTAAGACGGGAATAAAGACACAGACCTACTGGAGAATGGACTTGAGGATATGGGGAGGGGGAAGGGTAAGCTGTGATAAAGTGAGAGAGTGGCATGGACATATATACACTACCAAACGTAAAATAGATAGCTAGTGGGAAGCAGCTGCACAGCACAGGGAGATCAGCTCGGTGCTTTTTGACCACCTAGAGGGGTGGGATAGGGAGGGTGGGAGGGAGGGTGATGCAAGAGGGAAGAGATACAGGAACATATGTATATGTATAACTGATTCACTTTGTTATAAAGCAGAAACTAACACACCATTGTAAAGCAATTATACTCCAATAAAGATGTAAAAAAAAAAAAGCGTAGGAGTTTTCTTGCAGCAGCATTTCAGTATACAGTCTTCTTTGTAGCTGTCAAAATGTTTTTGAAGGAAGTGGCTTTCTCATGTATAGATCGCAGCCAATTCAGGGTGACAAGAGACTAGCTTATTTATTTTTAAATATTTCTCAATATCCAATGCAATGTTTTGCATATAGTGAGTATTTTAAAAAAACATACTGATTTTAAGGGTTTTTATTTTTTCTAAAACAGATATTCCCCCTACCCTATTATTTGGTGGACTAAAAAGTGGATGAAAAAATTGAAATCTCAAGGTCAGTATATGGCTTCAATTTTTTAAAATATACCTCATGTTAGTAATGGTTCTATAGATTTATGCTTTTTGGTAACTGAAAGAAATATGAATAACAATTATAATCAGCCTCAAAGGGGTTTTATTAAAAATAACTGTTGATTCTACCATAATTTGATGGTATTGGAAGACGACAGAGATATCGTGTGGCCAATGATTGGCAGAGTTAACTGGCAGCTCCAAGCCAGGCATTCCATCATGTCAGAGCCCCTGCAGGAAGCAGGCAACAAAATCAACAATCACTTTTCCATGTACAGCACTTTATCATTCAAAGACATCTCTCAAAGTAATACTTTACAAGACTGTACAGTGACTGAATGAAACAGCTAGCAATACCAAGCAAACAACTGAAAGCTAAATAGGGGAAAAAGTGATTCATATTGATTTGATTGAAAAGAACAGAACATCTTTGGGTTGCGGATTTGGAGAAAAAGATGTAAACTAGTCCATACATGAGACCACACCTTGGGATGTTTGTTCAATGATAATTTCAGTTGAACTATGCAAATAACATCAGGAGATTCTCAGGTTTAGCAGAGATAGTTCAGAGAAACAAATAGAAGAAAAACTTCCAAAGCTCTTTTTTTGGTCAGAGAGAGAGTAAAAAGTAAACGAATCACCTAGAAATTGTTATGACCTCTCTAAAGTTGTTCTTCTGGTACAAAAGCTGGAGATTTTAAGTACAGCAAACCAAAAAAGACAAAAAAAAAACACTGCCTATGCCTTTATTTACATTTAGAGGTAAAACAGTATGGTTAAGGGCATCTATCAAAACAAGTATTCTCCCCAGATAGCACTTAGTAATTGTGCATTTTATTGGTGACAAAGAATATACTTCTGTTTTACAGACCTAAATTGAGCAACTTAAATTCAAAGCTATCTAAAAGAGCAAATCAATGGCATGGCCCTTAGACTTTAGTATACTTGCTTTAGTGCAAGATTTCTCAATCTAGATTTTACTGACATTTTGAGACAAATAATTGTTGGGGCGTGGGGGATTTGGAGGCTCTCCTATAGAGTGCAGGATGTTTAGCAAAATCTCTGGTCTTTTCCCATTAGATGCCAGTAGTATAAAGTGTCTGCAGATATTGTCAAACAGCTTTTGGATGGTGGGGGGAGGGTGAGGGGGCACAAAATTTCCCTCTGTTGAGAAACCACTGGTTTTAGTGTCTTGGGAGATCAGTTTTGTTGAGCTATTTTTTCTGACAACCCAGTCGTAAGTACTGCTGCTGACTTTGCCAAGACTTTAATATGGCTAATTTTATAAGCACATTTAACTTATCACACCATGTTGTGATTACCAACTTCCTAGTGTGCTGCCTCACCTAGACATAAGGACTGCAAAGGCAGACTCAACATCTCCATTGTTGATTATGGATTCCACAAGGACAACATAGGGCTTGGCACATAGGACTTAAGCAATAAGCAGTAAGTATATATTTAGTGAATTAATTACATTCTTTGCCATATGTAATAAGTTCAAGTACAAAAATTAAGAACACAGCATGGACAAAATAGTTTGTAAATGTAGGATATGCATATTTGTTTTACAGAGAAATAGCTTAAGGCTCTAATAAGCTGCACAGCAACTGAAAGGTAATGCATGGTTATAAAAAGGCTGAATATAATGGCTAAATTTATCATCTCTTTGTTCCTAAGCATAAACATCATATTATCCTCCTGAGGCAAGGTGGTATTAACTCAGGCCCCCAAAAGTAAATAATTTCAATAAAAATAGATTGGTCATACTCATGCCATTAGAGAATGTAGGAGTATACTATTATAGTTATGTTAACCTCTTTTATAGTGAAACTCACAGCATCACTGTGGGGCGAGTCAAATCATTTTATCAAGATTATAAAACATACTCCAGAGGGAAGTGTTATCAGTTTATTGTAAGCTTGCAAGTAAAAAATTATAGAACTATATGTCTTCGATGAGGTCTTAATTTCTTTAGTTTGTTTAGGGGATAAGAAAAAAAATGAATGAATAGCTCACATTTTCTCATATAAAAATGTAAAATATAGCTACACAATATAATGCTTTATTTTGAAATTGTACTTCTACTACAAAAGTTAACGGTTATGAACTCTATTTTTCTATAGACCTATTTTCCTTTTCTTGAGTTGAATGAAATCTTAAAGAAAAGATTTTTTGTGTGTCTTTTGATGATAACTGAAAAAGATTTCTCTTGTACAGTGTATTCTCTCAAAGATTACCCTTCTTATCCTAGCTTAACTTTAGGCAGGTAAATTCATGCTGTTTATTTTTTTTCTTCTTCCTAATAATTCTTCTAGTAGTGTGTGACTAACCATATCATTAAAACAGTATACTTTATAATATTTGTGGACTATCTCTTAATATTTTTATAGTCCTTATCTTTATCTTTTTCAAGTTTAATTGAAAAACTTCCTTAGGATGGCTCAAACAACCAACCTACTTTTAAAGCAATTTTGTTTAGCATTAAATAATTCACTAATTTGTTTTTCTCTTAATTTTTATTTAGATATAGTTATCTCCAAAAGTCCTTTTTATGTCTTTGTACAATTTTATAGCTAAGATAATTTTAAGCCATTGTTACTCATTTATTAAAAAAATTGTCCCTGTATTTTTTTTCAAGAGATAATTAGTTAAGCACCTATTATAGTGTGATATTGTTTTGTAGAAAGATAAATTAAATATAGCTTCTGTCTTTTAGGTGGTTATGTCTACTAGTTTATCTAATAATAAAAGTATAAATGTTACAGCTTGAATTTTTTAAACATTCAAATGTGCCAGGCACTACTGTGGACATTTGATATATGTTAACAAACCTGGAGAATGTTCTAGCCGCTGCAGCATTATCTTTCTCCTACATTAATAGATTGGACTTATTTATAATGATTATAAATCATTTGGCTTCAGCCAGCTTGAAAGTTTTAACCCCTTGGTCTATAGTAGTTCCTTGTAAGTTCATAAAAGCATCAATTAAATGCTAATAGCTAGCCTTTCATCCATGGTCTAGTATATTACCTAAAACACCTATCATCTCTGTAAGTCTACAGAGACTAAAGTATGGGGATTGTAAGTTACCTAGAAAATGTAATGTCTACTTATTTAATCACACGTATTTTCTATGTTTATTATATATGCCAAGCAGAAATATTAAATATGTTTAAAGTGATTAGAATACATGAATAAAAATTATGTTCAAACAAACCAATATTTGGAAAATAAATCAGGGAACCACAAAAATTTGGACGCACAAAAGGGGGAGTGATATCAAATAAAAGTTAAAGGGGACTTCACAGAAGTGGTGATACTGAAAGACATAAAAAATACAGGTGGAAGAGACTAGATGGGAAAGAGAAAGCAGCGTGAAGATACAGCATGAATAAAACAAGAGTATGTGAGAGTTCATGACCAGGTTTGGTAAAGAAAAGTAAAAGTTATACAAGAAGTTGTACAGGAACAGTTATAAGATATAAAGCCCTAAAAATAGTGAATCCTTAGAATGAAAGATCTTTTGAATTTTAATCCATCCACAATGTGAAATTATGCAGACTTTCAGACAGTGACATGATCAAATCAGTGTTTAAGAAAGATAAAGTGTGGTAGGTTTAAATGGAAATCAACTGGGTTGGAGAGGAAAACCAGAGAAGGGTGACAATTAATAAGTGAAGTGAACATATGTTTCTTGCCCATACAGCATATCCTGATTCCCCCTTCCTAATAGTACCCTGTTGTTCCACACTGAGGAATCACCTCTCCTCCATTGTGGAACAAACAGGTAATCTATATGGAATTCCTCTCTGCCTGATGCCAGCAGTGGGTTCTGACTAGTGTAAGCCCCATATTCCTTTGCACTGCAATGTTTCTGAGAAAGGCTATTCCCAAGCTTAAGTTAGTAAATGCATGGCACTTTCCTAACCTCAGTGATTAGTCGTTCATGATAAAATCCAAAGAAACTCAGGAATTTTGCACAATTATTAGGTGAAGGAGTTTTCTTTTTTTTTCCTCTCTCTCTTGATGTGAAAAATTAAATATGCAATCCTTCAGCATGAGTATGAATCTTATACCTAGATGAGCTCAGGATCATGAGAACTGCTTAAAAACTGAGTCAAAGGTTTCACCAACCTGTGTCTGAAGCTTGACATTTCTTTGAGACATTCTGTGAGTTATTTTCTTGTAAATAAAGTTCCATATTTATTTTTTAAGTATTGCCATAATCTTGAGATATTAGGAGTTCATGGACAAGATAGACCAACAGTACACTAATTCAATATTCAATTTCAAGATTTAAAATATTTGGGCCAGCTGTCTGAATATATAATAGTCAAATCTTGAGTTTGTGAATAAATATATACACAAATGTTATCTTAGTAGCTCAAATATTTTCACTAGTGAAATTTTTTCTAGTGACTGCACTGAATAAAGAAATCCACTTCACAGAAACTTCTTAAAGTAGTGTAAAACCACTGGATGACCCATAAATATTCATGTAACATACATAATATACACAAACACAGAGACACACATAAATTAAAGCCCAGGGAAGCCTTAAAACTATTTGAATATTGTCTCCATGTTCTGTTGTTCAAACATGTCAGAACTGGTGATCCTGGCTTTTCATAAGAGTTATTGTTTTGATCCAAAATTGCCTTTCCAATAGGATTTTTCTTATGAGGATTTTAAGACCCCAGTATTTTTAATTTTAGTTCAGAATGTTAGAGATAATCCACTGTACACTAGGTTCCAACTACAGAAAGTAATTTTAAGGAGACAGGTCCAATAATGAATAGATATAAGTACAAATTCATGACAATTATTTTAATAAGAACAGAGTGTTTCAGACAAGATGTCTAACACAAAGTTGTGATTCCTTCCCTTGAACCCAACCTCAGAGATTCTACAGATGGAGAGGTAGTTCAATAGGTACCAGAAATCACCTCAGAAAACCAGAGAAAACCTTAGGAAAAGAGAAGGAAATGGAATCTTGTAGTGGAATGAATGTGGAGCCTAAACTGAGGTGTACCAGGGCCACAGATGGGGGACGCATTGAGTGAAGGAGTTCTCCCAGCTTTTCCCTGGGTGCACTGGAGATCATTCAGTGGTTTCTTCTGCATATGAAAGCAGCAAGATCTGCCGAATGTGGTGAAAAATCATCAAGGTTGTGCCAGGGGTGGAAAGCAAGCATTAAGCTTATAAAGACCTATTTGTCCTCAAGAATTTTCTCTTCCTCTACTTCTTTCCAGGTCTAAGCTAGGCAAATCAAAAGAGAGCGACAACAATTGGGAAAGTGCAATGGTTTCCTAAAAGGTAGACTTCTCTGAGTGATGGCACAAACTAGAAGTTGATTGACTCCAGATAATAGCAGTATATGCTCTTTACACCAAAATGAACTTTTTCAGCACAATCAAAGGAAAAAAAAATAACTAGATAACTTTCTATGATGGGAAAGTAAAATCATGCCAAGCAATATCAAGTGCTGGTGAGGAGTCGGGAAAATGAAAAAAATTATTGTACTCTTGGTGGGACTGCAAGCTAATGGAGATATTTTTGAAGAGGAATCTGGAACTAATTGGTGAAATTAAGGATATGTATATCCTGTGAAATAGCATCTTACTCATTGTTTGCTTCAATCAGTTCACAGTGGAAAAATGTACAGGGTATTCATTATTATATTTTTTGTGGCAGCAGAAAACTGGAGGTGTGTATACACATATATACAGTATATACATACATTATATTGTATTTATTTATTTTCTTAATGTTTAGTCATAGGTTATCTACATACTTAGGAGTATATATATGTAGGTAGAGAGATAGATAGATAGATAAAAGTAAAGCCTTAGAATTACATATAGGGCCATCAACGTGTCTTAAAAGTAACTTTTAAAGAAGAAAGTACAGTTTAATAGATGAAACGCACCTTACCATTTATATAAATTTAAAACATACAAACACCATCTTATATATTTTTTAAGGATATACTGAAGTTGAATTGGCAGCACATACAATCCATATATTGAAATGGACATCTATGAGTAGGAAAAGGAATAAAAGTTTGGCTAGATAGATGATTTGTGTCAATTATGATTACATCAATTGCGTGCACTTCAGTCCAAAGACTTGAAGCTAAATCCCAAATCAAAACCAAAGCTGAAGGTAAAGCCCTAGAGCTGTGGGAGCTAAATACCATAATATACTTGTGACTTAGAGAAGGGTTTACTGAATTCTTAAACCTTATTTTAAATAAGTAGGCAAGGTCTATATGGCTTTAGTAAAACAAAGAAACGTTATGTGCTAAGAGACTGAGTCCCAGGGATGAGCATATCTGAGGATCAGCTAGATGTTTAGTAAGGGCAGTACTGCAATGCAACATTCTAATGCTAACCATCAACACTGACTGCAAATTTAAGGGCACAGTCCCAGCAGGACTGCTTGCACTTCAGACAACAGTCACAAGTTCAGGGATCCACAGGTCACCCACACTTCTGACCAACTGGCTACAGATTGGCTGCTTCAGTGACCCTTTCAGGTTTGATAATTCTCTAAAATGACTCACAGAACTCAGGAAAGTGCTGAGTTGGAATTACTTTTATTATAGAACATAAAAATCAATACTAGTTAAAGGAAGAGATAATTGGTGAGTGAGAGGTATTCCCAAGTAGAATTGTGACATGATTAGCACCCTGGAAGTTGGAGTAGACTGGGGAGACTGGTGGCACACCTCCAAATTAGTAGAATTAAAGTTAGTACAATTAAAGTGAGATCACAAGGCACTACCAAGGGGCATCAAAAGAAGAAGCTAAAACCAGAGCCATTTAAGAAAAAAAATCAGAAATTCAAGACAGATTGATTTAAGGATAATACTGAGATCCCTAGCTTGGGAGTTGTTCAACCTCACATCAATGTGCAGGTTTGCTCTAAAAAGATGTTTTTGCTTAGGTCAGAGAAAAGCATTTGTTTCATAAATATATGGACAAAGTTAAACAGTTTGCATTATCGATTTAGAAAACAGACTTGGGAGTTTTAACCTGCTGAAAGAGTTCCGCTTTGGGGAGAACTATTCACAGGATAGTACCTTAAACAATGATGTTTTTTTTTTTTTTCCTAACTGCTGAGGGAGCCTCCTCTTGACATTCTGCTTTGTATTCTGACAGCTTTAGCTTTACCGTCTTGTCAGCTTCTGCAGAGGGACAGGCTTTATGAGTAAAAGGACATCATATACCAAACATAAGTGACCATTGGAAGAATAACACAGTCATTTTTTGAAAAGGACCATAAGATTCGTTTTAGCTACTTATACACAGGAAAGGGCTCTGCAGAAAAGCAACTTTGTTGCACCTTCTTAGAATTCTTTTAACAACGACACCAACACTGCCTTGCAAAAGATGTAAAGAAGGGAATTCTTCCTCAACTAAAAAGAAAATCTAGGATTTGAATTCTTTTGAGGGATAATTTGAGCCCTAGAAGGAAAGTTTTTTTTGTTTTTTTTTCCAAAATTGTTAACATAAATAACGCCCTTAGCTTATAACAGCTGCATACCCCTATGCTGAGAATGAATGCATTATGCAGCTTTGGAGTGCAAATGCATGTTTATCAGAGATCAGTACAAAAACTGAGAATGTTCCAAGAGCCAGACAGCTGGCAAGACCCCTGAGAGAAAGGGTAAGATTTCCTTTGGGAGTAAACTGATAACATATCTGTGGGGATGGTGGGGAATACCTAGCATTAATATGCTTAAAAATTGCTGTCATGCTTGCACTTTTACCAGCTAAGGATGCAGTGTAAGTGCCAATCAAATCAATGTTTTGTGTTCATTTCATTTCACAGCGTCTAGACTATACGTAAGTGAAAAGATGTGAGATTACATAACAGTACCATTTTAAATCAAAAATCAATAATTAAAGAAATTTTATATAGCGGTTGTCTTTAGAGCTCAGAACATGTTTTCAGATGTCTTTTTAAAGGCTTAGTTTGTTCCTGAGATTTAAACTACATTGTAAGAAACATAGATTCTCACTCAGAGACTACAATTGACGCTTCCCCTCTGAGAATGCCTTCCAGGACACAGGCAACAAGATAAAGCCCCAGCTTTTCATGCCTTGTTCCTTCCTACATTTTCATCCTGAGCCTTGATAATTCTGTGTTATCCATTCTCTTTAAACATTATTTTCCAGGACTTTTAACCATGGATTGTAACAATGTAGAGGAAATAAAATTTTCAACACCAGTTCAATGATGGGTGTGATAGTACTAAAGCCACTAGAAGTCATTTTTCATGATTTATATTATATTTTGAGAGCACTCTATGTTGTTACTGCCAAACCATATTTTTATGTTAACTAAAATAGACACACATAAAGGTAAATGAACTTTTTTTTTTCATGGTCTGATCTAGTTCTACATTTTATAAAAGCTTATTTATTAATTTGTTCATTTGGGGCAAAGTTCATACCGTCATAATTTTAGACCTATTTTGGTATATGTTACAAAGATTTTCATATGTTTGAAATTTGACATTGGATAATTAATCATCACTTAACTGCACATTAGAAGGTAAGAACTATATGAGCCATCAATGGCAAGCTTCCTATTTCAGGTCAAAAACTGAGTAAGATCATTTCTATCTTTGGAATTGGACATTCAATTTCAATGTGTATTCCATATCAGCATTTTATGACAATTTAAATTTCTTGATATTCCCTAAACATCTCATGCACATTAGCATTGTACCTTTACTTATGCTTTTATTTACCTTACAGAATAGGCTTTCCATCTGGCAAAATTCTACCATGATCTAGATCAAACATCATCTGTTCACTGTGGGTTTCCTTCTCACCAAACTTATCTCCAACTTCTAATTTCTAACAGCCAAAACTTGTTACATTTGCAATCACAAGAAGGAAAAGGAACTAGTGTACTCTTACTTACTCTGTACCTCACTATCTGATAACATGTTATCCTTCTTATACCTGAGGCTCCTGAATTTTATGTGGTTAGGTAACTTGCCCATGGTGACACAGAGAGGAAAGAGCAGGGCCAAAATGTGATGTGAATTGATAGAAAATAGAGCAAGTTTGTGCTCCTCATATATACAAGAAGACGGTAGTTTTAATTTATTTAGCCAAATTTCAGGTTACTAACTGAGCCTGCTTTCTCTTATACTGTCTGCTGGGTAAGTGTTATTTATAGACTCCTCTCTCTCTCTCTCTCTCTCTCTCTCTCTCTTCTCCAACCCTTAAAACTGGGAGGTTAAGCTGATTTTGTACTTTTTAAGAAGATGACAAGAGAGTGCTTCCATTACTGTCCTCTTTAGACCACCTTGGACTCAGCAGATAAAGGTTATGGTCAGATTTGAAATGAAGTCTTCTGATAAAAATGTGGGAAGATGCAAGAGGTCTCTTAGCTCTTTAATAATAAAATCCAGTCAAGATTACCTGAGTTTCCTGCACTTCTATATTACTTTGCTTGGAAGTCAAATCTCCTTAATAATACAGTAACATGCAGATTTTCTTTGCCAGTGTGCCTTAACTTTACATCTCCCTCAAGGAAACAGTATTGGAGAAAACTTGATTGGAAAGATACGATTTGTGAATCCCTGCATCCCTTGGACAAATATAGTCTAAAAAGTATTTGAATTCAACCATTACTTCCAACACTTCTACTATGCAATAATAACCCCAATATGCACTTGTCCCCATCTTATGTTATACCCCCATCAGGTTTTTGAGGTTCTACTGATTTTTATATCTCAGTATATACCTTAGTGACTGACAGATAAATGTATGAACAAATTCAACTGGAATTGAAGTAGATTTATTCTACTTCAGGTCAAATTAATATATTATAAATTCTGTATGAATTACTTATTAAGTATACAGAGGAAGTATAATATAATGTGTTCTTTCTGTATAAAGATGATTCAGTTTCCTTCAGAAAAGTGTCTTTTCCACTAGTCATGAGGATGAACTGAAACCTATATATTCCTTCCTTTGTTCTGCTTGTGGCCAGTTGCAATTATTTGAAACATATAAATAAAGTAAGGTGTACAGTGTACATTCATGGAACAGAATGGCTATCTTTGTATGAAGCGTGCCGTCTCATATGGTGGATGAACCCCTGAGCTTGGCTTCATTAACACCAAGATCTAATGAGCTGAGATAATGGGCCCAGATTATAACAACAGCAGGGATCAAACCTAACTTAATTTGGTTATTCCTTGTTTTCATAGAACTGATGTTTAAAGTGAAATATCAGGTATATACATTTTCAAAGATTTCTGTCACAGTCCATGCATGTTCTGGTGTTTGGGCCTATAAAGTGAACCTCAGCTTATTATTCACTTATACCTATTCATTACTGAGCTGCTGCCAGAAATGGTATTTTCAGGTAGATATAGTCCCATTAATAGAGTTGTGGCTAGGTGGTCAGGTGCCAATAGGTCAAGAAAAAGACAAGTCTTAACAGTATAGGAGACAAGCAGAAATTCTGATTTTGGAAACATAATTAGCTTGAGAAGGCAAAATATAATAATCAGTGACTTTGACCCTTCTAAGCTGCTCTAAAGTAGCATAAAACTCCAAAATCATTTGATCCAATGATTACCTTACCCCCACTCAAGCAATTAAAAAAAATATATATGTGCATATATATATGTGTGTGTGTATATATATATATATATATATATATATACACACATATACACATATATATATCAACAAAACTAGTCAAGTGGTGACAAACCATAGCAACCTTCGGGCCATATGTGGAAATATGGCTCATGGCCTGTATTTGTAAGTTTCTTTATCTGTTGTCTATTGTTGCTTTCATGATACAAAACAGACTTAAGTACTTACAACTGAAACCATACGGTCCTCAAAGTCTATAAAATATTTATTATCTTACCCTTTGAAGAAAAAGTTTGCTTAATGCTAAACTTTTAATAGTCATTTAATAGATATTAGCCAACTAAAAATTTAAGTTTTAACTTTCATCAGAATGACTTACTTTATCCCTGTAATGAGAAATGTGTAGAGATCTGTTTCTAGGACTTCAATGCCGGTCTCTATGCCTTCTAGGTTGTTAATCATTTAACTTCTTTTGGCCTTAATTCCTTTAGCTATAAATATCTTCCATTGGGTTATATATTCTCTGGAATATTTTCTGTGCTTTAACTTTGTAAATTTAGTTTTGAGAATTTTAAAATATAATTCTTTAATTACCTTAGAAAACAACAATCTCCCCAAAACTGTACTATCTCTCTGACAATCCATCCTTTGCACTATGGAAGGAGGTTTGGGACTTCACCACTAACACCCAACACATAGAACAGATCTGGGAACCCAAGTGTAGCACTTCTGAAGTTTGTTATGAGACCCAGAGGAGTAACTTGGATGGACTAAATGGATTATAAAGGGAGAGTACGGCTTACTACCAAGTTCTACAAAACTCATATCTCCTCTGTCAGTATTGACTCTGTATAGATTCTACTCATATTTCTTAGTGAAGTCAATGGATGGGCTGTCATATGCTCATCTCCCCTAGACTTTCCAAACTATTATCCTCCATGATAGAGATCCAGCTTTCTTTCTATTAACTTCTTTGCTATAAAACTGCAAATATTCTAGGTTCTTCCTCATAAGATGGGATGGTTAGCATATGGTAAGGTAAGGGCATGGAAGTTTTATCCATCTCACCTAGATAGAGGCTAGTTAGGGCTGCTTCTAAGGCTCTAATATAAGATTTGCATATTTTCCTTCTTTATTTTGTATGCCTACTCAACAGTGGAATTGTAGATGAATTAATGGAGATGAGGATACAGCAGTATAATAGTGAATGAAGAAAGAAATTGAGAAATATCATTTCATTTTAATAATTTTATACCTTAAAAAATTAACATGGGGAACTGAATCCCCTGTTAGCCTACATATGAAGATTTTCACCACTTATAGGAACCAAGAGTCTTGATAAATTTTTGACTACTGTTTAGTAAATCAGCCACTGTATTTCATCTTGTAATTCTGTCATCTTATGTATTTTTGCATTTGGGAAGAATTAAAATCATGTACAAATGCCTCAAAGGCCTCATCTTTGCTCAGATATCCCCTTCTTCCTAATCCTTTGTTCAAGATCATTAAAATTTGTCTTTGCCTGAGCAAGGACTAATGAGATTTGGCTTTGGAAGTATCCTGGAAGACCAAGTGAAAACACTCAAAATTTAGGTCACTCTTTCCAACCTATTTCACTCTTTCCAACCTGTTGGAAATTGAACAGTGGAGTGTACCCAGCCTCCTACTGTCTGTACCAACCACAAATGAACATTGTTAGGTTGGTGGTCAGAACAATATAAACACTTTTTTGTTCTTAGACAGAGGAAGTAAAGTAATAAGAAATATGAATAAAATTTAAGTATATGGCTTTTACATTTCTTTTAATAAGAAATGAGTTTCTGTCTTTCAGTGTCTCGAAATTTCTGCCTCACTGTGATTAAGAGTCAAAGGCCATTCTGGCTCAAAGAGTCTTCCACTACATTAAATACATTCCAGTATAGGTATTCATGAAAGGATGCTAATCTCTTTGCTTATAGAAGTTTAATTTTGAAAACACATTTAGTATGATAACAATTCTTAAAATATGCCTTATGAAATGAGGAGATTATTTCACCATTTGCTATTAAAATCCATCCATAAGATTAGTTGATTTCTTTTTCCCGCTGATTAACCCAGGCCTTAGAGTTTAGAAAGAACCATAAACTGGGAGCTCAGCTTTTCTAAAATTTTCACAAAAAGGGTCGTAATAAATCTGTGAGATTGACACCTGTGTCCCAGATACCACTTGAGAGCATAGAACAAGACTATAAGCAATAACAATAAAAGACGGGTATTAATGTGAAGCATTAGCATAAAGAGTCTATAAAGCAGCTGTTCACAGAAAAATGGCAAGGGGATAAGATGGGGTATACCAATTCAAAGACAAAACCATAGAATAAAAAACTGAAAAGGGAAGAGGTCAAATTCAGTAAAGGGCTCGGGAGTCCATGAAAAATCCAAAGGTGTCAAAGTAAAGCCAAGCATCAGGGAGAAATGGTAATAAAATTGAAAACAAAAATTCAGGTAAAGCAGATGGCTTAAAGAAGGAGTTTGGTTAAATATTTAGTGATTAATTCCATAGTTACATTATTTAAACTTGAAAAAATTTTAACACAGTTCGTGCAGAGAGTGACACAGAAGATAGTAGGGGCCTTGTATATCAGAAACAATTTTTTGTTTTTATTTTTCAATTGCAAACAAAAAATATATATTGAATGTTACTCAGAAGTATGAGTTAACTAACAGAATTTAGGGAAAATTTGAACCACCAATGTGTAGGATGGATAAAGATAATGGAGTTCCCTGATCTAATTTGGTTAGCAAAAAGCCATGAACAATTTTTTTCAGTGTGTTACCTTTAAAATTACTTAGATCTACACATTTTCATTCTTATATATTGTGAGATTTAAATTCCCTAAATAAAAATTTATAGTGGCCTACCCTACCTCTTATGCCCAGCCCATGAACAACAATTTCATTGTCATTTCAAGAAAAAAACTTAACTGTAGCTCCCTAAAGGAAATTCAGCTGTATATTATCAAAAAATGAAACATCTAAGGGTTTCTGGAACAAGAAATAGAAAAGATACAGTAACTCTTTTTAAAGACTTTTTTTTTTGACATAGACCTTTTTAAAAGTCTTTACTGAATTTGTTACAATATTACTTTTGTTTTATGTTTTGGTTTTTTGGCCAGGAGGCATGTGGGATCTTAGCTCTCTGACCAGGGATCGAACCCGCACCCCCTGCATTGGAAGGCAAAGTCTTAACCACTGGACCTCCAGGGAAGTCCCTGGTGACTCTAGGTATTGAGATAGTATTCTACTATCGTCAGAATTTTCTTGAGTCCTTGACCTGCCTGTAATGCAGTCTCATATCAATAACATTTTAATAACCCAGAAGATTCTAAGGACAAAGGAAACCCACTTCTGCATATCCATATCTTTTTGTTTTAACAGCTTTTTTGAAATTTAATTGATATATGATAAAAACTGCACATGTTTAATGTATACAATTTCATGAATTTAACACGTGCATGCATCCATGATATACCATCACCACAATCAATGTAAAAAACATTCATCACCTCCAAAAGTTTTCTTGTGCCCTTCATGTGTGTGTGTGTGTGTGCATGTTTTGTTTGTTTTTGTTTAGTTTTGCTTGTGGTAAGAACACTTAACATGAGACCTACCTTCTTAACAAATTTTTGAACAAAGAGACACCTCCTGGATCCCACCCCATTCCCAGTTAATACCCTTTAAATCTAGGTCCAATGCAGACAGTAGAAAATTGAGTGGAAGAGAGACATGATGCCTTGATCCAGAGTCAAAGCTAAGTAGACTTTAGAAATTTTGAGATTCGCCTTTGTAAAGGACAAAATGGAAATACTATATATACATAAATATAGTGTTGATAATGATGTGTGGGTGTTTATTTTCTTACTTGGCAAAGGACTCATGTAGCTGGCGTTATAATGCACAATTATGATGGGGCAACTAAAAATAAACACAACAAAAATCAGCATTTTAAAGCAGACATCTAGACATCCAATTTATGTCAGAATACAGTAAAGCATTATGTTCAGTACTAGTTGTGCTTCTCATCTTAAACAAGACATCCATGACTCTGATTTAACAGAGAGGAGAATATTAATTGGAGAAGAGACAGAAAACAACTTGAAATTCTAGATATGAAACTATCACAATATCTATTTTTCTGGTATGCCATGATTGTGGTCATTGTTTTCTTCTCCTTTACTGTATCCTGTATTCTAAAACCTAAATAGAACCCTCTCAAATTTGCATATGGAATGGAAAATCCCCGAGGCATTTCTAGCTAAGGAAATTTATGGTGCTCCACAGGAAGCTTCATGATGCTATGCAAGGGCAGTAGATACAGAAGCTAGGTGGCCTCTCTGTCTTTGTATGTAAAGCTAATATGCATTTAAAATAGAGACCCATTATAACATCATTTGTCCACTTTGGGATTCGCAAAGACATGGCAAAATATCTCAGTTTGCCACTTTTTGGTTCTGTAGGCCATTTCACATTTTTGTCCATATTACTGTCTGTAGGCAGAATGGAGGCAATACCATAATACGTCATTCTCCTAAATGGTGAAGGACTGTGTGTGTGTTGGGGAGTGGTGAGCTGGAAGATAGTTTTAAGAATTTAAAAGAAATAGTGATTCAATATTTTACTAATATAATCTATACACATAATTTTGTATGATAATATCGAAGATCAGATCTTATGAGAGTGATGCATTCTTGTCTATTTTATTTTAGTTGATTTTCATAAATCCAAATAATTTTGGCAAATTTCATTTTAAAATGCTTCATTAAATACATTCTTTATTTCACAATCAGGGCACCTACTGTTATATTTAATTATATGATTTAGTTAATGAAAATTAATTGTTTATTTTGCCTTTACAAATATATGCTGCTTAGAGTCACTTTGCATTTTATTAGTTAGTGAACTTTAATACACCATTTTCTTATTTCAGTGAACACCCAAAGATAAAAATAAACAAGGCTGTTAATTTTTCCTTGTTGGCTCTTGTTTAGAGACGCCAGCTCTGTGATCCCCTACTACTCTGAGTCAGACATGGGAAAGCTTATTGTGCAGATGTTCCTGATATTTTACATATTAGAATAATCTCCACAGCCAAGAGGAACTAAAATGTTAATGCAATTAAATTCTTAATTTCAAATCCAAATATTTTACTTCCCTATAATAAATCCTACTTATTAAGTATGTAGCAGAAATATGGGCAGAAATAATCCTCTCTAATCTAGGGGTCTCCAGGGTACTTACTTTACCTTTTTTTATTCTGATCATCAAAATATTATAATAGGCTAAAAGTATGCATTTGTATACTATTATAACTGGGGTGGCGTATTAATTAGTAACTTCATAATATTTATCAAAATGATAAAAATTATTAAGAATTATTGAAATAAGGCACACACCCTGTAATGACCCACATGTACATTCATTCACACACGTAAACATACACTTATATATACATACACACACAATAATTTATATATTTGTGTCTATTATTTACAGGTTTACTATGTGGTATGATACTGATTTCCTAACAAATTTCCAAATAATAGGCTGTTTATTTGAGGGGTGGGGGTGGTGTTCAAAGCTGGATTCTCTAAAATCTAAGATTCTGGAATTCTCATTTGAGTGTTCTGTCATGTTCTTGCCTAAACTGTCTGCCCTCACTATTCTGAGGTTATTAGCATACTGTTTTAAGCACTTAATGTGACCTGCTGAGTATTTCTTGGCCTCTCTTTTATGCTCTTATAAAGAAAAATTTACTACTTGTAATGTTGAGGTTTTCTGTCTCTTTAACCTGTTTTTATGTCATTTCCAACCACTGAACTATTTCTGCCATAGTTAAGTACTTTATATCTCATTTAGAAATAAGAATCAAAACTTGTTTTGCAAAATGGATGGACCTTGAACACATTATGGTAATTGAAATAAGTCAGACAGAGAAAGACAAATACTGTATCATATCACTCATATATGCAATCTTATAACAAAAAAACAAACAAACTTATAGAAATAGAAAAAGAGATCAGACTACTTGTGGTTATAAGAAAGATAAGATTCTTTTCATAAGAAAAGGTCCAGAGATGAAGAGGATTGGAGGAAGGTAGTCAAAAGATACACATTTCTAGTTATAATATAAGCACTAGGGAGTAATGTACAACATGGTGACTATAGCTGACACCACTGTATGATATATAAGAAAGTTGTGAAGACAAGTAAATCCTATGATTTATCAAAGGGAGAATATTTTCACTTTTTTTCTTTCTTTTCTTTTTATTGTATCTATATGAGAAGATGGATGTTAACTGAACCTATTGTGATAATCATTTCACAATATTTGTAAATCAAACCATCATGGCACATGCCTTAAAATTATACAGTGATGTATGTCAATTATTTCTCAATAAAACTGGAGAAAAACTTGTTTTGGATCTGAACTACAGAACAAATCATTTCAGCAAGTGAACAAGGCTAAAATTATTTATGTGGTAATGGATTAGAGTTGGAAACATTGGTCTGACTTCATGTTTAGCTTTATATAGACACAGGTGGTTACTTAGAGACATACTTACAGATGTGTGTGTATATACATTGGCTAGTATAAATACATATATTTTTTCTGTCAATTGAGAGATACTAAAATAAACAGTCCAATAGCAGCAAGCACATCTGACATAAAAGTACTGGTTTCTAATACCACTCTCCAATAAGGAATTGTCCTCCTTGGAGAAATGGCTAATTCTAGTGTTTGGCCAAGCAATACACAAGATGAGACTGGAGTGTCTTGTACTGTGAGAAAGTAAAGAATGCTCAAAACACATACACACACACAAATCTTGATAGGGTATGTCAAAGGCATATAGGAGCCAACTGAAAGAGCTCCTAATGGCCAAAGCTATAACAATAAAGGAAGTAATATTGTATTATAGCCCAAAGGATAAAATAAATAGATACGTATTAGCCCATCTTAATAAAAATAAACAACTGAATAAACAAAGGTAAAGAAGAGACAATGTCATCCTGAAGAATTCCAAATTATTGATGTAGAAAATCTGTGGTCAAGGAAGGTGGGGGGGATAACCTCCAGTTCTTAGGTGTAGCCTGCACATTGCAGTCTCCTTGCAAAGAATTAACAGTGTGCAAAGGGAGAAGAGGAAGTAACTTTGCAGTGGAGAAACCTGACCAACACTCCCTCAGCCAGATGATCCAGCCCATCATCAAATCACAAATCCTGTTGATGACATGCACCCCTAATATGATATTTTGAAAATGATTCTTTACCTCTGGGGTCTCCCTTATAACCCATACCCGCAGTCGTATCATAAGAAAAGCATTAGAAAATTTTCAGCGGAGGATATCCTACAAAATAACTGACCAGCACACTTCAAAACTGTCAAGGTTATAAAGAATAAAGTTGGAGGAACTGTCACAGAAAAGAGAGAGCTAAGGAGACATGACCCCTAAATGTAGTGTGGTAACCTAGATGGGATTCTGGAACCGAAAAAGCTCATCAGATTAAAATTAAAGTAATACAAATAAACTACAGAGTTTAGTTGATAATAATGTATCAATGTTGTTTTATTAATAATCACAAATGTACCATACTAATGTAAAATGGTAATAAGGGGAAACTGGGTGTGGAATATATATGAACTTTCTGTATTTTCTTCTCAATTTTTCTGTAAATATAAAATGAAAATAGTCTATTTAAAACAAACAACAACAATAAATAAACACTCATTCCCCCAAGACTACCCTCAACAAGTCATCACGTCCTCACCCGCGGCCATGGCACAGTAGCGTGATACTTCCTGTATTATCCTGGAGCATCATGCAATTTCCTTAGAGAGCAACACAGGTAAGAGTTTCAAGAGCACTGATAACACATGCTAGGAATGTGTGGAAAATAATTGGAAAGTGATAAGTGTCAAGTATTTACCATCATAGTTTTCAATATAACTTATTTCATTTAAATTGTACTAACAGCTGAGCTTCACAACTGGCCCACAAAGTATCTGAAAATTTGACAAGTAGCTCTGGTTCCAATAAGAGTAAAAGTTTTTTTCCAATAAGAGTAAAAGTTGGCTCCAGCACATCACAGTAGCTTGGGAGTCTGTGTGTGTGTGTGTGTGTGTGTGTGTGTGTGTGTGTGTGTTGCATTTGATTAAGTTATTACTCAGTGATTTTTAAACAAACAACTAAATACTGTAACATAAAATTTTAATTTTAAGGAGTTTCTAAGATTTAAATTCCTTTTTAAGAAAGCACATAATGATTAATCCATTTAGTCCCCAAAGTAATTACCAGGCACTAACCTTTGTAAGGTATCCTCCAGTTGCAATGGGAAGAGAGGGAGAAAAATAAAAGTCTCCTTAACCTCAAATAATCTGTTTCTCCAAAAGCAGAGGCAGACATGAACTTGGAGGGAAGAAAATGGTACGGAGAAGAAATATAAACAGCCACAATTTCTATAAGTGTTTCAAAACAGAGATGACGAGCATGATCTTACCCCACTATACATATGTAACAATGCTCAGGACATACACCTTCAGTGAAAAAGCCCTAAAGTGGAATTGTTTCAATGAAGTTTGATGTAAGCACCCCCACCTCATATTTTATTTCCCTTTTCTCCTTATATTACTTATTTTCCTTTTCCGTATTTCGTCACACCCAATAAACCATAGTGTATCATCAAATTTCACCTCTACCCTTGATCTCTGGCATAATCACATGAAAATATACACAGAGGTCAAACGTAAATTCTCTGTATTTCTTGGACCAGGGTTCATGGGAAAATGTAACTCAAGGAATGTTTGTATTGTCTTGTTTTCCAGTTTGTCCTTCTAAAACTATTGAGGTCTACTATCAGAATTTGGTAGTAATTCTTCTGCCATAATTAAAGCTAATTCAGGAAGTATCTTATTGAAATGAAAGTGCTCACACACACACAAACACACAAATTATGTTGGAAAAGGGGACATACATAAAATCTCCTAATAGAGAAGTAAGCTACAGCTGCCTCAAAAGAATTAGGACCATAGCATACACAGTATACTCTGTCTGCCTTAGAGTCGAGGGTTGTGTTTCACCTCTGTGTTGACTACTGCAGATCAACAATTTCAGGATAGAGCTCTACTTGAAGCTAATTTTACTACCTAGATTCACTGGCCCAACATACATTTACTCAGTGCATACATACATACATACACACATGTTTATTAAAATGTTAAGTTACTTTTATCTTGCTTTCTGTGGCTTGCAAATGAAGGACTGGGGTGCAAAATAGCATTTAATAAACCTCTCCCTGACCCCTAAATGTTCTTATAATCAAGATTAACTATTAAAAAAATTTTCTAAATATACACATACTGTTATGGGTTGAATTGTGTCCCTCCAAAATAATTTGAAGTCCCTGTGAATGTTCCCTATTTGGAAATAGGGTCTTTGCAGATGATCAATTTAAGGGGAGGTGGTCCTCATTAGGGTGAGCCTTAATCCAATATGATGGTGTCCTTATAAAAAGGGAAAATTCAGACATAGAGACAGATAAGTATACAGAACACCATATAAAGATGAAGGCAGAGATTGGGTGATGTAGCAACAAGCCAAGAAATGCCAAAGGGTACAAATCACCAGAAGCTAGGAAACAGACATGGAACAGAATTCTCCCTCAGAAGAAGCTAATTTTGCCAACACCTTGATCTCCGACATTATCCTTCTGAACTGTGAGAAAATGCATCTCTGTTGCTTAAGCCTCCCAGTTTGTGTACCTGGTTATGGCAGTCCTAGGAAATTAATATGCATATAGATAAATGATAAATGCAGGCCAGTAGGGAAATATGAAAATAAATGAAAAAGACTTTGAGGAAGTACTTAAGATATAACTTAAGCAATGTTACTAGAAAATTGGATACTATTAGGTGAGTGCTGTGGACAGGTCAGCAGGACAGGAATTCTCAGGAGATAAGGTTGGAGAGGGACACACATTCAAGTGTCCCTGGGACATCCATTAATTATGTTATATCTTCATAATGTTCAGTGTTTTTATTTTGTTTGTTTACTCTCAAATGTGCACTGGTGTACACACCAGTGTACACCATATTTAAAATGGAAACCAACAAGGACCTACTGCATAGCACAGGGAACTCTGCTCAATATTATGTAACAATCTAAATGGGAAAATAATTTGAAAAAGAATAGATACATGTATATATATATATCACTGAATGACTTTGTTGTACACCTGAAACTAACACAATATTGCTAATCAACTATACTCCAATATAAAAAGTTTTTTTGTAAAAAATAGTACACGGGTGTAAATGATAAATTATAAGGTTGTCCTACACAGAGGTCACAATAGGAAGTGTAGATCATTATACATGAAACCAGAAGTCAGAGTCTTTTTTAAGAGAGTAGAATGATGCTTCATGTGTTAAAAGAATTATTCTATGTGCCATATGGGGAACAGGTTAGAAGAGGAAAAGGTAGAAACAGGAAAAAGAGTTAGAAGACTGTATAACAAGTGTGAAACTCTCATGGATTCTAAAAGAAGCAAAAAAACTCCCTTTCTGTCTTGTGAGACTTACAGTCTGTTCATTGAAACACAACAAATTTTAATTAAAAAGTAAATTTAAATCTGTTTTAATAGAAGTATTAGCATATATTTCTGTCACAATAAGAAGTTCCCGGAAAACATGATGCTTTTTAAATCTCTCTGGCAGCTCATAAAGATATTTCCCATTTTGATTTATGAAGTTTGTCATTGCTCTACATTTGTGGGAACTGATCCATGTCAATCTAATGCCTATTAATGTTTGATTAACTCTCCTCATTATAGATACTAACGATTCTAGAGTCAGTACCTCTTCAAACTAGAGACTCTTTAGTGGCTGTGAGACCAAAAGTAACCTGTCCCTTTACTGCTACAGTAGAGTTTATCTCAGTTTTCATTGCTACCTCTTAGACCACCCAGGGCCCTTTCTCAACTCCTTCCAGACCCCTCCTTAGTCACTGCTTGATGGTCAACTGCAGTGAACTTGAGCCAATTTCCCCCTGTGCAAAGGTGGAAAGTGTTCCATGAAGCTATTACTTCAGCGTCTTTTTTTGTTTCAACCTGTTCCATTCCTGGCATCGCTCCTTGTCCTTACTTTTGCTTTCCAATCACTAGTCTTAGAGAGTTAAGCCTCTGCTTTCAGCAGAGTCTCTCAGCTCAGGTCTCTGCAAAATTCTACAGCCAGGATCATAGTATGGTGCACTTTTTTCCCCTACTCCAAACTATCCACCTGATCCGAAATGAAGCAACATGTGAGCACTCTGTACATGTTCTATATGTATATAAATCATTTAATTATTGAGCAATCTTTGCACATATGGAATAGAAAATATGTATTTTTAAAAATCCAATATAAGGGTGGAGAGTAAAGATGGCAAAGGAGTAGGAAGATGTGGAGTTCATCTCTCTCCACAGATGCATCAGGAATACATCTATAGATGCAACAATTCTCACAGAACACTGGCTGAACACTAGCAGAAGGCCTTGGACACCAGAAAGGACTACAAAGATCCCTGAATAACTGGGTAGGATGAGAGGAAGTGCGACAGAACCTGTACCCCGGGGCAGGGGACCTGAAGCAAAGGAGAGATTCTCGAACTTGGGGAAAACTCCTCTCTGATGGGGAAATCGATTGGGAGAGAAGGGAAGCATTTGAGGCTGTCAGAAGACGGTGAAGCGGCTGATCAGTGGCAGAGAGGACAGAGTGAGAACTACACAGATGGTCCATACTATAGCCCTACATGACTGGGACATGTCTTCACAGGTGTGCAAGGCAAGGCGGCTGGGAGCTGGAGCGTGGGGATTGGAGAACAGGCCCTGGGCAAGAACTGCTGCTGGCTGTGGGGAGACGGACTGAGGGGATGGGAGGGAGGAAATCCACAGCAGGGAATGCCTATGGAGGAAGACCAGACTGCCATGGAAGCAGGGCTCTACAGCTGAGTCACACGCAGGGGGAGGAGCCACTATTGTAACCTCTCTCTCCCCACATGCTCCACCTGCCGACAGACAGTAGAAAAAGCTACCTCAGGGCTGGCCATCATGCACCTGCCCCAAGCAATAGAAAAAGACCTCTCAGAGCTGGCCTTTGCACGCCTGGTGCCAGGCACCAGAAAAGCCCCTCACTAGGGCCATATATCTTGCACCCGTGGCCACCAGCTTCCCTGTGCATTGTGTGCTGCTGGGGCTCCCGCAATCCAAGCAGTCATACAACCTTTGTGCCCTGTCCTCACTGGGGCAGACCCAAATGCTCTAGGACAGCCCCAGGAACAGGCTCCTGTGGGTAGACCACACACAGAGGTGGGGATAAAACCAAGCTGAACCTCAGATACAGGGAGAGTAAGGAAGAGGATCAAAAATGTTTCCATCAACAAAGCGGCAGGGGTTGGGGGTGGTGGTGTGATGAATTGGGTGATTGGGATTGACATGCATACATTGATGTGTATAAAATTTATGACTAATAAGAACTTGCTGTGTAAAAAAATAAATAAAATTAAATTTATAAAAATGTTTTCATCAGCTGCACAAGCTGCAGATTAAATCCCCATGATCAGCTAGGTAGACCCTGTGTCTATGAAATATCTGAGTAGACAATGAGTGTTCCCACAAATTAAAACATCTAGCTGTGGCAGCTGTGGACTTTGGGGGCAAGCACATGCAGGAATTGTGCCAGGTTAGTGTCTGAGAGGTCCCCACAGGACCCACAGCAGTTCCAGGGACCAGCCCAGAGTCAGAGGAGAGCCTCTTGGGCAGGCAGAGGTGGGCTGTGCAAGAACACTTATAGCTGAGAGCCCAGGGAAACATAATTATTACTAATATTTTTATTTTGTTTTGATTAATTCTGTTGTTGGTTCTGGATATTTTTTCTTTGTTTTACTCTTTTTTTTTTTATTTAGTCTTTTGGATTGATTTTCTGTTCTGTGTTCTTTTCCCTTATTTTTTCTTCTTCTTTTATATATATATATATATATATTTTTTCCATTGTTAATTTGTTTTTCTGTTCTGTGTTTTTTCCCTTTTTAAAAAAATCATTTTTATTGGTTTGTTCTGTTTCTTTGCTTTATTCTTCAGTTGGCACACTGCTTTGGTTTTTTTTTTTTTTAGGTTTTGTGTTTTTGTTAGTTTTGATTCTAATTGTTTGATTTCATTTTGGGGTTCTTCTGTTTGTCTGGTTGTTCTCTTGCTTTTTGTTTTATTTTGTTCTGTTTTTGTTTCTTTTGCATGTGTGTATGTTTCCTTGTTTCTGTTTTGGTTTGTTTGATTTTGTTTTTATCATTTGTCTGGGGTTGTGTTTGTCTTTTTTTTTTCCTTCTTTTTCTTTAATATATTTTTATTTTATTTTTTCATATTTCTATTTCTACCTTGCTTTTCTGTCTTCTTTCCCTTTTTCTTCTCCTGTTTTTTTCATTTCTGTTGGTTTGTTTTGTCTCTTTGCTTCATTCTTCAGTTAGCACTCTGCTTTGGTTTTGTTTTTGGTTTTCTGTTTTTGTTAGTTTTGTTTTTAATTGTTTTTGTTCTTTGGTTTGTTTGTTTCTCTGGCTGTTCTTTTGCTTTTTGTTTTATTTAGTTCTGTATTTCTTTCTTTTGTGTGTGTGCATGTTTCCTTGTTTCTGTTTTTGTTTGTTTGATTTTACTTTTTACCATTTGTCTGGAGTTTTGTTAGTCTTTTTTCATTTTTTAAAGCTGCTTTATTGCCAGGATCAGCGACTTGCAGGGTCTTGGTTCCCCGACCAGAAGTCAGACCTGCCTGAGGCTCTGAGGAAAGAGCACCAAGTCCAGAACGCTGGACCAATAGAGAATTCCCAGCCTCAGAGAAGATTAATCACTGAGAGCTCTCATGGAGGTATCTATCTGAATCCAAGACCCAGCTCCACCCAACTGCCTGCAGTTCCCAGAGCTGGAAGCCTCTCACCAAACAACAAACAAGACAGGAACACAAATCCACCAGTCAGCACGCAGACTACCTAAAGTCATACTAAGCTCACAGAAACCCTAAAACACACCATCTGATATGGCCCTGCTCATCAGAGAGAGAAGACTCAGCTCCACCCACCAGAGCACAGGCACCAGTCTCTCCCATCGGGAAACCTATGCAAGACACTAGACCAACCTCACCAGTGGGGGCAGAAAACAGAAACAAAAGGAGCTACAACCCTGCAGCCTAGGGAAAGGAGACCTCAAATACTTCAAAGTAGACAAAATGAAAAGACAGAGAAATATCTTGCAGACAAAGGAGCAGAATAAAAACTCACAAGAAAAAATAAATGAAGAGGAAATAGGCAAATGAATTCAGGCAACAGAATTCAGAGTAATGATAGTAAAGATGATCTAAAATCTCAGAAACAGAAGGGAGAAAATACAAGAAATGTTTAACAAAGACCTAAAAGAACTAAAGAGCAAACAAACAGTAATGAACAACACAACAATTGAAATTAAAAATACCCTAGAAAGAATCAATAGCAGAATAACTGAGGCAGAAGAACAGATAAGTGAGCTGGAAGATAGAATGGTGGAAATAACTGCCACAGAGTAGAATGAAGAAAAAACAATGAAAATAACTGAGGACAGTCTCAGAGACCATTGGGACAACATTAAGCATGTCAACATTTGAATTATAGGTGTTCCAGAAGAAGAAAGAAAGAAAGAAAGGGTCTGAGAAAATATTTGAAGAAATTATAGTCAAAAACTTCCCCAACATGGGAAAGGAAATAGTCAATCAAGTCCAGGAAGTGCAGAGAGTCCCTTACAGGATAAACTGAAGGAGAAACATGCCGAGGCACATAATAATCAAACTAACAAAAATTAAATACAAAGAAAAAATATTAAAAGCAGCAAGAGAAAACCAACAAATAGCATGCAAGGGAATCCCCATAGGTTAGCAGCTGAACTTTCAGCAGAAACTCTGCAAGGCAGAAGGGAATGGCAGGATATATTTGAAGTAATAAAAGGGAAAAACCTACAACCAAGATTACAGCAAGGGTCTCATTCCAATTCAATGGAGAAATCAAAAGCTTTACAGACAAGCAAAAGCTAAGAGAATTTAATACCACCAAACCAGCTTTCCAACAAATGCTAAAGGAATTCCTATAGGAAGGAAACACAACAGAAGGAAAAGACCTACAAGTACAAACCCAAACCAATTAAGAAAATGGTAATAGGAACATACATATCAATAATTGCCTTAAATGTAAATGGATTAAATGCTCCAACCATAAAAACACAGACTGGCTGAATTGATACAAAAACAAGACCTGTATATATTATGTCTACAATAGACCCACTTCAGACTTAGGGACACATACAGACTGAAGGTGAGGGAATGTAAAAAGATATTCCATGCAAATGGAAATCAAAAGAAAGCTGGAGTAGCAATACTCATATCAGACAAAATAGACTTTATAATAAAGACTATTACAAGAGATAAGGAAGGACAATTTATAATGATCAAGGGATCAATCCAAGAAAAGATATAACAATTGTAAATATTTATGCACCGAATATAGGAACACCTCAGTATATAAGGCAAATGCTAACAGCCATAAAGGGGAAATCGACAGTAACACAATAATAGTAAGTGACTTTAACACCCCACTTTCACCAATGGACAGATCACCCAAAAAGAAAATAAAAAAGGAAACACAAGCTTTAAATGACACATTAGACCAGGTGAACATATTGATATTTATAAGATATTCCATCCAAAACAACAGAATACACTTTCTTCTCAAGTGCTCACAAACATTCTCCAAGATAGATTACATCTTGGGTCACAAATCAAGCCTAGGTAAAGTTAAGAAAATTGAAATCATATCAAGCATCTTTTCCAACCAAAACTTTATGAGACTAGATATCAATTACAGGAAAAAAACTGTAAAAAATTCAAACACTAGGAGGCTAAACAATACACTGCTAAACAACCAAGATATCACTGGAGAAATCAAACAGGAAATCAAAACATACCTAGAGGGCTTCCCTGGTGGCGCAGTGGTTGAGAGTCTGCCTGCCGATTCAGGGGACATGTGTTCGTGCCCTGGTCCGAGAAGATCCCACATGCCGCGGAGCGGCTGGGCCAGTGAGCCATGGCCACTGAGCCTGCACATCCGGAGCCTGTGCTCCACAGCGGGAGAGGCCACAACAGTGAGAGGCCCGCGTACCGCAAATAAAAACACACACACAAAAAAAACAACCCAAAAAACAAAAAACATACCTAGAAACAAATGACAATGAAAACATGATGACTCAAAACCTATGGGATGTAGCAAAAACAGTTCTAAGAGGGAAGTTTATGCCAATACAATCCTATCACAAGAAACAAGAAAAACCTCAAATAAACAACCTAAGTTTACACCTAAAGCAGTTAGGGAAAGAAGAACAAACAAACCAAAAAAATCCCCAAAGTTGCCAAAAGGAAAGAAATGATAAAGATCAGATCAGAAATAAATGAAAAAGAAATGAAGTAAACAATAACAAAGATCAATAAAACTAAAAGCTGGTTCTTTGTGAAGATAAACAAAATTGATAAACCATTAGACAGACTCATCAGGAAAAATGAGAGAAGACTCATATCAACAGAATTAGAAGTGAAAAAGGAGAAGTAATAACTGACACCACAGAAATACAAACATCATGAGAGAGTATTATAAGCAACTATTTGCCAATAAGATGGACAACCTGGAAGAAATGAACAAATTCTTAGAAAAGTACACACTTCCAAGACAGAACCAGGAAGAAATAGAAAATATGAACAGACCAATCACAAGCACTGAAATTTAAATCACTGAGGTGATTAAAAATCTTCCAACAAAAAAAAGCCCAGGGCCAGATGGCTTCATAGGCGAATTCTATCAAACATTTAGAGAAGAGCTAACACCTATCCTTCTCAAACTCTTCCAAAATATAGCACAAGAAGGAACACTCCCAAACTATTACTATGAGATCACCATCATCCTGACACCAAAACCAGACAATGATGTCATGAAAAAAGAAAATTACAGACCAATATCACTGATGAACATAGATGCAAAAATCCTCAACAAAATACTAGCAAGCAGAATAAACAGTACAATAAAAGGATCATACACCATGATCCAGTGAGGTTTATTCCAGGAATGTAAGGAATCTTCAGTATATGCATATCAATCAATGTGATATACCATATTAACAAATTGAAGGATAAAAACCATATTTTAATCTCAATAGGTGCAGACAAGCTTTCAACAAAATTCAACACTTATTTATGATAAAAACTCTCCAGAAAGTGGGCACAGAGGAAACCTACCTCAACATTAAAAAAAAAGCCATATATGACAAACCCACAACCAATCATTCTCAATGATGAAAAACTGAAAGTGTTTCCTCTAACATCAGGAATAAGACAGGGGTGCCCACTCTCACCATTATTATTCAATATGGTTTTGGAAGTTTTAGCCATGGCAATCAGAGAAGAAAAAGAAATAAAATGAATCCAAGTTGTAAAAGAAGACATAAAACTCTCACTGTTTGCAGATGGCATGATAATATACATAGAAAACCCTAAAGATGCCACCAGAAAACTACTAGAGATAATCAATGAATTTGGTAAAGTAGCAGTATACAAAAGTAATGCACAAAAATCCCTTGCATTCCTATACACTAATAACAAAAATCAGAAAGATAAATTAAGGAAACACTCCCATTTACCATTACAAGAAAAATAATAAAATACCTAGGAATAAAGCTACCTAAGGAGGCAAAAGACCTGTATGCAGAAAATTATAAAACACTGATGAAAGAAATCAAAGATGATACAAACAGATGTAGAGAAATACGATGTTCTTTGATTGGAAGAATCAACATTGTGAAAATTACTATACTACCCAAGGCAATCTACAGGCTCAATGCAATCCCTATCAAACTACCACTGGCATTTTTCACAGAATTAGAACAAAAAATTTACAATTTGTTGGAAACACAAGGACTCCAAATACCAAAAACAATCTTGAGAAAGAAAAAAGGAACTGGAGGAATCAGGCTCCCTGACTTCAGACTAGTCTACAAAGCTACAGTAATCCAGGCTTTATGGTACTGGCACAAAAAACAGCAAAGTAGATCAATGGAACAGGATAGAAACCCAGAAATAAACCCATGCACATATGGTAACCTTATCTTTGACAAAGGAGGCAAGAATGTAAAATGGAGAAAAGACAGCCTGTTCAGTAAATGGTGCTGGAAAAACTGAACAGCTACATGTAAAAGAAGGAAATGAGAATACTTCCTAACACATATACAAAAAATAAATTCAAAATGGATTAAGGACCTAAATGTAAGGCCAGACACTATAAAACTCTTAGAGGAAAACATAGGCAGAACACTCTATGCCATAAATCACAGCAAGATATTTTTTGACCCTCCTTGTAGAGAAAAGGAAATAAACACAAAAATAAATAAATGGGACCTGATGAAACTCAAAAGCTTTTGCACAGCAAAGGAAACCATACACAAGAGAAAATGACAAGCCTCAGAATGGGAGAAAATATTTGCAAATGAAGCAATTGATGAAAGATTAATCTCCAAAATATACAAGCAACTCATGCAGCTCAATATCAAAAAATAAAACAACCCTATCCAAAAATGAGCAGAAGACCTAAACAGACATTTCTCCAAAGAAGAGGTAAAGATTGCCAAAGAACACATGAAAAGGTGATCAACATCACTAATTATTAGAGAAATGCAAATCAAAACCACAATGACATATCACCTCACACTGGTCAGAATGGCCATCATTAAATAATCTAGAAACAATAAATGCTGGAGAGGGTGTGGAGAAAGGGAACCCTCCTTGCACTGTTGGTAGGAATGCAAATTGATACAGCCATTGTGGAGAAAAGTAAGGAAGTTCCTTAAAATATTATATGACCCAGCAATCCACTACTGGGCATATACCCTGAGAAAAACATAATTCAAAAAGATACATGCACCACAATGTTCATTGCAGCACTGTTCACAATAGCGAGGACATGGACGCAACCTAAATGTCCATCGAAAGATGAATGGATAAACAAGATGTGGCATATATATATACAATGGAATATTACTCAGTTATAAAAAGGATCGAAACTGAGTTATTTGTAGTGAGGTGGATGGACCCAAAGTCTGTCATACAGAGTGAAGTAAGTCAGAAAGAGAAAACACATACCGTATGCTAACGCATATATATGGAATCTAGAAAATTTATACTGATGGTCCTAGTGACAGGTCAGGAATAAAGATGCAGATGTAGAGAATGAACTTGAGGACACACGGCGGGAAGGAGAGGCTGGGACATAGTGAGAGAGTAGCAAATATACACTACCAAACATAAAATAGATAGCTAGTGGGAAGCTGCTGCACAGCACAGGAAGATCAGCTCAATGTTTTGTCATGACCTAGAGCGATAGACTAGTGAGGGTGGGAGGGAGACTCAAGAGGGAGGGGATATGGGCTTATAAGTATACATATAGCTGATTCACTTTGTTGTACAGCAGAAACTAACACAACATTGTAAAGCAATTTTACTCCAATAAAGGTGTACAAAAAGAAAAAAAATAATCCAAATAAGAATTTTCAGGTTACTACAGATGGTCCCCAACTCTGGATTGTTCGACTTAGGATCTTTTGACTTTATGATAGTGTGAAATCAATATTCATTCAGTAGAAATCTTACTTTGAATTTTTAGCTTTTCCTGGACTAGGGACATGGGGTTAGATACTCGTGATGTTGGGCGAGAGGAGTGAGACTTAGTTCCACCAACCATGTGATCAGGAGGGTAAACGACCGATAAATTTACAGCCATTCTGTTTTTCACTTCAGTACAATAGCCAATGAATTACATGAAGTATTCAACACTTTATTATTAAAAAAAAAGCTTTGTGTTAGGTGATTTTGCTCAACTCTAGGCTAACACAAGTGTTCTAGGCTAAGCTATGATGTTCAGTAGGTTAGGTGTATTCAGTGCATTTTGACTTAAAATATTTTTGATTTAGGGTAAGTTTATTGGCATGTAATCCCATCATAAGTCAACGATGATCTGTAGTGAAAATTAAGAGAAGAAACGGAACAGTACCCAGAGACCACAAAATATTTGCAGAAGGAGATGCTGGCAGTGAAATCTACATCAATAGGCTTCCTATTTAATGATTAATCATCTACTTATTTATCTTTCCTCATAGACTGCTATCTTCTTTAGGATGAAACTCTAGATACCAAAAATCACCTCCATAGGATTTGGAATAGAGTAGGACCTTGATACATATGGATTAAATGAAAGACAGGAAAGAAAGCAAAAAGGAAAGTGAATCACTCCATATAGTATATTTTCCTGTGCTCTGATAGTCTCCATCCTATAAAGTTCCACACTGTAAACCACATTATAATGTAGAGTTACTACTAGGCTGTAGGGAGAGACAGGGTACATGGCGGTTTTGTTCACAGTTGTATCTTCTCTTAACACCAAACATGCACCCAATAAATATTTAGTGACTGAATGAGTCTAATATAGATCAGTATAGAAGACAAAAAATGTTAATTCTCATGAAAAATCAATCATAGGAGAAGAAAGGATTCAATTAGATTCACTTTATTTCCACTGACTGAATTCTTAAAGTATAACTCAATTGACCAAGGACAATTTTAAGCATATAGACTAGAATCATTGTATTTTACTCCCTTAACAATGTTTTATTGAAATTTTTTGATGAAAGACTTGCATTCTATTTCATTGTATATGATTAAAAAATCATATTGAAGTATAACTTTATAGAACAATAAGAGTGACGGGCACAGTTTATAGTTTTACATTTTAATACAGTTTAAAAATAGAAGCTATTTATAGACTATCTATCTCCATTAATGTACTCCACTTGTTAAATATGATTTTGGAAACTACTTAGTCTTTACTGTTTTCCAAAGATAAAAATAGTGTATAATTGATTACAATTATGAGATTGTAACAATTGATGGGATAGCTAAATAAAGGAAGCATATTCTAAGTTGCTTGAGGGAAGATCTTATTCTTCATACAAGAAAACATGTAGTCTCCCATAATTTTCAACATATGTTCTGTTTGTAGCTCAATAACATTTAAACAATGTTAAATTGAAGTCAATAAGATAAGTAGAAGCATCTGGTAAATACATGTCAGATATATTCATTGGAAACCATTTTTAAAATTTTTACCCTCCTATATTGAACTACTAGGACTTGGTCTTCAGGGTAGTCAACCAAAGGCAAAAATTTGTTAAGTATCTTGTATCTGCATTTCCTTTGGAAAAACTATTATATTTTAATTAAATCTACTCTGAAATAGTTCTTATATCTTCTTTGTATTTCAAACCCTTACAATTTTAAGAGCTTAGAGAGCAATGATTTGGTGACATGTCCCTCAATTTGGGTATGCCTGGTGCTTCTTCATTATTATATTCAGATTATGTATTTCTGGCTTAAGCAACATCAAAATAGTATTTGATCCTTATCAGTGTATCATATCAGGAGAATCATGATACCAGCTGATTCTATTACTGGTGATATTGCACTTGATCTATTGGCTAAAGTAGCATCTGCCAGATTTCTTATCTATGAAGTTACTATATTCTCTTTGATATTAATAATTAATTTTTGAGGGGGCAGATTGGGTCTACATGATTATCTTGTATCTTGTCAAACTTTCACTTACACATTTTGGTATCAATTAATGATTATTGACATAAATTGACTGATATAAGCCTTTAATATACTTGTGTATCCAAGACTAAAACAAAAGTGAAGAGTTAAAATAGTGATACATAATATAAATAATATATAATGCCAATTCTTTTTTTTTTCTGATGATGCCATTGTGTCTTAGGAGGTAATAGATGAGCTAACAGTTGAATGACAAGAAGGACACATCATGAAAAATCTGGGAGCAAAGATTTCCAAGCAGAGAGAACAGCAAGACCAAAAACACTATGGAAGAAAAGATGTTGACATTTTCAGCCATAGAAGGAAGGTCATTTGATGAACTATGGAAATGGAGGAGAAGTGAGGAAGAAGATGAAATTAGAGATGCAGGCAGACCAGATCATGGGCAGCAGGCATTGTAGGTCTTGGTAACAATTATGAATTTTATGCTAAATTCCATAAGTGAGCATTGGAGCAGAGAAATGATATGGACAGTATAAACTACTTTTCCTTAAAGAAATATATATATATATATATATATATGCACAATCTATTACTAATGTATTTATTTGGGAAGTTTTTAAACTGCTCTTAAATACCTACTTTACTATTGGATTTAGCTTAACTTCAGGAAAATATTTCTTTAAATTTAGATATTTGCATTATACATAGTCATCAAGAATAGACAAATGTGTGTATTATATTTTGACCTATAAAATATCAATAAAATTTTGGAAAATAAATGTGTTCCTCAATTAAATCATCAGTGGTGCAGGTATAGGTAATGACAAACACATGCAAAGAACAATTTTTTAAAAAAGAGATAAAAAACCAAAATCTTCAGAACACTTATTTTTTAAAACCTTTTCTTTCTAGATTTGACAGTGTCAGACAATTTTACTGTTCTTTTTTGAAGTTTCTCCAGAGACACATACATTACGTATTAGTTAATATAAGATGAAGAATGACAGGTTCCCGTATATCCTCAGAGCTATCACACTTTCCTGGGTCAACCAAGGTGAGTCTTTTCTTATCCATCATATGATTTACAAATCTAGGACATAGTTACTTCACTGCACTTTTGGTGCTCTCTCTTGTCTGGTGATCATATATTTCACAATTAATTGGAGGGTTATTATCAGCTTCAGTGAAATTTTAGAACTTCTGGTCCAGTGTACCATCCCAGGAGAACAGAGATCATGTCATATTGTACAGATAACTTTGTAATTATTTAGATTTACCATAGCACAATCTTTACAGCATGTTGCAATTACTGAGCATGACCACAAAATAATGTCCTCTTTTCCCACAGTTCCTCCAGCATAAATCAGACTAGAAAGCCTAGAGTTATCATAACTTAGTGTAAAAATTAAATAAGGTCTGGTATCAAATTTCCATAAAATTACACAATTATACAATATTTTGTATATTCAAAATACTTTCCAAACCAAGGTCAATCTTCAGGGATTTTTGCCCTTTTTTTTTTTTAGCAAATAACCTTCTTATTACAAAAGAGTAAAAATCTCACAGTTCTGCAGGATAATTTAGATGTTACATCCCAAGAGAAAATATGCCAAAGATCCATAGATTTCTCATGTCTATGAAAATTTTGTTTTTCTAATTAGAGATTCTGAATGCTTTATTGAAATCGGACTCCTATGCAAGAAGAAAAAAAAAAAGGAAACATTGTTAAACATGAGCAAGGTAATTGTGGAAATCCTTTCAGAAAATATAAACAAAATCCCTTTATTATTTGACTTATCTTTGCTGAACTGGAGAAAAAATCAGTGTAGGTGATTCTGTGAAGGGTAATCATGTCTTATCAGCAAAACAAAGATGAGAGAGGAATCCAGATCCAATTCTAGAAGACAAGTCTGATTTTCTGACCTTCAAGTTGGAAAGCTGACTTGGCTGTATCCACAAATGAAAGTCCTCCATATTAGCAAAAGTAAGAAATATCTACACTGTAGGGAGGACCATTATGTGTGCATCAAGGATCCTGCCCTCCCACATTTCCTCAAAATGTCAGTCACCTGGAAGAAGAACACACGTTTGTAAAGCTTCCATTAGCCACTGCATGGAGAAGAAAGCATGCCAGGGAGGCAAAGGAACATTTTAACTCGTACAAATTTGTGTAGACAAGGTGGAAAACTATTAAAAAGACTTGGATCCAGATCCTGATTCTTCTAATAGCCAAATGTGAAAGCTTAAGCAAATGACTCATCATATAATGTGAAGTTCAAAATAACCAACTCGTTCGTGATGCAGATGGAATGCAATGATGTATAAAACGTGCTTGCAAGTTAGTAGATATTCAATTTAATGTTACCTTCCTGGTCTACTTCATTATCTTATGTTTTTCTCTCATAGTAGAAATGGGAGAAACCAACACATCAAGTTCCAATTTTATTTGACAACATTTATTGGGTACTCACTATGGCAAGATCCATACTAAATTCTGAAGATAGAAAAAGACAGGAAGAATAACACTAAAATAGAATATCATTTCTGAAATCTACCAAAGTACAACACTCAAGGTAAATTTCATATAACACATTTACGATTGCTGGCTTTTCTCAATATGAGAGAGTATTAGTGCCTTTCTAATTTTGTCCATGTATTCATGAACTTTGACCAATTGTATTTCAATTCCACATATATATTTTCCTTATACATGTCAGATTGTAATTATAAATACAAGGATTCTGGAGTCAGGATTGACCTTAAATGAAACCCTGCCTTTTAAGTGCCGATGACCTTCGGCAATTTAAATGACCTAAGCCTCAGTTTCTGCTTCTATAAATTGGGGCATATTTATCATTTTGGGTATTAATTGAGATAATGTATTCAAAGTCTTTAGAAAAATGTGAACTCATAGTAAGTGCTCAATAAATATTGGCTACTTTTATTATCATTATTACTGTTATTTTTGTAAGGACATAATAAGGAACATAATGTATAAGTTTATTCAAGGATAATCTCCTGGGAAGATTTTCAGTATATAAGCTTCATTTACCTTTCTCAAGAACTAGAATAAAAATTCTTGGAATTTTCCCAATATACCACTGCATTAATTGGCCGGGGTGGGGGGTAAGCATTGCAGAAGAACAACATAAGGAGAACTCTTTATAAATAATTCTTCCCTAGAAATTATTCCAGTAGTATTAGTAGAATTCCATAAAAGTAGTACCTACCTACCTAATGAAAGGTTTATATCATAGAAAGAATAAAAAGGAAATGAAAGCCTTCTAAATGTGATAGTTGTTACAAAACTTCCCCAAGTTTTTTTTTAATAATAAGCAGTAATATTTTATAGAGTAATATTCACTTTTATAACTAATAAACACATTAGATTTGACTACAGAAGAAAAGCAAAAAATAGCATTATAAGGTATTGAATAATGGAAATTTAAGGTTCCTTTGCCACTTGGAAAAATGCTTGGTAACAGTAATCAATCATTTATATTTTGTTATTATTTGAAAGGACTTTCATAACTTATGTTGTTTTCACAACAACCCCATGATAATAATCAAGTTATGGAAAACTGTGTTGCTCAACACAAACAGCTAGTGGCTGGTGGAGCTGGCTTAAATTCAAACCTTCTAGTAATAATTCCATTTTGTTCCTGTTAATGCTTCCTCCCTGCTGCATTTCCTATTCTAGGAAAATAAGATGTAGGATCAAAGTACAGTTTTTGTATCCTGTTCTGGTAATTCTATCCTGAATACACCTTGATATTTCAAACATTGTATAAATTTTTCTTGAATTAATATATAGGTGATTTTCTGCAGAGTTTAAGGGAGTTTAAAAGAATAGAAGTTGATGATAAGCAGTTTAAATGTATTTACTGTATTTTAAAATAATTCTGTACATTAGACTAGAAAACACATGCTCTTTCATTGGAAAGCTAATTCAGTAGTAAGGATAAGTAAGAAAATCTTTTTCAACTCTGAATATACAGGAATACCAGCTGTCTAGTTTCGTTAATCTGGTCATGTAGAATTTGTCCTCAGAGCACAATACAAAATGTGGTATTTCTCCCAGAAATTTTTCTGAGTTTCAGAACATCCCAGAGTTATCCCTGATATTCTGTGATTAAAAGAGCATAAGCATTTAGCTAAGAAGCCTTCTTATCTATATTTTATCCTGGCCAATTTAAACTCAGTTATTACAGCTAACAAAGCCCTCTGAAACAAAGTTGTGGATGAGGTTCTCAGTTTTGTAGATATCCCTGAGGCCTAGATGATGATATAGCTAAACTATTATTGGCCCACCTTTCTCCAGCTATCATCTGTGCTGCCTACATGTAGAGAGAGTTTCTGGCACCACTAATTGTATCTTACCTCCAAAAATATTCTTTTGGAATAGTCAACACAGCTAGAAGCAAGATGTAATGTCACAATGTCAGAAAAGTCATAAGATCTATTCTAAAGCGTATGCCATGTCAGGACTAAAGTTAAAGGGACAGGAAGTTAGGAAATGTTCTTAATAGAGCACTGTATCTTTTCAGCTATGTTATGTGCCATCAGCTTTTCTCAGGGCAGAAGAAAAGAAGTGAGCTGTGCTTTGCTCACCTTTCAATAATACTGCTCACCTGTGACTTTAATGCCTGTATGTAGTAAACACCATTGTTTTCATGGTACGCTCTATTTCAATTACCCATGCTCTTATTCAATGTGTGGTTATCTAGGTTTTTAATTTTTTTCTGTCAGCTTTTTGGGCCATTTTACATGTCAAAGAGTTGAATCAAAGACTAACAAATTTGTAAATTTCCCCTCTTTCCTGAGAGTAACAATAAAAGGACTGATAGATGAAAAAATTAGAACTCTTGGGTGAGTAAGGTTGTTTGGTGACCTGTATTACAAGTTTTTCAAGATTGCAGAATCCCTTTATGCTCAGAGAAACAGAACCTTTCTTCATATAACTAAGAATCCAAAAAGTAAAATCTCCCTGCTCTCATGCTTACAACTGAAGAAAATTAAATTTAAGCTAGCTTCATTTTGGCCTATATGCAATGGTGTTTCATTACAGAAATATAGAGTATTCGAATTTGGTTGTTTAATACAGAATTATACCATTTAATCACCTCTTGTCTATTTTTAGCCTTTAAAAATTAGACACAATTTAAGAGAGTAAGATTAGGTAACAATACCTGAGATAACAAGATCACCATAACTAAACTAAAAAATATACCTGAACTTCCACCTGCAACCACAAACCTCAGATTCTATCTGTATATCCCAGAGATATTTAAACTCAACAAACAAAAAACACTCTTTGCTGATGAAAAGATGATCTTTCTGTATTCTTCACTTCAAATGATAGTACCCTTATCCATCCTAATATCCAACCTAGAAACACAAAAAAACATTCTTTGCTCTTTGTGGTACCTTGTTTTTCCACATTTGTCATTGAATAATCCAGATGAATTTACCAAAAATTCTTCAGAAATTAAACCCATTCTCTCATCCCTCTTTGCATTAACTTCCGGTTTTATCACTCATCACTTAACTGATCTCTTTGCTTTAATTCTGCTTCCCAGAGATATCTACCTAAAATATGAGTCCATTTAGTCATTCTCCCTCAAACAATGCCTACAAGACTCATTGCCTAAAAGCAAATTATATTCTTAATGTCCATATGTTAGTGCATCTATAGTGTATCTCCTGTCTAGACTCAGATCTCACCATTACCTTCTGTGCCAGCCATGCTCTGCATAAAAGACCATTTTATTGAGGGCCTGGCTACCACTTTTTCTTGGCTGCAAACTATTATGGAAATAAAGTTAAAATGCAGTAGCAGGTTTAGAGAAATCTACAGTGGTGGATAGTGGCTGGTGTTAAAATAGAATGTTAAAGGTGGTCTTTGTCCATTCAGGCTGATAAAACAAAATAATACAGACTGGGTAGCCTATAAAAAACAAAAGTCTATTGCTTACAGTTCTAAAGACTGAAAGTCCAAGATCAGAGTGCCAGCTTTGTCAGATTATTTTCCTGGTTGCAGACTTTTCACTGTTTTCTTATATGGCTGCTGGGGTGAGGGAGTTTTCTGGGGCCTCTTTGACACTAATCCCATTCTTAGGCTTCACCCTCATGACCTATCACATCCCGAAAAACCCACCTACTAATATCAGCATATTTTAGGGTTAGGGTTTCAGCATATGAATTTTGGGGGACACAAATGTTCAGACTTTAGAAAGGGTCTGGGGAAAAGACATAAGAAGTTTGAAATTTAAGAAAATATATACATTAATTTCCTGCCAAATGGTAAACTAGGAAATTCTGCCTCCTCCCTCCCCAAATTTAATCCTAGAAAAATGGTTGAAAAAGGGTGGACATGGATATGAAGAGATAATAAAACACTGTGAGAAAATCTGAGAAGGTTCACCTAAGATGGTGTTAGAGGTATGAATACAGCCTGGAAGGAAAGGTGGTAGGAAGGAAGAGTTAGATTGGGAAAATGTGGTTTTAGTTTGCTATGCTTTTCCCTTTCATTGCCTTGAAATAAAAATTTTCTCTTTATCAAAAAATTGCCTTCCCTAAAGAATTGCTTTTATTCTGCATTGCTTGAAATAATCTTTACTTATCTATTTTTTATTACAGACATTAGATATATGCAATATACTAGATCTAAAGTGCGGGCGAGAAGACATTATCAGATCAGCACAAAATTTTATTAACGTGAAAAACTCATGACTATAAGTAAGAATTGATCAGTTGCCTCCAAAAATTGACCTCTCTACTCACTTCTCTCAAAACCCTCAGTTAGACTTCCATAAGTGATTAACTACTAGATGAATTGTGCTACCATTGTAAACTGATAGAAACATATATATTATACAATAGCTTTCAGATATTGGCTAAGAAGCAGTGGAGAACTCTGATGTTTGAAAGAAGGGGTCCCTGAGAGAAGAGCCAGACAACTGCCCTGGCTTAATCCCTGAAAGCAACTTCCAGGCAATTGTATCAGGGAGGTGGAACAAAACATCCTTGTAGTCTCATGTGGTTGAGGAGACAGATATATGCATTCAGAGAAGCTGAAGTAACTAGAATTTGTGGAACAGACTCATATTGAAGAGAGGGATACACAGAGAGCAAAAGATCCACATATCTACAGACAAATACTCTCAAGGATTTAGCTGAATAATGATTTTTATATGCATGAGAAAGGGAAAGACCACTGGAAAGCATTAGGTCAAATAACCTCTAGAGCTCATTAAAAATGACTGGAAATAGACAGTGCTCCTATCAACCAGAGTGGAGAAAACTTGTAATACAGGGGACATTGGATACATTTCTCAAAAGGGTATTACCTTATTAGTGAAGCTAATCTAGTCCCAGAATAAACACTGCTCTGAATTGGCCATACTAAGACTTTAAGCAAAGATCAAAAGGACCAAATTAACATTTGAGTTACTTAACTGCACATTAGACCAAAATTTAATGCTGTTTAAAGAAATATCGCAAAATCCAGTACCAAAGAATACAAAATGCACAATTTCTGGCACCCAATTTTAAAGTTATCAGACATATAGAGAAGCAGGTAATTATTGCCTATAAACAGGAGTAAAACTGTTCATATAAACAGATCCAGAAATGTGAGAGATATCAGATTTAGTAGATAAGGACCTTAAACAGTGTATAAGGCTATCTATCTTTCTATAAATAGTAAGGTCAAGGATATAGAATGCTACTATTCTCCAAAGAAATTGGCAATATACAATATCTTGGTTCTAAAGTGCTGATTGGAGGGGCAATATCTAAGTAGCATAAAGATTTAAAGAAGAAAGGAACATTGATGATAAATATAGTGGAAGATTTTTTTTTAAATGGAAATGGAGCTTGTAGAGATCATTTTTTAAAATATAATATATGATTAGCAGTAGATTAGACTGCAGAAGAAAATATCACTAAAGTTAAAGGCAGTGAAAATGATATACAAATGTTAAAAAAGACTGAATAAGTATGAACAGAAATGTATATGGGGCAACATGAAGTGGTATCATTTATATATATATATATATATATATATACACACATATATATAATTGGAGCCTCAGAAGGATGAGATTGCAGAAAAAAATATTTTAGCAATGATGATTAAAAATTTCTCAGTTCAATGAAAAGTATAAACTCATAGATCCTAGAAGTTCCACAAACCAAATCAGAAGAAATAAAAATAATATAATATCAAGGCACATCATAATAAAATTGCTTGAAACTAGTGATAAAGAGAAAATCTTAAAAGCATCCAGAAGAAAAAAAAGAACTTCATATGGAAAGGAACAGATCTAAAAATTACAATATACTCCTTGTTATATTTTATGCAAGTAGAAGACAATGGAATAGCATCTTAAAAGTACTGATAATAGGAACAAAAATCTGTCTAATTAAATTCTATACCCAGAAAAATTATCTTTTGTGAATGAAGATAGAAAACTCTGAGTTAACTGCTTCTTCCAAATATTGCTTCTACCAAAGTTTGCTCAGTGACATACGGAATGAAGGATATGCCTGGGCTGCCAACAAAGAAGAATGATTAGCAGTGATTTTGTGGCACACAAGTCTCTCTATCCAGAGATTCATATCAATTCTTTTTCTCAAATCATTTCAACTAATAAAGACAAGGATCTCAATTTAAATCTTTCCATGAGACACATTACCAGGTAGAGTAGAAAGTTTTCCCGGGAGAAACTGAATTTACAGGCTGATAAAAAGATATTTGAAGAGTAATACTATCCCTAAAAAGTTATTCAAAACAAAATCAGCACAATGGAGAACATATATCGAGTGAACCAAAATTAGAGGAAAGAAAAGACCTAGAATTAGAAATAAATGTAATAAAAATGTAAGGAAATAGAGGAAATGTTATTAATATCAAACAAGAATAAGAAATATTTTTTTAGATCAAGATAATATTGAAAGTTATTTAAAATAAAGTACCCAAAATTGAGTAAATAGTAGTATAAATATCAAAAGAGCACATCGGTGAGGTAGGTAATCAGACTGAGAAATTTCAAGTGGGAAGCAGAAAGGAATAAAAAGATACAACATACATAAAAAACATAGAGGAGGGCTTCCCTGGTGGCGCAGTGGTTGAGAGTCCGCCTGCCAATGCAGGGGAGACGAGTTTGTGCCCTGGTCCAGGAGGATCCCACATGCAGCGGAGCAGCTGGGCCCGTGAGCCGTGGCCGCTGAGCCTGCGCATCCGGACCCTGTGCTCCGCAGCGGGAGAGGCCACAGCAGTGAGAGGCCCACGTACCGCAAAAAAACAAACAAACAAAAAAACATAGAGGATATAAAAATGTAGCGTCAATTTCTCAGTAAAAGATTTTCTAGAAGAAGAGAAAGCAAGGGTAGTGGTGGTGAAGGAAGGATTATATAGTTTTTAAAAAGATATAAAATTCCCAGAATTAACCAAAAAAAAAAATATTTTTTAAAAGGTAACACTGGGCTTCCTTGGTGGCGCAGTGGTTGAGAGTCCACCTGCCGATGCAGGGGACACAGTTTCGTGCCCCGGTCCGGGAAGATCCCACATGCCGCGGAGCGGCTAAGCCCGTGAGCCATGGCCGCGGAGCCTGCACGTCCAGAGCCTGTGCTCCGCAACGGGAGGCCACAACAGTGAGAGGCCCGCGTACTGCAAAAAAAAAAAAAAAAAAAAAAAAAAAAAAAACACTAATCATACTATGGGATTAAATGATTATTCTTTTATCATATGGTTAAATTAAGGGATTATGAGTCATCAAAGAGGAGAAAAGGACATTGTTTTATATGATATTTCAAGGATTGAAATTAATAGTCTAACAAATGACATGATTTACCAGTAGACCATAGTTTTTAAAAGAGTTATCAGCAATCATACATATTTTTCAAGGTACATGGGTGCCTAAATGTGAGTATATAGGTATTTATCATTTTCTGCCTTGATGGAAAACTGTCTTACTCAACTATTCTGAAGCAGACAGATAATAATTGTAATTCTTAGAAAAACTAGAAACCTACCTGTCATTTCTAGTGTCTTACACAATGCTTGGAACCTAATAGGAAGCTAAATGTTTGTTATTATACAAAATTATAGTTTCCCTATGTCAGAATAATTATACAAATATTTAAAAAATAGATGAGTTAAATAGTCATAAATCAAGATCATTGGTTGTTGAGTGTCTGCCGGACAGTCACCAAAATATTGAACACTTATATTGGTTATATTCTAATCTATATTAAAGGCTGCTAGGTTCACTTACAAGTAATTCTACAATGTATTGTCCTAATTCAGGATTCTGTAGTATGAAAGTTCATCTGCCAGTCCTATGTTTTCAAAATATAGTGTTATTTCTCCACATTCCTTAATAATTATTTTATTTCTCACTGAATATTATAACCTTTTTATAGAAAGCCCACAAAATTGATTTGTCCTTTCCTAAAATATAATCTATCCATGGGACTCCAGGTACTAATCACATCACAAGATTCTGGAAGATATATTCTTTCTCTTCCTTTTCATCTGTTTATTTTCTTCTGTATTAGACTAATATTTGCCATACTATTTTAAACTTTATTTTTACAATTTTCTGTTACAGTTCATCAGAGATATATATTTGGTATATGGGGATAGGTAGGCAGTATTGACCTGAGAAGAACTTGTCATAGAGAAGGAGGTGAAAGCACACTAAGCTTGGCTACTAGAATTAGCCAGTTAAAGTGGCAAATCCAGAAAACAATGCACAGAGCACTAAAAACTGGAGAACAGGAAGAAAGAGAACTTGAGGTGATAGAGACAAAACAAGGAGAGAAAATCTTCAGAACTGGGAGATGGGTGCATATATATTCTTTTCCCAGGATGGTAAAGAGATGGTCAATGGTGTAAGGAGATATGACCAGGTAGAGTTGATCTTTAACTATATCAACCTGCAGTAGACATGTTCTACTTCTGGTGGTCCTGGTAATAGGTCTGGTATTATAGTGATTTCTGTATAGTGAGAAAACCATCTGAAGTTGAATAAACAATGAGAGAGCTCTACATTGGGAGAAGATATGAGAAGGAATTTAAGAGTAGTATGCAGTGTACAGAGAGAATAACATCATGAAAGAAAAACATGTTCCTGAATAATTATTTAAAATATGAATTTATACCTACAAGCTTCAGATAAAGCAGAAAGTTTTGCATCTTGATGACCTGCTTCTTATAGCACTGACTCTCATTAAAGTTAGTGTTAAGTTGTACATCCTATAGTAATTTAAACAAGTTATAGCCTAATCTACTCCACAAGATGGCTGCTTAAAGTGGAATTCAGAAAATCAGGGAGCAAGAATTGCTCCAGGTAGGAGGGTCAGAGCTATAAATAAACCTGCTGCTTGGTTTGCCCTCTTTGCCACTATCATCCTGCACTTGGGTTCACTGTGGTGAGGCGAAGAAAAGAATTCAACACACAATATATTTGTTGTTTTTTATATAATATTCATAATTTATTTGTAAAACTATTTTTAAAACAATAAAAAACTAAACAAAATAGATAAGTAAATGAAATATATTACGCTTGATTTGCTTTCTCCCAAACACATCCCATCAATTAATTACTTTTTATTGACAAAAAAATATCTAACTTCCATTAAGGGAACTCTTTCAAACCTCAGGGGAAAGAAGAGATAGTCCTTAATTTTTCAATGATATAATTTGAAGCATGATAGGAAGTTAGAGAATTGGGGATAGTGCTATTAAGTACATGATTTTCTTTCAATATAGGGAAGATTTCATTAAGCTGAATAGCAAATCCATCAATCACAAGTAAAAATTCAGTTACAAATGAAGAGTTTATCATATGTTAAACTCACATAAAGTTGATGAACAATGTGATTATTGAAGCAGTTTAACAGATTTCACTTTGTGAAAGAACATAAGCATTAAGTTTACATTTTCAGTCTGCACATCAAATATAATAAAAATACTTTTTGACATATATAAGTGGCATGGGGAGACAATGTTCACTCAGCCTGTTTTTTAGTACCTTTCAGTCAGCTCATGTTAGGAAATATCAATTTAAGCTGTGCTTACCATTTATTATGAGTCAATCACTAAGCAGTGTGTGAAAAATGTTCTCCCCAAAAATAAAATCTAAACATTACTTCCATTCTCTTTGAGAAAATTGATTTTTTAAAAGCATGTGTATGTTTCACTTGAAAAACTTTTACTGTCAAGTGGAAATGAAACATTTCTCTCCAGTCAAATATGAGAAATTAACAGAAAATCTTTCACAGATCCAATACAATGGTTCATGTCTGTACTTAGAAAAAAAAAAAAACTTACCTAAATTAAAGATGAAACTTGCATGTATGAAATTTGACAACATTCTAATACTTTACATTACAATATCCAAGATCATTATGAAGTCACTACAAATTGTATTCAAAAAATTCTGAGGAGAAACACACAAACATACACACATAAACAAAGACACGTGTTTTTAGAAGAGATTATTTTCAGTACATATTTTCCCTTAATAACAAGTATATACACTCTTTATTGCCTTCATCCATTGTGCATGGGGTATTAAAGAGTGAGGTTTATGGAATTTACAAACTTAGAATGTTGAGGTTTAACTCTTGTAAATCCAAGCAATTAAATAACCATTTTCATACATTACTACCTTCTTTCTCTCACCTCTTACCTTGTAACATGTTCCAATCTCCCCCATGTAAAAATCCAACATCTTTCTATTCTTTGCCCTCTTCAGGAGCAACTTACCTACCACTTTCACTTTACTTCCAAATGTATTGAAATAATATATATTCATTCTTTCCATTTTCTCATCTTTCAATTGCTTCATCAATGTAGTGTCTGCCTCTCTATTGAAAGATTTCCTTTCACAGTCTGACACAATGTCCTATTTCCTGAATTCCATGGTGCTTTCTTGTTCCCACCCTCTTTTCCCTTTAAGTAGCAAGTGGCAATTTCTTCTGGATCAACAATTCTTTTGCCTCAAAGACTACATTATCCTTCTTAGTTTTCCTCTCACTTGTCAGAACATTTAATACCCTTACTAGTTTGTTTTTGTTTGTTCATCTCAAATGATTTGGTTCTTTTTCTGATATACTTTAAACCACAGTGTATCCTAGCCTCACACTTTATTAACAGATCTCTGAGTATTTGCTTTGTTGTGTTGGGAAAGGCAGTTTCCACATTTCCACTACAGTGCTAAAAGCCCCACACCACTACTCTCTGCTAGATTCCAAACAGAACCTGAGGCTTCGTGGTTTATCAGGAGAAGAAAATAGAAAAGAACTGAGAGACTAGGGAAAAGGCCTATAGTCTAGTTACCATCTTCCCAGAATCTCCTTGCTTTACTCCTTTTGAGAGTTCTCCAGCAGGTTTTTCTCTTTTACACCAGTGTCCTCAACTCATCTGCATTCCCCACATGGATGCAAGCAATGTATTTCTGAAGAAGAAGAAGGAGGAGGAGGGGGAGGGGAGGAGGAGAAAAGGACCATAAAAAGTGCTACCCTCGGGGCTTCCCTGGTGGCGCAGTGGTTGAGAGTCCGCCTGCCGATGCAGGGGACTCGTGCCCCGGTCCGGGAAGATCCCACATGCCGCGGAGTGGCTGGGCCCGTGAACCATGGCCGCTGAGCCTGTGCTCCGCAACGGGAGAGGCTACAACAGTGAGAGGCTCGCGTACCGCAAAAAAAAAAAAAAAAAAAAAAAGAAGAAATGCTACCCTCTATTCCTCATATCAAAGCCCTAAATCAGTTGCTACTGATAAAAGAACAGGAAAAACAAATGGTTATTAAATTTCAAGGTATGGAACTTATCTCTTGAATTCTGGATCATCTTACACATATACTTTACCATCTTCTAGCCCAGGTCTTCTCATTCCTTATGCTATTCCAGTTGTTTCATTACTATTTTGCCTTTACAGAGCTACCCCATTCATCTTCTTCTCAACCTGAAAATTCTGTTATAAACAGCTGTCTTGCCTTTTACTCTTCCTTGCAAGAAAGCATTAACCACAGGTTCCTATCTGCCCTCCTAGTATTCGGTTTTAAGTAGATATTCATTACATGCTTAGTGTATGAATGAATGAATGAGTGAATGAATGAAAGTACACTTAAAGCAAATGGAAACAATTTTGAATGGGAAAGTAGTTTGATATAGTAGTTGATTGTCATTACATTTTCTAAGTGGGATATAAATAAAGCTTTTCCAATTCCATTTACAAGTAGTCACCAAACACGACTCACATATAATTCAAATGAAAGTGTCAAAGTAAAGCACTATTGCAGTTTTATCTCTAATATGCCAGGTTCCATGAGGTGCCAAGAATTTGACAAAATATTTAAGCACATATACTCAACTTTCTAGCAATTCGTACATAATATTAGTTGAAATTTGAAGTAAACAATCTTATAATAATAATATAGGATGAACCATGGTTATAAATAACTTACGTACTTGTAAAATAAAATAAAAATTTCTCATAGGTAATGAATATTGCTGGTGAGATAAATTATTCATCAATATCCAATATTTACAGGTCGATACTAAAATCTTTTCAAATGTATTGGACTTATACCCAGAAAAATATGTATATCTGAGTAGAAATCATCATAAAGAATAATCTGCCACTTTCATATGTTGTTAACTTAGGGAAACATTGTTATTCTTTCTCTTGCCAAGAGATTAGGAAAGACTTCATTAAATACTGGATTTGAGCTCTGGGAGGTGTCATCAACTCAGCAATATATTTGCTGAGTCATCAATATACACACAGTTAAAGCATTAATTTCCCCTTGAAAGTATTCTTGGAAGCTGTGCTATTTCAGAAAACAGAAGCAAAGTCAGCTGAAAATGTACAGTAGAAATCACCTTTAAGTGGAAATATATTTAAAAAAATCAATTTTGAGTAAAGTGTTTTTATTTATTATAGGATAGAATTTAATCCAACTGGGCTTTATTAAGCAAATTTAATATATTGCTTGATCCTACATATTTTTCACATTGAAATGTTAGTCCTGTTTTTACTGTTTGAACTATTGGAACTAATCCTTTGTCTCAGAGGGTTTAACTAATGCATTCTAAAGCACTGACTTGCAATATGTTGTCATTAATAACTTTAAAAGGACAAGGCAGCAAACCTGCTGAAGTTGCACATTTTTACTGCAAATTTGAAAGCTAATTCATCTGACATAAAAGATAATAAAAACCTGAGGAGACCTTCAAGATGGCAGAAGAGTAAGACGTGGAGATCAACTTCCTCCCCACAAATACATCAGAAATACATCTACATGTGGAACAACTCCTACAGAACACCTACTGAACACTGGCAGAAGACCTCAGACTTCTCAAAAGGCAAGACATTCCTCATGAACCTGGGTAAAGCAAAAGAAAAAAGAAAAAAACATAGACAAAAGAATAGGGACAGGACCTGCACCTTGGGGAGGGAGCTGTGAAAGAGGAAAAGTTCCCACACACTAGGAAGGCCCTTCACTGGCAGAGACAGGGGTTGGCCAGGGGTGGGGGTGGGGGGAAGCTTCAGAGCCACAGAGGACAGGGCATCAAGGGTGCAGAGGGCACAGCGTAGAGATTCCCCCAAAGAGGATCGGTGCTGACCAGCACTCACCAGCCTGAGAGGCTTGTCTGCTCACCCTCCAAGGCAGGTGGGGGCTCAGAGCTGAGGCTCGGGCTTCGGAGATCAGATCCCAGGGAGAGAACTGTGGTTGGCTGCATGAACACAGCCTGAAGGGGCCTAGTCCACCAGAGTCAACTGGGAGGGAGTCTGGGAAAAACTCTGGAACATCCTAAGAGGCAAGAGACCATTGTTACGGGGTGTGTGAGGAGAGGGGATTCAGAGCACAGCCTAAATGAGCTCCAGAGACGGGCATGAGCTGCGGCTATCAGCACAGACACTAGAGACGGGCATGAAACGCTAAGCCTGCTACTGCAGCCACCAAGAAGCCTGTGTGCCAGCAGAGGTCAATACTGACACCTCTCCTCCAGGGAGCCAGTGCAGCCCGCCACTGCCAGGGTCCCGTGATAAAGGGACAACTTCCCTGGGAGAACGCACGGTGCACCTCAGGCTGTTGCAACATCATGATGACCTCTGCCACTGCAAGCTCACCCTGCATTCCATACACCTCCCTCCCCTGAGCGTGAATGAGCCAGAGCCCCCGAACCACCTGCTACTTTAACCCTGTCCTGTCTGGGCAGAAACAGATGCCCTCAGGCGACCTGCAGAGTCACCTGCAGAGAGGGGGCCAAATCCAAAGCTGAACACCAGGAGCTGTGTGACCAAAGAAGACAAAAGGAAATTTTTTAGTGTTAATTTTTAAAATTAAAACTTTTTAATTTTTTTATTTTTAATAATTATTTTTAATTTTTACTTTAATAACCTTATTTTATTTTATTTTATTTTATTTTATTTATTTATTTATTTTTTATCTCTCCCTTTTCTTCTGACCTGTGTGGCTGACAGGTTCTTGGTGCTCCAGCCAGGTGTCAGGCCTGTATCTCTGAGGTGGGAGAGCTGAGTTCAGGACATTGGTCTACCAGAGACCTCCTGGCTCCACGTAATATTAAACAGCAAAAGCTGTCCCACAGATCTCCATCTCAATGCTAAGACCCTGCTCCACTCAATGACCAGAAAGCTACAGTGGTGGACACCCTATGCCAAACAACTAGCAAGACAGGAACACAACTCCACCCATTAGCACAGAGGCTGCCTAAAAACATAATAAGGTCACAGACACCATAAAACACACCACCGGATGCAGTCCTGCCCACCAGAAAGACAAGATCCAGCCTCATCTACCAGAACACAGGCACAAGTCCCCTCCAACAGGGAGCCTACACAGCCCACTGAACCAACCTTAGCCACTGGGAGCAGACACCAAAAACAACGGGAACTACAAACCTGCAGCCTGTGAAATGGAGACTCCAAACACAGTAAGTTAAGCAAAATGAGAAGACAGAGAAACACATAGCAGATGAAGGAGCAAGGTAAGAACCCAACAGACCAAACAAACAAAGAGGAAATAGGCAGTCTACCTGAAAAAGAATTCAGAATAATGATAGGAAAGATGATCTAAAATCTTGGAAAGAGAAAGGAGAAAATACAAGAAACATTTAACAAGGACCTAGAAGAGCTGAAGAGCAAACAAGCAGTGATGCAAAACACAAAAATGAAATTAAAAATTCTCTAGAAAGGATCAATAGCAGATTAACTGAGGCAGAAGAATGGATAAGTGACCTGGAGATAACCTAATAAAGGCCATATATGACAAATCACAGCCAACATAGTTCTCAATGGTGAAAAATTGAAACCATTTCCACTAAGATCAGGACAAGACAAGGATGTCCACTCTCATCAGTATTATTCCACACAGTATTGAAAGTTTTAGTCACAGCAATCAGAGAAGAAAAAGAAATAAAAGGAATCCAAATCGGAAAAGAAGTAAAGTTCTTCCTGTTGGCAGCTGACATGATACTATACATAGAGAATCCTAAAGATACTACCAAAAAACTACTAGAGCTAGTCAATGAATTTGGTAAAGTAGCAGGATAAAAAATGTATGCACAGAAATCTCTCGCATGAGTCGGAAAGACATCAAAAAGAAAATACTTTTTTCATTTCCAAAAAAATAAAAATGCTTAGTATTATTGGAGTCTCAAAATTGCTTTACGTTTTTCCTCAGAGATCCCTCTTCTGGTTAGAATTATTTATTTATGTCTCATGATAGGCTGTTCATCTCTTGTAAATATGATCAGTGGAAATAGAGTCAAAAGATAAAAATGCTCTAAATTATATTTAACTTTCTTTAAACTGGAAAATATCATTTGGTTTAAAAATGTTTGAGAACCTTCATTTAAACCTTGAAAATATCCTCACAGTAGGTAGTCAGTATTATGCTCTAACAAAAATAGATTATTTTATTATTCTTGGCTGCCTTATATACAGCACCTTTTTGTAGAAGTGATTTTAGCTACATTATTATGTAATTACAATTGTGAATAATCTTGAATAATATGTATGTTATATATATGTTTTTTTTAACATTTATTTGTATAAACAAGTGTATGTATAACATTGCATTTCAATATACATATAGCAAAACCTATAAAGAACAAATCACTTATCTAACAAGTGTTTATAAAGCACATCCTCTCTGCTCAGAGCTGCACTTGGCACTGCAGATTTTCCTGGGGTCAGAATGTGGCTTTTGGTCTGGATTATGCTTGTTTTGGGGTTTTGAAATTACTCTAGTTCCACCCTCATGATCCACCTTCTTGTTTCACCCTCCTCTCTAATTCCTTTAGGGCCTGTGAAGCTTTAGCTATATCATCTCTCCAGAAACACCATACATGTGTGTTCAGAATATGTGTTTATTTTATTACTTGCTTGGAATTTTACACTTCCCAAGTTCCACTGGCTTCTGAAAAAAATGTGCATATTAAGTTAGCACACAATTTTACTTAATATACTTTAACATCTATGAACATACAAACTAAATTAGATCTTACCTTTGTTTTCACTAAGGTTTTCTCTAACTTACTTTGTTGGAAGTTATTTTAAATTTCAAAAAACTTGACATGTGTATGGTAAGGTTCATGACCTACTTGTATGCCATATTTTATTAAAATGAATAATCACTTTATAACAAAACAAGTCATCCTCAGGAAGAGGTAAAATTTGCTGTGAAGAATATACAATACACAGTTGCATTTCAAATTCTTACTTCTTCCTGCCTTAACATTTCATAATGACTCTTCTTATTCTTTTTATTATTCTATCAGTGGTTTTCTATTTTATTTTACTTTTGCAATTATTTATTTTAACGTTGCCTGTGTTTAAGGATATCTGACCAATAAAGAAACAAGTATGTATTAAAAGCTATGTGCTTTTTGATTACCACAATATATATTTCAGTAAAAAAAAAGTTAAATAATGACAATAGGCAGGATTTAAAAACAACTATATATATTTATTCTTCAAGCAGTTATTGCACTGAAATTATAGCACCCTGCTTTGAGAATGACCTTCCTTAATCCTTTTTCTATAAAATCCAGGGCATTCCTCCAAACAATATATTCATATACACATCATAATCATATACACATGATATACATGATAGACCCAGTTGTATAATAAAGACTCAGTTAACTATCTCAAAAACATTTTAAGATTTTAGTTAACTGAAGAAATAACATTAAAAATGTTTAACAACTAGTATGGAATTGATTTCAACAATTCAGAACAGAGGCTGTAACACAGCTGTACTGGTGCAGGCAATCTTGGTCATCTATATAAGATAACATTTACTGCATCCTTGTATATTAATGTAAAAAAATAAAAAGGTAATGCATGTTTACTTGTAAGCATTTTAATTCCCTTTTTGTAATAATGAAAAGAATCATATTTTTCTTTAATATTTTTCTTAAATCTTTATTCACCCTTCTGCCTGTGAAACACTATGCAGCCAGGAGTTTTCATGCTCAAGGCAACCAGGGAAATGATGAAAGGAATGGAAGGAAATGATAGAACCATTGGTTTATATTCACTGGTTGTTGTAATTGTATGTACCTAAACAATAATTCTATGTTATCATTCCTTTCAATTCCAGAGTTAGAGAGAGACACTGAAGTTAACAGGCTAATGATGGTTCATTTGCAGTATTCTAATGCTTCTACCACCCTTATGCTATGGTGTCTTCTAAAGATAGAAGCACACACATGGATGTTATGTTAATATGATCACACATAAAATGTATTACAAATAAAAGTTTTGTTTTACTTTAAATATTACTTTTGTAAAAAAAATTAATTAGTGAATATTCAACCCACATTTATAAGTTTGTGCATGTACAGTACATATATAATATTTGTGTGTGCTGAATTGGGTGATTGGGATTGACATGTATACACTGATGAGATTTCCATTTTATGGAAAACGTTTCATCAGCATAATTTTAAAAGTGACTTTTTCACACATTTTATCAGTTATCCAGCTTGATGTGGAATACATTATCATGAGGTTACTATGTCTACATTTGTCTCCAAAATAGACTTATGTTTTTCATACAGAAATTTACCCTTCATGGGAAAATGGAACTTGCACCTGGCCGGGAGATCATGACAATCCATACCTTACCTTACAAAGGGCAAATCACAATCTGAAATAAAATTGTCATTTCCTCTTTTAACTGGCTAACAGAACATGTATAATAAACACAGAAAATACTACCTAGTGCTGCTGCTGATGAAAAGAGGACAAGGAGCTCATATTTCTCTCCATGCCATCTCTCAGTGTTTAGAAAATTTGAAAAGGGACAAAGGGATAGGATGAAAGGAAAGTAAAATGAGACAAAAAAATCAATTTTATAAGAATGACTTTGTTCAATATTTTATGTCTTAATTTCCACTCCTGTAGTTAAATTAACAATTTTTTGGTTAGGGAAATAGCTGTTTCTTTTAATACAGAATAACTTAGTGGACTATTTTTTCTCTGTGATGCTCATGTAGAAAAAATTTTTTTTTAAAGTAAACACCTAGAAACAGATTGCTAATATTTTGTTTATTAATATGTTCAAGACAATTCAGCATTCTATGCTTTACAGGTTTTCAAAAATTTGCATTAACATATTATATCATTTCAAATGTGGCAGTGTGAAACGGTTGCTCAGCTTTTTCATCTTTTATGCATTACTGGTTACCAAAAGTTTGGAAAACCCTTTCATGTTTATGGGTCACGTGTTAATAATCTTTTCTGTGATAGGCCATGATAACAAACCACCACCAAAATCTCAGCAGCTTACAGTGACAAAGATTATGTCTTAAACATGTCAGCTTTTATTCAGCCTTGGCAATGTTCCAGGCTGTGACTCTGTGACTCTGCCCCAGGATGTGGCTCTGTTCTATGTTGTTAGGTGCCAGGAGTCTACTCTAAATATCTTCTTCATTCCAGGATCTAGAAAGAGGGAGCAGCTCATATTTGGAACACACTCTTCTTATGGAACAGGAAGAATGTGAGAGAACTAGCATAAACACTCAGCTTTTCGACCATCTGCTCATATGTGGCATAGGTCATGTCCAATCACATATAGATGGCCAATGCAAGTTAAATGGCCAAACCCAAAATGATTGACATGGGAATGTATACCTACAAATTCACTTGGCCGTGAACATGAATGCACAATACAATTTCAAAGAAGGGAAAGTACAGATACTGAAAGCAACAATATAATCAATGAGAGGCCACATATATTCTCCTTTTTAAGAAATGACTTTTCCTAACTTTTGCTTATATCCCATTAGCCTTCTCACCTTTTCTTGTTTTCACATATTCTGGATACTAATCTTTTGTTGTTTTTGTATTTATATGTCTTTTCACATTACTGTCAATTTATTTTGATGGACAAAAATCTTTAACACGAGATATTATGTTTCATAATAATTTATTTTACCATTTACACATCTTACATATTGTTTAGTTCTCCATTTCCTAACTTTAGTTTATAAATATGTCCTTATATATTTTTCAAGAGATTGTGGAATTATCTTTAAATTAAAATTTATACACTTGGGATTGTTTTTTTGCGTCTGATGTAAGATAAAGATCAAATTCCATTTTGTTCCATATAAGTGTCTTAGCATCATTTATTGATAAATCTATAATTTCTCCTCTGTGCTGAAAGGATAAAACTTCCAACAAAGCTGTCCTTCAAAACTGAAGGAAAGAGGGACTTCTCTGGTGGATCAGTGGTTAAGAATCTGCCTTCCAATGCAGGGGATGCAGGTTCTATCCCTGGTCAGGGAACTAGATCCCATGCGCATGCTGCAACTAAGGGTTCGCATGCCCCAACTAAGGAGCCAGCCACCCACAACTAATGAGTCTGCCTGCTGCAACTAAGACTCAGCACAACCAAAAAAAAAAAAAAAAAGAAAAAAGTAATAATTTAAAATGAAGGAAAGATAGACTTTTCCAGACAAATGAAAACTGAGGGAGTACAGCACCACTAGAGTGCCTAATAAGAATAGTAAAGGAAACTTTCAATTTGAAACAAAAGGATGTTAATTGGCATCATGAAAACATTGAAAGTATAAAGCTCGCTGTAAGTATGTAGTCAAATTCAGAACACTCTAATACTGTAATGATGGTGGGTAAATCACTTTTAACTTCAATGTAAAGTTTATATTTATTTTAACTTCAGTAAATCAATATAACTAGGTACCAGAATAAAAAGTCAACAAGCAAAATGCACTTGTATATACTAGCAGCAAAAAATTAGAAAACAAACTAAACAATTTAAATACCCTTTAAAAAGTTTCTGAAAATGTGTAATACATAATAAATTTAACAGAAATTATGCAAAGAGAAACTGAGAATCTCAGTAAAAGAGAAAAATAACATGGTTTGCATTGGAAGACAATATTGCTAAATGAAACCCCTCTAGAAATTAAAATACAGGTTCATAACAAAACACAATATCAATTTTTTTGTAGAAGTTGAAAAAATATATTATAAATTGAACATGGACATGCCAAAAAATTCAAAACCAATTTGGAAACAAAAAGACATATGGAGAACATATAATACCTGTTTTCAAGAATTACTGTAAAGCTACAGAAATCAAGGAAAACATCTTATGAAGATCAATGGAAATCAATTGAAAGAAATGCAGAGTCTAGAAAAAAATGTTTGATAGATATAGATAGATAGATAAATAGACAGATATATAGTTGACTCTTGAACAACTCAGTGGTTAGGGGCACTGAACCCAGTGCACTGGAAAATCCAAGTACTGCTATCTCTGCCTCAAAAACAAAGGAATTGAAAATGACTGACCCAAGTGCTGAAACAGTCTGGATAGAATCAGGACTCAAACCCTAGTTCTTATGATTCCACCTATTGTGATCTCTAATGAAACAAAAACTTTTCCCATTCTGAGTTAATTTAAAGATATGTAGGGCTTCCCTGGTGGCACAGTGGTTGAGAGTCCGCCTGCCGATGTAGGGGACACGGGTTCGTACCCCGGTCCGGGAAGATCCCACATGCTGCAGAGTGGCTGGTCCCGTGAGCCATGGCCGCTGAGACTGCGCGTCTGGAGCCTGTGCTCCGCAGTGGGAGAGGCCACAGCAGTGACAGGCCCGCATACCACAAAAAAAAAAAAAAGATAAGATATGTAAAATAAAAATACAGTAACCAAATTTATTGAAAAAAAATTATGGATCCATGTAGTTCAAACCTGTGTTGTTCAAGGGTATATATGTGTATATATATGTATATGCATGGACATATAGGCACACACACACAAACATACCCCTCATATACAGCGATATGTATATATATATTCAACTGATATAAATGTATGTATGATATAAATGGTATATGATATATGTGACATGATATATATTGTGTGTATAAATATATATTTTTTTCAGCTGATTTTTGGCAAAGTTGTCAGAGAAGCTCAATGAGAAAATAAAGAAACAAAAATGTGCTACAACAACTGAATAATCCTATGGATAAAATCAAAACTTTATTCTTCATAACATATGCAGATATTATTTTAAATTAAATGCTAAACATAGAAAGCTTCTAAAAGTAAATGTAGATTATGAAAATATCTTCAACAACTTGGAATAGGCAAAAATGTCTTTGAGATGACATATAAAACAGAAAACATAAAAAAAGATTAAATTTTCTTCCTCAAACTTTTTTAAAAAGAAGAAAATACAGTAAATCTAAAGAACTATTAATGGAATACAGAGACAAGTCAAAAACTGGGAGAAAAATATTTCCAATGCATGTATCTGACAGACAACTTCTAACCAAAGTATACAAGAACATCTGCTGAAGAAAGAAGTGACACCTCAAAAAGAAATATGAACATGGCAAGTGAGCACAATAAAATATTTTCCAAATCTCTAATACAATGACAATTAAAGTTAAAACCAAAATGAGTTACCCCTTTACTTAGACCTGGATGGCTAAAAGTAAAAAGACTGATAGCAAAAACATTGTTGAGAATTTAAAGCAACTATATACTTTCTTATATTGAAGGTACACATGTTTGGAAAAGTTTGGTAGTTTCTTGTAAAGTTAATCTGATATCTACTCTCCCTTTCCTTCTCTCCTTCTCTCTCAGGTTTGATTCTGTTACTTTGATTCACTAGAGAACCTTTACTGCACATCATCTCTGTTTTATGTATGTTTAGGCTAGAAAATCTGACTTGAAAGGAATATTGCCTTTATGCCTAAAAGGGGAGAAGTTATTTAGGATCTAATTTTGGGCAATTGAGTTCTGCATTTGGTTCTTAAATTAGAAAAGCTATGTGCTTATCTCATATGCCAGTGACAGTAAGTTAAGGATCAGTTGTCATTATCTTGAAGTTTCAAACCAAGCCAGATATTTTTGAGAATGTTGGACCATTGGAATTGCAAGTAAGTGAAGGCAAACGGACCTAATTACAGTTTTGAGCTATTGGGTTTTGAAAAACCCTTTTCAGTATAAATTGTTGACCCCTTGAGTAAGCAGATTCTATCAAACAAATCTAGACGTTTAGAAATTCCAATTATATTCCAGTGTATGTTCTGTTATGCCAATATTATAAATATCCTATGTTTGGGTTCAATGGCCTATGTTTGGATTCAATATTAATTTCCGTGTATTTATTCTGCTGTCACTCATGTCCTTTACTATTACTTTCAGCAGTCAAATTTTTACATCTCAAATAGAAAAAAAAATTCATATTCCAAACTGTTAATAAAGGAATTTTAAATTAACACTTTAGGTGGCAAAAATTGGTGCTTCAGAGTTTCAGGAGACAATCTAGGTTCCAGTGTAAAAATTACGTTGAAGGTAAAATATAAATAGATGTTTAATTTTTTTAAATTTTATTCAATTAAAGGAGATAACATTCTTAAATGACTTATCATACAGCAGATGGTCTAAACTATGCTTCATTTTACATATTTTACTTATCAAACATTAAAAATGTTTTTCCTGATTCTGCAAAGAAAACAGAATGTTTATTATGAAATCAGCAAGGTTATTGAAATTAAATACATTTGAAGAATTAGTGTGAATAATTTTTCTAGGAAACAACAGAGCTCTTGTTTACAGTTGAGTCTGGACAGAAATCCTAGCTTTTTCATTTGAATACTTGAAAATGCTGTTTTATTAAGTCTTAGGGTACTCCTTTATAAAAGGAGAATACAGTGTCTTTCTTTAAGGTTGTCTTCAACTATACTTTAAAGAAAATAAATGTGAAGTACCTGGCACAATTTCTGACATGGCACAGAAACTGGGTAACTGGTAAACATGAGAAATAGTACAGTTGTAATATTATATTCATAATAATATTTATTGAAAAACACTATTGCTTTGCCTAAGTTTATAAACACGAAACTATAGAAAGTAAGAAAACTTTTAGTCATACTCAAATGTTTGTGTTACTGTTTATGCTGTTTTTTTATTCTCAAATTCCTTCTCAAATCCCTCCAATATTTCTGTAAGTCATAAAACGTAACTGCTCTTCAACACAAATCTTAACCTTCACAATAAACATTTCTATATTCTAAATTTCCACTCCATATTGCTTATAACTACTTGCATACATGCTTGCCTCACTGACAAGATAGTAAATACTACCACTGCAAATTAATATTGAGCCCAAACATAAGCCATTGGAATTTTGTAATACTGACATTATACAACATAAACTATTAAGAATATAAGTGAAATTTCTAAACGTCTAGATTGTCTGCTTATTCAAGGGGTCAATATTAAGAATATAAGTGAAATTTCTAAACGTCTAGATTGTCTGCTTATTCAAGGGGTCAATAATTCATATTGAAAAGATGTTTTCAAAATCCAATCACTCAAACTGCAATAAAGCCTGCTTGCCTTCTTTTTCTTGCAATTCCAATGATTCAAATTTTCTCAAAAATATCTTAGTTTGAACCTTCAAGATGATGGCAACCAATCTTCAATATACCTTCACTGACATGAAATAAGGACATAACTCTTCTTTCCCAGTAAACCTTATTTGGTTCAGTAGTCTATAGTATCTATACATAACCCTTTGTAACTAAAAGAAAAGAGATCTCATCTGCAGCTCCAAGAATAGGATGCTGATTAGTTTTAGCCAATTAGTCTACAGCCTTTCCCAGTCCACTATTATGGCACAAAATGTGGAAATGTGACATAAATACATCCATATTAAAGGGAAGATTTATATTACAAGCTTGGGTAAAATTACTTTCTTTCTTTCTTCTCTTATTTGACAAGAAAAAAGATGACTTCAATGCCAATGGCCACTGGTAGAGACCTTATGATAATGAAGAGGGCACCATTAGAACCACTGACTCTGACACTGGTGCAGCAGAGCTGAGAGAATGAGTAAATCTGATTCCTAATTACATCCACTGATCACACAATTCCAAGATCCAATTTTAGCTTTGGACTTCCAATTTGGTAATTTTTTAAAATAAATTGCTTTCTTATGTAAGAAAGTTTGTGGCATGATTTAAGTTATTTCAGCCAAAAGTATTGTTCCAGAGACAGGCCACAATTAATACTATCATTTGTCAGAGCAGAATAAAATCTTTCTGTTATTAATTAAAATAGAACTGTATTTCTTTTCTTCATTAAAGAAATCTGTGGTTAGGCAGTTTAGGGCAACTCTATGGTATAATTAGTGATCCATTTCTTTCTGTTGGATGCTCCATCTTCCTTGTGTGATTCCTTCCTTGTGGCATTTTCAAGATTATGTAGTGATCTGAGCTAGCTACAGGAGCTCTAGCAATCATATATACATTCCATGTATAGGGGAATATATATTCCACATATATATATATATCCACAGTATAGGGGAAGCAAGATAGGAAACACAGGCAACACTCATAGTTGAATTAGATCTCTAGACAGATCTTCCTGAGGTCTGCTAAAATATGTACTTCATTGGTCAGTAATTGATAAACTTCTAACTAGCAGTAAAGGAGGATAGGAAATATGGTCTTTATTCTGAATATTATTGTTCTTAACTAAATAACATAGTTCTTTCACTAAAGAAGAAAAGGAAAATGAGTATTGGGAAACAACCACTCTGCATGGAGACAAATATAATTAAATTTTAAGACAATGATTCCTAACATTTTGTTTTTGATGATGAGAAACACTTTTTAATAGCAAATAGTTAAATAACCCTCAACATGACATAAATAACTACTGATAATGTGGATAAATTCATTTGTGAATACTTTTGAATAAATGTTCAACTCCTTAAGCATCTGAAATCAACAGTGTCATTAATCCATACAATAAACCTATTTAAATATACCACTGTATCAATACTGTTAAAAAATAGACAAATGTTTTAATTAATGTTGATTAAGCTAAAGATTAATGGTATTAATAAGGGGAAAAAATGTGTTTTTTTAGATGGTAGGAAACCCTTTGTAATAAGGTGACATTACAAGGCCATATAACAGCACAACTGTAGAAAAGCAGCCAGTGGTACAGACCATGAAGTTGTAATGTTTTAAATTATTTTTATTGGAAATATTTTTTTAATTTAAAAGAAAGTTGAGATCTAGAAAAAATTTAATGTAATCTGAGTTATAATCTCCCTAATTTAAGCTCTAAACATTATCAACATTTTCATGAGACGTTAGCCCTGCTAATACGATTTTATTAATAGCTGGCCCCAGGAATTGTATTGACAATAAATCCTAATTATGTTACAACTATAACATTTGTTTACATTGCATTGATTTATATATTTCAAGAATGAAAAGTACTGTATTTCTATGTTTTTTACTGCCACTGAATTTTCTAAAGAAATTTATTTCACACAGCTACAAAAACTCAGGTTGTTATTTGATTAGCTAGAATTTAAATGTTATTAAATAAACTGATAATTCCACAATCATAAAAAAAAATGTTTCTTCTAGGAAAGGGAAAGTAGCACTCTTGACCACTATAATTATTATTACTTATAAGAAAACATTTTTTGTTTACCAGCATCTTTCAACAAGTGTTTTATTAATCCTGACTATATGACAAAGATCTTAGAAGTGAGTATTCTCTTCCCCATGTTAGAGATGAAGGTTGTGAACTCTGAATGCTGCCCTCAATTGATTCAGCTCATTATTTTCTGCTGCAATTTGAGTTCCCCGATGCAACTGGAATCTAAAAATCAAGATGCCAGTCACATTTCTCTTGAAACAGTTGCAATAGTACAGCATTTGGAATTTTTAAGTAGCATAGATTCAGTAATACATAGTTAAGGAAATTAAGGCTTTTCCTAGATCAGAAAATTATTTTTAATTTATTTTCTGGATAGGTCAAGAAGAGTAGATATTAAATCTCACCTCCCAGGACCCATAGTAAGCCTGATAATTAGAAAAACACTTTCAGCGTTAGAAAAGACAACATATGCTGTAAAGGGAACCACTTACCAATTTAGTACTTGTCTAGCTATTGAAAATATATTCATCTGTCCTTGTTAAGGTCTCTCAAACTCAACTTTCTTTGCACCTTCCTGGAAAAAAATATTAGTTAATGCCACTTCCAATTTTTGCTGGATTTCTGTAGTAACCCCTGAACTTGACTTACTTGTAAATCACTTCCTGCTTAAAATATATTCTCTCTCTGTAACCAGAATAAACTTTTTTTTTTATTGGAGTATAACTGCTTTACAATGTTGTGTTAGTTTCTGCTGTACAATGGAATGAATCAGCTATATGTATACCTATATCCCCTCCCTCTTGGACCTCCCTCCCACCCCCTGGTCCCAACCATCTAGGTCATCACAGAGCACCGAGCTGAGCTCCCTGTGCTATACAGCAGGTTCCCAATAGCTATCTATTTTACACATGGTAGTGTATTTATGTCAAACCTAATCTCCCAATTTGTCCCACACTCCCTGTCCCCCTCTGTGTCCACATGTCCGTTCTCTACATCTACGTCTTTTAAAGCATGGATCTGAGCATAAAACTTCAATAGTTTCATTGCCCAGAATGGAGTCCAATTCTTTAACATGTCACCAGATTGGCTGTGACTACACCTTCAATCTCATCTCCCACACTTCATTCCAGCAATACCAAAATAATTTTAATATCTGTAATGCACTGTACTCTCTTAAAATTCTTGGGCTTTGCATTTGTTGTTTCCTTTGCCTTGGGTACATTACAGATCTTACTGCACTAACTCACAAGGATTGGGCATTATATGACTATCCGGTATATAAATGAAAGAATGACTTTCTTCATTTGTAATCTTGACTTAAAAGGAGGAAACATCTGTAAATTTGCATCCATATTATGTTTGGCTAGCTCTTGATATACCATCTTTTTCTCCTTGTATGTTTAAATTCAATGCAAAATTGAATTTGAAATCCTCAATACAAAATTAAGGGATTAAAATAGTTAGCAAACTTTTAATTATCTAAAGTTGTCTGCTAAATTTAGCCTAAAATATTCTGTGTTGAGGTAAAAATTCACTTATTCTGTGAGTGAATTATGAATGTCTAATTGATTTAATCTGCTGCCAACAGTATTCCAGTTTTATTGTGTAACCCTGAAGTCCTGGTGGTGTAGTGCAAGGGAATCAGCAGGTCAGCAATCCAGGAGGCATACAACATAAGTGGTTTTACTCCCAGATTTAGAGAAATACTCTTCTCACAGAAGCCGTATGGAAGATTACAAGCCATCTTAGAATTGATCCCTGTTATGGAGCTTGAGTTAGATGATCACATGTAAAGCTGGAGTCCTTTAGACAGAAGCCCCAACTCCAAGTGGTACATGTAATAACCAAAGCAAGAGAGCTGAGTTCTATAATAAATGACCATTCTTGACAAGATTACCAACAATACAAGATTGTTTTTAGTGTCTCCTCTATCCTCTGTTCATTTATAGCTTAAAGTCAAGGGAATTCTTGGAAGTAGAGCATATGCTTCCACAGACTCTCAGTCTGTTACTCATTGACTTACACACCCATTCACACATACTTACAATGCTTTTCATATTTCTTAGGTCATTTGAAAAATTTAATTTCCCCCATCATTTTACTGCAGAACAATAAAGTCTTTTTTTTAGATAATCAAATTTTAGGAAGCACTAACAAGACTAATAATAACATCAAAGCAAGACAAAACGCAGTCAAACACAAAACAGAAACTTAAATCAACAATTAGTTTTGTGTAGCATTTTTTTCCTTAAGTAATGTTACATTTAAGCTGCATGTTACCCCCTTATTTCACATTCATTTGCCATCAATAATTGAGTGTACACATATGTATACACAAGGATATTGATTGAGACACTATATAAATTACTTAAAAAGTTAAACAATCCACCTAAGTGTTAAGAGAGGCACCAGTCCATACATATAAATATACTAATACATTAATAGTACTACTTATAATAATTGTGCATAAATAGGAATGAGGCAAAGTTTTAGAATATTTCACAGGTTTTTGGTAGCAAAGAAAACAACATATATAAAAAACTATATTTTCTTTAACAAATGGAATAAATATTATGCATAGGAACATACATGTGCATTTAAATATGTGTAGAAAAAGAACTAGAGAAAGACACACACTAGACAACGACAAAGGGTAGAGATATTCAAAGAGGGAGTAAAAGATGACATATATATTTCATTCTTTACAGTTCTTTATTTTATTTTTTTTATTTTAGCCATGGCAATGTATTTATGGTTTACTTGGGCACTTAGAAAAAGAAGATTTGTAAGTGTACATCACATTTCCCAAACTAAGGTTACAAATAAAACAACATTCAAATTTTGTTTAAGCTTGAACTTTGGAAAGTAACATTGTAAGAGCTCTGGTTATGTTATTTAAGTTCTAGAACTGGATTTCTTATTTGCATTTTTACTTTAACAGAAAAAATACCAAGATTTAGCCTCTGAAGAGTGTTGCAAAGGAGACCCAGCATTACTAAGCCTTAGGTAACAGAATCAGAAACAATGACTATACACTGATTGAATCCATTCCTGATATATTCAGTTCATACATGTCAATTCTTGGTAAATGGAAATTTTATGGTATTCTTTATCAGATTTGTGTTATTACAAATGTTGTCTTATTGTGATAGAGAAATCTGTAAGAGTATCACTGTGAAATGTGATGCACATGAAAGAATATATTTCTTTTTAATATTTAGCATAAATGAATAAAAACTGAATTATAAAGAATACCCATCATTGTCTTTTTTGTAAGGTAAATACAAATCTCATTTTTAGGCTAACATTTCATCTATTTTGCCTGTTTCAAATGTTGTCAGTGTTTGATCAACATTAAAGGTCATGCTTATTTGCCAAACCAGATGAATCCCCACCAAAATTATTTTTTTCTATTTTTTCTTTTTAATTTTTATTGGAGTATAGTTGCTTTACAATATTGTTGATTTCTACTGTACAGCAAAGTGAATCCGCTATGCGTATACATATATCCCCTCTTTTTTGTATTTCCTTCTCATTTAGGTCACCACAGAGCACTGAGTAGAGTTCCCTATGCTATACAGTAGGTTCTAATTGGTTATTTATTTTATACATAGTATCAACAGTATATATATGTCGATTCCGATCTCCCAATTCATCCCACCCCCTCTTTCCCCCTTGGTATCCATATGTTTTTTTGATGTCTGTGTCTCTATTTCTGCTTTGCAAATGAAACAATCTATACCATTTTTTTAGATTCCATAAATATGCATTAATATATGATATTTGTTTTTCTGACTTCACTCTGTATGACAGACTCTAGGTCCATCCACGTCTCTACAAATGACCCAACTTCATTCCTTTTTATGGCTGAGTAATATTCCACTGTATATGTGTACCACATCTTCTTTATCCATTTCTCTGTTGGTGGACATTTAAGTTGCTTCCATGTCCTGGCTATTGTAAATACTGCTGCAATGAACATTGGGGTGTATGTGTCTTTTTGAATTATGGTTTTTTCTGGGTATATGCCCAAAAGTGGGATTGCTGGGTCATATGGTATTTTTTAATTTTTTAAGGAACCTCCATACTGTTTTCCATAGTGGCTGTATCAGTTTACATTCCCACAAACTGTGCAAGAGGTTGCCTTTGCTCCACACTCTCTAGCATTTATTGTTTGTAGATTTTTTGATGATGGCCATTCTGACTGATGTGAGGTGATACTTCATTGTGGTTTTGATTTGCATTTCTCTAATGATTAGTGATGCTGAGCATCTTTTCATGTGCCTCTTGGCCATGTGTTTATCTTCTTTGGAGTAATGTCTAAGTCTTCCACCCATTTTTTGATTGGTTTGTTTTTTTTGATATTGAGCTGCATGAGCTGTTTGTATATTTTGGGCATTAATCCTTTGTCAGTTGCTTCATTTACAAATATTTTTTCCCATTCTTAGGGTTGTCTTTTTTTATTGCTTATGGTTTCCTTTGCTGTGCAAAAACCTTTAAATTTAATTAGATCCCATTTCTTGGTTTTTGTTTTTATTTTAAATTAGTCGAGGAGGTGGGTCAAAAAAGATCTTGCTGCGATTTATGTCAAAGAGTGTTCTGCCTATGTTTTCCTCTAAGAGTTTTATAGAGTCTGGCCTTACAAAGAGTTTTATAGAATCTGGCCTTACAATCATATCTTTAATCCATTTTGAGTTTAGTTTTGTGTATGGTGTTAGGGAGTGTCCTAATTTCATTTTATTACATGTAGCTCAATAGATGCAGCTACATGTAAAAAAAAATTCCCTACCAAAATATTAAGGAAAAACATGTTCTAAAAGGGGACATGGAGATGTCAGCAAAGGAAGAATTTGAATAACCCAGCTCCTGAAATTAAAATCAAAAGTGCAATAAAATGGATAATCAGACACATACTTGTCAAATTTTCTGTATGAATATGGTAAATTTCAGGGAAGAAATATCAATGCCACTTTCTGATACTCTTTTCTCATTCCTAGTAAATGAATACAAGAAGATATTCTCAGATCTCTCATTCCCACCATCATATTTTATGCTGAGAGCTGTTGAAATGATCATAGCAAATTCATCTCCAGGCAATCAGCATGAAAATGACTGAGTACTGCACATAGCCTAAAGGAAATGTGATTCATCTCACTCATTTAAAACTGCTAGCAAATCATGGTTTGACAGCATTGGTAAATTTCTCAACCATCCCTTTACTTAAAGAATGGGAGATTATGGGAAAGAAATCAGTGAGAATATAAACTCTGTGCGGGCAGGCTAAATTTATTTTTCATCCTAAAGCACATGCAGGTACATGGTGCCCAAAATATAGTAGTATTCACCAAATACTTATTGTTGAATAAAATATGAGAACTGTGGAACCAATTTACCCACCTTTTTCACAAAATGAATTGAAAGATAAATTCATCTGTTCCAGGGGATAGTGATGATGTAATGGTGAGAATACCAGGCACAGTTACTGACAGTATATTCAAAGGCGATGTCAAAGGCATTTAGTTACTCAAATATTATAATAAATGAAGGTCTTAAATATATAGTTTTAAAGAGCAAATCCCCTGTTCAGTTATATAAGATGAATAAGTTCTAGAGATTTGTTGTACTGTATTGTGCACTTAAAAATTCGCTAAGAAGGTAGATCTCACTTTGTGTTCTTACTACAGTGAAAGAAAAAGAATGTTTTTGTTTTCCAAGGAGGCCTCCATTGTTTACCTTATATTAAATAAGTAATTTAATTGTTAAGAGAGTATAATAAAAGGGTATCATTGAATAGGATTCACGATGGAGTAAAGAATGAAGAGACTGGTGATCTACATATTACTGACACCATCTTTGTATTCATTGGGATTTGCGTCAGAACACTGTGAATTGAAGATCCATGTCTTTAGTAATTAAGACAAGGCACTTCACTAATCTCTAATATGGGACTGATAATGCAAAGCAGAACTTTGATATATGAGTGTCAAATTTTAAGGCATTATGGATCTGTAACTTTACATTATTTTAATCATGGAAAGAGTATTAATATTGATCAATGTAAACAATGAATTCAAAGAAAGATATGACAAGTGTACACTGTATCAAATGACCTATTTTGTTCCCTAGAAAGCTATAATAAATTCTGCTTACATGGGTGACTTTTACCTTTTCAACACATTATTCTCTATTGAAGATTTAGGCAGTTGATATTGTGAATGTTCCAGAATGGATTTCACTTTGGGATGAATATTTATCAGGAGTTAGAACAGAGTCTATCCCATCAACAGTGGTCCATTAAAATTTATTGACTTAACTCAGTGTAATATGTTCAAGGTCCACACATGATGTCACAAATGGCAAGTCATGTTCCTTCTCATGGCTGAATAGTATTCCATTGTGTGTGAATATATATATATATATATATATATATGTATGTATATCACATCTACTTTATCCTTTCATCTGCTGATGGGCAATTAGGTTGTTTCCATATCTTGGCTACTGTGAATAATGCTACCATTTGTGACAACATGGATGGACCTTGAACTTATTGTGCTAAATGAGATGAGTCAGACAGAGAAAGGCAAGTATTGTATTGTATCACTTACATGTGGAATCTAAAAGTATCAAACTCATAAAAACAGAAAGTAAAATGATGATTGACAAGGGATGGGGCTGTTGGGGAATAAGACAGATGTTGTTTAAGGGTACAAAGTTGCAATGCATAGTAAATAGCCCTAGAGATATAATGCATGGTATAGTGAATATAGACAACAATATTGTAGTATAATTATGAAAGTTACTAAGAGACTATAACAATGATTCTGACAATTAAAATAAAGGATCATTATGTAACATGATGGGGGTGCTAATTATCACTACAATAGCAATCACATTACAACATATAATGTATCAAATTAACATGTCATTTCCCTTAAATTTACACAATATTATATGTTTAACATATTTCAATTTTAAAAATGAAAAAATAAAGAATTTGTTGAATGAATGAGAGGTGGCAGCAGATCTCAATAACGACAAATGAATAAAACAATTTCCCAAATCATAGTTTCCTCTCTATTATGAGAAATCTTGTTGAAGCAGAATCAGAACATATAGAAAGGTAAATAATCTAAATAATTAAGAACACTAAGACATAATAGCTAGCTGTGGCTAGATGTTTCTCTCTCTCTCTATATATATGTGTATATATATATATATATATATACATATCTAAATACGTATTTCCTATTGATATACCAACATGTATATGATTTGTTAAATAATAAGATATACGTATGTTACTTGATACTGTCAATTTATATTCCTAACAATAGTTATAATTATTCAGTAATCTTGTCAATTTTCTCTTTGTAATTTTAGCTATATTTGAGGTTATGTGATGGTATTTCACTAGGGATGTGACATGTATTTTCCTTAATGACTAATGGTGTGGACATGTTCATGGTTTATTAGAAGTCTGGATATCTTATTTTTAAGTTTTTCCTCCTAATTGGTTACGGTTTTTAAAAATTGATCTAACACATCTTTATATATTCAAAATGTAACTCATTTCTCAGACATATGCATTATGTATTCTATTACGAGTTGATTTTTCATCTCTTAATAGTATCCTTCATGGAGTGACACTCTTAAAGCTACAGTTATCTAACTTATCATGTTTTTCCTTTTAAAGTTAGTTCTTTTTATATCATTATAACACCTTTGCTATGTCAAAGGTTATAATCTTTCTTTGGATGATTTATTATTTCAACTTTCACATTTAGATCTACAACATACATTTGGAACTGACTCATTTTATTTTTTTATGTAAAAAACTCCTCTTTTTAAAATTGAGGTAAAATTTACACACAGTGAGATACATAGTTAAGTGTACAATTAGATAAGTTTTGACAAAATAGTTTATCAAGGTATGGAATATTTGCATCTCTCCAGAAAGTTCACTGATTTCCCCTTCCAATACCCACACTCTGGAGACAAACACCATTCTGATTTATAGATACATGGATTATTTTTTCTGTTCTTGAACTTTATATAAATGGAATCATACAGTGTCTACTCTTTGATATCTGTTTTTTCTTGCTAAACACAAGATTATTATATTCACTTAAGTTATTATATGTTTTAGCAATTAATTATTTTTATTGCTGAGTAATATTTTAGGGTATGGTTGTAACAAAATTTTTTTTCATTCTCCTATTCATAGAAAATTGGGTTGTTTCTAGTTTTTGACTGATATATAAAACCTATCCTAAGCATTCATGTTCAAGTGTTTTATAGAAATATGTTTCCATTTCACAAAGATTAATATCTAGTTTTGGATTTGGTAGGTCATAGGGTAAATACATGATTCACTTTATCAGAAATTTCCAAATACTTTCCAAAGTGGTTGTACAATTTTACTCTCTCATGAGCAATATGTGTGTGTGGATTTCCAAAGATATGTTGTTTTAATTTTTTTAAGCCATTCTATTAGGTCGGAAGTCTATCTCATTGTGATGATACTTTACATTACCCTTATATCTAAACATTCTGAATATCTTTCCAGGTGTTTTTGGCAATTTGTGTTTCTCCTTTAGGGAGTGTGTGTTGAAGTCTTCTGTATTTTCGCTTATGTTGTTTTTCCTTTTGTAATTTATTTGTTAAAATTCTTTATAATTCTGAATGAACACTATATCCGATATATGTATTTCAATTTATTTCTCCCAGTCTGCAGGTGAAATTCTTACTTTCTTTAATAGTGTATTTTCACAAGCATAAAATTTTAATTCTGATAAATCTCATTTTTAATTTTTTTAATTTTATGTTTAGTGATATTTGCTTCAAATGCTAAGAAATCTTTGTCTAACCAAGTCTCTGAAGATATTCTTCTATTTGTTTCTTATAGATAACTTTATATGTTTATTTTTTACTTTTAAGTTTCTAGTACAATTCCAATTAATTTTTCTGCATGGGGTAAAGTAGTGATCAAACTAAATCAGATTAATTTTGTATGAGATGGAAATATAAATTCATTATTTTCAAAATGGCTCAACAATTATTTTATTATCATCTGTTGAAATGCTTCTTTTTCTCCTTTAATTAACTTGATACAATATTTAATCAATTAACCATACAAGTCTAATATATTTCTTGACACTTTCTGTTCAATTTTTTGGTAAATGTAGTGTTAAGACACTACAACATTGTCTTCCTTAATGTAGCTTTTTAGCAAGTATGTAAATAAAGTAGGTTAAGTCCTCCAAATTTTTCTACAAGATTTTTTGGCCATTCCAAAGGCATATATAAATTTTAGGAAAAGTTTGTCAATTTCTACTGAAAACAATTGTCGCAATACTGATTCAGAAGAACTGAATACATAGATGGATTTAACAAAAAATAAAAGTACCTAATTTTTTTTTAAATTTTATTTATTTTTTTAAACAGCAGGTTATTATTTGTTATCAATTTTATACATATTAGTGTATATATGTCAATCCCAATCTCCCAATTCATCACACCACTACCCCCAACAGCCACTTTCGCCCCTTGGTGTCCATACACTTGTTCTCTACATCTGTGTCTCAATTTCTGCCCTGCAAACCAGTTCATCTGTACCATTTTTCTAGGTTCCACATATATGCATTAATATATGATATTTGTTTTTCTCTTTCTGACATACTTCACTCTGTATGACAGTCTCTAGATTCATCCACGTCTCTACAAATGACTCAATTTCATTCCTTTTTATGGCTGAGTAATATTCCATTGTATATATGTATCACTTCTTCTTTATACATTTGTCTGTTGGTGGGCATTTAGGTAGCTTCCATGACCTGGCTATTCTAAACAGTGCTGCAATGAACATTGGTGTGCATGTGTCTTTTTGAATTATGATTTTGTCAGGGTATATGCCTAGTAGTGGGATTGCTGGATTATATGGTAATTCTATTTTTATTTTTTAAGGAACCTCCATACTGTTCTCCATAAGGGCTGTATCAATATACATTCCCACCAACAGTGCAAAAGGGTTCTCTTTTCTCCACACCCTCTACAGCATTTGTTGTTTGTAGATTTTCTTAGGATGCCAATTCTAACTGGTGTGATGTGATACCTCATTGTAGTTTTGGTTTGCATTGTTCTAATAATTAGTGATGTTGAGCAGATTTTCACGTGCTTCTTGGCCATCTGTATGTCTTCTTTGGAGAAACGTCTACTTAGGTCTTCTGTCCATTTTTGGATTGGGTTGTTTGTTTTTTTTAATATTGAGCTGCATGAGCTGTTTATATATTTTGGAGATTAATCCTTTGTGCATTGATTCATTTGCAAATATTTTCTCCCATTCTGAGGGTTGTCTTTTCATCTTGTTTGTAGTTTCCTTTGCTGTGCAAAAACCTTTAAGTTTCATTAGGTCCCATTTGTTTATATTTGTTTTTATTTCCGTTACTCTAGGAGGTGGATCAAAAAAGATCTTTCTGTGATTTATGTCAAGGAGTGTTCTTCCTATGTTTTCCTCTAAGAGTTTTATAGTGTCCGGACTTACATTTAGGTCTCTAATGCATTTTGAGTTTATTTTTGTGTATGGTGTTAAGGAGTGTCCTAATTTCATTCTTTTACATGTAGCTGTCCAGTTTTCCCAGCAACACTTATTTAACAGACTGTTTTTTCTCCACTGTGTATCCATGCCTCCTTTGTCGTAGATTAGCTCACCACAGGTGCTTGGGTTTATCTCTGGGCTTTCTATCCTATTCCATTGATCTATATTTCTGCTTTTGTGCCAGTACCATATTGTCTTGATTACTGTAGCTTTATAGTATAGTCTGAAGTCAGGGAGCCTTATTCCTCCAGCTCTGTTTTTTTTCACTCAAGACCACTTTGGCTATTTGGGGTCTTTTGTGTTTACATACAAATTGTACAATTTTTTCTTCTAGTTTTGTGAAAAATGCCATTGGTAATTTGATAGGGATTGCATTGAATCTGTATATTGCTTTGGGTAGTATAGTCATATTCACAGTATTGATTCTTTCAACCTAAGAACATGGTATATCTCTCCATCTGTTTGTATCATCTTTAATTTCTTTCATCAGTGTCTTATAGTTTTCTGCATACAGGTATTTTCTCTCCTGAGGTAGGTTTATTCCTAGGTATTTCAATCTTTTTGTTACAGTGGTAAATGGGAGTGTTTCCTTAATTTCTCTTTCTGAATTTTCATCATTAGTGTATAGGAATGCAGTAGACTTTTGTGCATTAATTTTGCATCCTGTAACTATATCAAGTTCATTGATTAGCTCTAGCAGTTTTCTGGTGGCATCTTAGAATTCTCTATGTATGGTATCATGTCATCTGCAAACACTGACAGTTTTACTTCTTCTTTTCCAATTTTTATTACATTTACTGCTTTTTCTTCTCTGATTGCCATGGCTAGGGCTTCCAAAACTATGCTGAATAATAGTAGTAAGAGTGGACATCCTTGTTTTTTTCCCAATCTTAGAGGAAATGCTTTCAGTTTCTAACCATTGAGAATGATGTTTGCTGTGAGTTTGTCGTATCTGGCCTTTATTATATTGAGGTATGTTCCCTCTATGCCCACTTTCTAGAGAGTTTTTATCATAAATATGTGTTGAATTTTGTCAAAAGCTTTTTCTGCATCTATTGAGATGATCATATGGGTTTTGTTCTTCAGTTTGTTAATATGGGTATCACATTGATTGATTTTCATATATTGAAGAATCCTTGTATCCCTGGGATAAATCCCACTTGATCATGGTGTATGATCCTTTTAATGTGTTGTTGGATTCTATTTGCTGGTATTTTGTTGAGGATTTTTGCATCTATATTCATCAGTGATATTGGTTGGTAATTTTCTCTTTTTGTCCATTCTTTTTCTGGTTTTGGTATCAGGGTGATGGTGGCCTCATACAATGAGTTTGTGAGTGTTCCTTCCTCTGCAATTTTTTGCAAGAGTTTGAGAAGGATAGGTGTTAGCTCTTCTCTAAATGTTTGATAGAATTCACCTGTGAGACCATCTGGTCCTGGACTTTTGTTTGTTGGAAGACATTTAATCAGAGTTTCAGTTTCATTACTTGTGATTTGTCTGTTCGTATTTTCTATTTCTTCCTGGTTCAGACTTGGAAAGTTATACCTTTCTACAAATTTGTCCATTTCTTCCAGATTGCCCATTTTATTGGCATAGAGTTTCTTGTAGTAGTCTTTTAGGATGTTTTGTATTTCTGCGGTGTCTGTTGTAACTTCTCCTTTTTCATTTTTACTTTTATTGATTTGAGTCCTCTCACTCTTTTTCTTGATAAGTTTGGGTAATGCTTTATGAATTTTGTTTATCTTCTCAAAGAACCAGCTTTTAGTTTTATTGATTTTTTCTATTGTCTTCTTTGTTTCTATTTCATTTATTTCTGCTCTGATCTTTATGATTTCTTTCCGTCTACTAACTTTGGGTTTTGTTTGTTCTTCTTTCTCTAGACCCTTGTAAGGTTGGATGGTTTATTTCAGATGCTTGTTATTTCCTGAGATAGGCTTGTATTGCTATAAACTTCCCTCTTAAAAGCAAATGATGAATTACACCATTCTGTCTTACAGGTCACTTATCTGTTGTTCTGCCTCAGCTATTCTGCTATTGAATACTTCTAGTGTATTTTTCAGTTCAGTTATTGCAATGTTCATCTCTGTTTGTTTGTTCTTTAATTCTTCTAGATCTTTGTTAAACATTTCTTGCATCTTCTTGATCTTTGCCTCCATTATTATTTTTTTTTTTTACATCTTTCTTGGAGTATAATTGCTTTACAATGGTGTGTTAGTTTCTGCCTTATAACAAAGTGAATCAGTTATACATATACATATGTTCCCATATCTCTTCCCTCTTGCGTCTCCCTTCCTCCCACCCTCCCTATTCCACCCTTCCAGGTGGTCACAAAGCACTGAGCTGATCTCCCTGTGCTATGCAGCTGCTCCCACTAGCAATCTACCTTACGTTTGGTAGTGTATATATGTCCATGCCTCTCTCTCGCTTTGTCACAGCTTACCATTCCCCCTCCCCATATCCTCAAGTCCATTCTCTAGTAGGTCTGTATCTTTATTCCTGTCTTACCCCTAGGTTCTTCATGACATTTTTTTCCTTCAATTCTATATATATGTGTTAGCATATGGTATTTGTCTTTCTCTTTCTGACTTACTTCACTCTGTATGACAGACTCTAGATCTATCCACTTCATTACAAATAGCTCAATTTCATTTCTTTTTATGGCTGAGTAATATTCCATTGTATATATGTGCCACACCTTTATCCATTCATCTGATGATGGGCACTTAGTTTGTTTCCATCTCCTGGCTATTGTAAATAGGGCTGCAATGAACATTTTGGTACATTACTCTTTTTGAAATATGGTTTCCTCAGGGTATATGCCCAGTAGTGGGATTGCTGGGTCATATGGTAGTTCTATTTGTAGTTTTTTAAGGAACCTCCATACTGTTCTCCATAGTGGCTGTACCAATTCACATTCCCACCAGCAGTGCAAGAGTGTTCCCTTTTCTCCACATCCTCTCCAGCATTTGTTGTTTCTAGATTTTTTGATGATGGCCTTTCTGACTGGTGTGAGATGATATCTCATTGTACTTTTGATTTGCATTTCTCAAATGATTAATGATGTTGAGCATTCTTTCACGTGCTTGTTGGCAGTCTGTATATCTTCTTTGGATAAATGTCTATTTAGGTCTTCTGCCCATTTTTGGATTGGGTTGTTTGTTTTTTTGTTATTGAGCTGCTTGTAAATTTTGGAGATTAATCTTTTGTCAGCTGCTTCATTTGCAAATATTTTCTCCCATTCTGAGGGTTGTCTTTTGGTCTTGTTTATGGTTTCCTTTGCTATGCAAAAGCTTTGAAGTTTCATTAGGTCCCATTTGTTTATTTTTGTTTTTATTTCCATTTCTCTAGGAGGTGGGTCAAAAAGGATCTTGCTGTGATTTATGTCATAGAGTGTTCTGCCTGTTTTCCTCTAAGAGTTTGGAAGTTTATGGGCTTGCATTTAGGTCTTCAATCCATTTTGAGCTTATTTTTGTGTATGGTGTTAGGGAGTGATCTAATCTCATACTTTTAAATGTACCGGTCCAGTTTTCCCGGAACCATTTATTGAAGAGGCTGTCCTTTCTCCACTGTACATTCCTGCCTCCTTTATCAAAGATAAGGTGACCATATGTGTGTGCGTTTATTTCTGGGCTTTCTATCCTGTTCCATTGATCTATATTTCTGGTTTTGTGTCAGTCCTTACTGTCTTGATTACTGTGGCTTTGTAGTATAGTGTGAGGTCAGGGAACCTGATTCTTCCAGCTCCATTTTTCGTTCTCAAGATTGCTTTGGCTATTTGGGGTTTTTGTGTTTCCATACAAATTGTGATTTTTTTTGTCCTAGTTCTGTGAAATATACCAGTGGTAGTTTGACAGGGATTGCATTGAATCTGTAGATTGCTTTGGGTAGTAGAGTCATTTTCACAATGTTGATTCTTCCAATCCAAGAACATGGTTTATCTCTCCATCTATTTGTATCATCTTTAATTTCTTTCATCAGTGTCTTATAATTTTCTGCATACAGGTCTTCTCTCTCCTTAGGTAGGTTTATTCCTAGATATTTTATTCTTTTTGCTGCAATGGTAAATGGGAGTGTTTTCTTGATTTCACTTTCAGATTTTTCATCATTAGTGTATAGGAATGCAGGGCATTTCTGTGCATTAATTTTGTATCCTGCTACTTTACCAAATTCATTGATTAACTCTAGTAGTTTTCTGGTAGCATCTTTAGGATTCTCTATGTATAGTATCATGTCATCTGCAAACAGTGACAGCTTTACTTCTTCTTTTCTGATTTGGATTCCTCTTTTCTTCTCTGATTGCTGTGGCTAAAACTTCCAAAACTATGTTGAATAAGAGTAGTGAGAGTGGGCCACCTTGTCTTGTTCCTGATCTTAGTGGAAATGCTTTCAGTTTTTCACCATTGAGGATGATGTTGACTGTGGGTTTGCCATATATAGCCTTTATTATGTTGAGGGAAGTTCCCTCTATGCCTACTTTCTGCAGGGTTTTTATCATAAATGGTGTTGAATTTTGTCAAAAGCTTTCTCTGCATCTATTGAGATGATCATATGGTTTTTCTCCTTCAATTTGTTAATATGGTTTACCACATTCATTGATTTTCGTATATTGAAGAATCCTTGCATTCCTGGAATAAGCCCCACTTGATCATGGTGTATGATCTTTTTAATATGCTGTTGGATTCTATTTGCTAGTATTTTGCTAAGGATTTTTGCATCTATGTTCGTCAGTGATATTGGCCTCTAGTTTTCTTTCTTTGTGACATCCTTGTCTGGTTTTTGTATCAAGGTGATGGTGGCCTCATAGAATGAGTTTGGGAGTGTTCCTCCCTCTGCTATATTTTGCAAGAGTTTGAGAAGGATAGGTATTAGCTCTTCTCTAAATGTTTGGTAGAATTCGCATGTGAAGCCATCTGGCCCTGGTCTTTTGTTTTTTCGAAGATTTTTAATCACAGTTTCAATTTCATTGCTTGTGATTGGTCTGTTCATATTTTCCATTTCTTCCTTATTTAGTTTTGGCAGGTTTACCTCCATTATTTTTCAGAGTTCCTGGATCATCTTCACTATCAGTATTCTGAATTCTTTTTCTGGAAACTTGCCTATCTCCACTTCATTTAGTTCTTTTGGGGTTTTGTCTTGTTCCTTCATCTGGTAGATAGCCCTCTGCCTTTTCATCTTGTCTATATTTCTGTGAATGTTGTTTATGTTCCACAGGTTGAAGGATTGTAGTTCTTCTTGCTTCTGCTGTCTCCCCTCTGGTGGATGAGGCTATCTAAGAGGCCTGTGCAAGTTTCCTGATGGGAGAGATTGGTCGTGGATAGAGCTGGGTGTTGCTCTGGTGGGCAGAGCTCAGTCATACTTCAATCTGCTTGACTGCTGATGGGTGGGGCTGGGTTCCCTCCCTGTTGGTTGTTTGGCCTGAGGTGACCCAACACTGAAGTTTACCCAGGCTCTTTGTTGGGGCTAATGGTGGACTCTGGGAGGGCTCAGGGCAAGGAATACTTCCCAGAACTTCTGCTGCCAGGGTCCTTGTCCCAGTGGTGAGCCACAGCCACTCCCTGCCTCTGCAGGAGACCCTCCAACACTAGCAGGTAGGTCTGGTTCAGTCTCCTACAGGGTCACTACTCCTTCCCCCTGGGTCCCGATGGGCGCACTACTTTCGTGTGCCCTCCAAAAGAGGAGTCTCCGTTTCCCCCAGTCCTGTCAAAGTCCTGCAATGAAATCCTTTAGGCTTCAAAGTATGATTATCTAAGAATTCCTCCTCCCGTTGCTGGACTCCCAGGTTGGGAAGCCTGACATGGGCTTCAGAATCTTCACTCCAGGGGGTTGAGTTCCGTTGTTTAAGCATTCTCCAGTTTGTGAGTCACCCACCCAGCAGTTATGGGATTTGATTTTATTGTGATTGCCCCCCTCCTACTATCTCCCTGTGGCTTCTCCTTTGTTTTTAGATGTGGGTATCTTTTTTGGTGAGTTCCAGTGTGTTCCTATCGATGATTGTTCAGCAGTTAGTTGTGATTCCAGTGCTCTCGCAAGAGGGATTGAGAGCACTTCCTTCTACTCCACCATCTTGAACCAATCCTCCCACCTAGTAATATTAATTATTCCAATCTGAGAACTATATATTGCCTTCTATTTATTGATATATTCTTTAATTTCTCTCAGAGTTTTTCAAAGTAGAGTTTTTCTCTATCTTGTGCTGCATTTGTTTGTAATTATTTTGGTTTTTTTTCCTATTTTAAATAAAATATTGTTAATTTCATTTTCCTATTATTTGGATATATAATTCATTTTGAATACTGACCTTGCATCTCTTTTTAAAATCCAGATATTTATTTTAAAAAGATTTTGTGAATTCCTTTTTTTTTTTTTTTTTAATAGCCACACTGCACAGCCTATGGGATCTTAGTTCTCTGACTACCAGGGATCAAACTCTAACTCCCTGCATTGGAAGCACAGTCTTAGCCACTGGTCCACCAGGGAAGTCCCCTCCTTAGAGTCTTATATATACCTGTGGAATTAATTTGTGTGTGTGTTGTTAGAAGGATCACAATATACTTTTTTGTGTGACCTCATATAGATATTTAATTGACCCAGTGTCATTTATTGAAATGTTTATGCTTTTCATAATTTCTGTGATTGTTTTTGTATAGCTCTGTTTATTTTTTAATATCTTTATTGGAGTATAATTGCTTTACAGTGTTGTGTTAGTTTTTGCTGTACAATAAAATGAATCAGCTATATGTATACACATATTCCCTTATCCCCTCCTTCTTGTATAGCTCTGTTTGTAAACTCTCTATTTACATCTATACCACCCTGTCATATTTACTGTAAATTTAAAATGGATATTGATACACTATATGTTCTTTTTCTTTCTTTTATTCAAAATTATTTTGGTGAATCCTGGCGTTTTGTATTTTTTCAGTCAGTTTTAGACTTAGCCTGTGAATTCCCACAATAAAAGTTCTGTGCTCTTTACTGAAATTGCACTGATTCTACTTATAGATAACTAGCATCATTACAATAATGGGTTTCTCATTCCATTAACATGGTATATCACTTTGTTAATTTAGGATAATCTTTATTGTTTCAGTAATGATCATAGTTCACCAGGTAGAGGATTTACATGTATTTTGTTAGATTTTTTTAATATAGGGATTTGTATGCTCTTTTAGTAGTGTTATTTTAAAGTTCCTCTTTCAATTTGTTTATTTTTACACATAGAAATATGACATGTTTCTGGAAATATTGTTTCCATCAGCTTGGTAAATTTCCTTTTAAATTATAATTTTTCTATAGATTATTTTGGATTACTTATGTACAGGTCACATTATCTAAAATAATTTGTTTTATTATTTTTCTAATATTTATTATTTTATTGACTTATTGAATGACCAAACTTTTTGATTTTTTTGTTAATCTCTAATTTTGTTCTTTATTAGTACTTATAGTTTTCCTTCCTCTCATGTCTCTGACACTGCTCTAGCATCAGCACTTCCTTCACACTGTGTGATACCTCTACAAACCATCAAAATCATTTCATCGAAGACACCCTATACGTGCAATACCTCAGTGGTTCTTTACTTCCCATTGCTTTATATATTTATTTATTTATTATTTTATCTCTTTCTTCTGCAGAACACATTTCTCTCCCTGACCACTGTTCCTTCATCTTGCTCCACACACCTTCTTATCATAATCATTGTAGTATCTTTGAGCAATTTTATTCCCTTTTATAATTTCAGTGACTCTTCCATTGCTTTGTCCAGAACTCATCCACCACCTCCTTCAACCATGAGGCCATGGATGTATCACTTTATGTATAAAATTTGCCCTGAATCTCATTATAAAAATTGATATACCATCTTTTGAATGCAATCTCCATCTTTCTGTAGCTCTATTATATAATCCATAACATAGTATTTAAGATGTTCTGTTTCCTTGAATTTTTGGATATCGTCCACATGTCCTTTCAAATTGGTTCTTCAACCTCCAGCATTCTGTTCCATACTTAGGGGAGTTCACCTTTACAAGCTGGATTACTAGAGCTCCCTTCATCTCCATCTTCCAGTTTTCTTCAGCTATTGAAGGCACACAGGTAAACAGAAATTTGAACGGGAGACATATTATGATATTTTTTTCTTAGGATCCCTATGTGATGGGTCACAGATTTGCAGTTTCTAGGTTTCTCTGTTGTAAGCATTGGCTCTGTCCCTCTAGACTTCTTTCTAGATTTCTGTGATGGTTCAGTCCATCTGTGTCTCCAGTGCTCGATTTGGCAGCCTTCCTACCATTGTAAGCCACTCATTCTTGTTTCCTTTTAAAACTGCCCACAGCTTTTTGAAAAAGCTTCATTAGCCTTTCCTCAGTTTTTCCATTTGAGTGTGATTTTTTTTCCTCCTGGCACCATAACTGACACACTCAACTATATCATCTATGTGATTACAAAAATCTTTCAGTCAAGTACTATGAATTTCACCTTATATCCCAGCACTGATAAGAGTTTATTCAAGCAGTATGAGTGTAATCAATGTTTATTCCATTAACTAAATCCTGATCAGTGCTTGTGTGATAGATAGATACATAGATAAACTTACTTAGATGTTAAGAGGAAAAAAAGACCAATAAAACTTTGTTTATACTTGACTTTTAAAATTATATTTGTTAACCTACATATATATCCTCCCCAATTTTTGGCATCCTTCAAGGAGTCATGTGAAAAAGTGAGGTCAAAGTAAAATCTGAAAGGGTACAGCAGGAAAAGTAGAAGAAGACATAAGGGAATTATAATGAAAATTTGGATATCTATTATTTTTCCAAGGCCATGTACCTTACTCTATATATCTTTTTTATTCTCAAATCTGGTATTAAATTACATATACAACAATAGAAAAATAAATATGGGCTTAAAGGAAAATCATGTTTATAGAAAAATATTTTTTAAAACATTTAAAAATATTTTAAAAATGGAAATACCTAAAAATGAATCAATTGATGGTTCATTCATTCATATAAAAAACATCATGGAGAATATATTTGGCAATTCCAGGTTTTTGTGGTTCATATAAATTTTAGGAGTGTTTCTTCTACTTTTGTTAATACCATTGGAATCTTGATAGGGGTTGCATTGAAGTTATAGATTGCTTTTGGTAATATTGACATTTTAACAATATTAATTCTTCCAACCCATAAACACAGGATACTTTTCTGTTTATTTGTATCTTTGATATCTTTCATCAGCATCTTGTGACTTTCAGAGTAGAGATCTTTCACCTCCTTAGTTAAATTTATTCCTAAGTGTTTTATTGTTTTTGATGCTATTGTAAATGGGATAAATTTCTTTATTTCTTTTTCAGAAAATTCATTGTTAGTGTATCACAAGAAATCTCATCACCTTAGAAAAAGTCAATCAACTTGTTTGAACTTTGTTTTTTTTTCTTTCCTGTACGCGGGCCTCTCACTGCTGTGGCCTCTCCCGTTGCGGAGCACAGGCTCCGGACGCGCACGCTCAGTGGCCATGGCTCACAGGCCCAGCCGCTCCGCAACATGTGGGATCTTCCCGGACCGGGGCACGAACCCGTGTCCCCTGCATCAGCAGGCGGACTCTCAAACACTGTGCCACCAGGGAAGCCCTATTTTTGCTTTTTTTAAGGGGAATAATGGCATTCCCTTTGTAGGATTGTTGTAAGCATTCTATTTAATAGATATACATTCAAAAATCAGATGAAGGCAAACCTTCTTTCCTGTAACTCTCTTTATCTTTGACTTTTATTTTCACTAATGGCAGGAATATTTGTTCTTTTCAATTAAACATATTTGTGGTTTAAAACAAAGTTTTCTTTGGAGACTTCTTCCTTTCCAGAAGTCTGTCCTGTCTGTTTTTCTTTGATGGCAGCACAGGGAAGAGGCTTCCATTTCCAAGTGGGTCTTGGCTGAGTGGTATTCATTCTCCCCGAGCTCTGGTTAAAGTGTTTAATTCTACTTGCCTATATCCTTTGACTCCTACAGGTTTTTGTTTGTTTGGGGATTTGGGTTTTTTTGTTTGTTTGTTTGTTTTCTGTTTTTCTGTTTTTGTTGTTCTCCACTCTGGTAGAGCTTTGGCCAGCAGGTCACTTGGTATCTTACACTTTACATGCTACCAGATAGTTTGCATTTGGGCCCAGACATTTCTAATTACCATAGACTTGCCATTGACTCCAGCTGGGAGATTCCTGTATCCTGCAGACATCTCCATCCAAACCTATGACATTTCTGATACACTAAGTCTCTCTCCTTGGGATCCCTGGGACAACATGCTATTGTTTTGTCTACACTGAAAATGTGTAACCTAATAAGATTTACTCCGGTCCATCTGTTTAGTACCTTCCATAGCCATTGATTCTCTATCATAGATGTCATATTAGATTTAAGACAAAACTGTGAATATTTTGTGGAAATCTTGCAAGCTTTCAAGACACTGAAATTTACCACCTAATCCCATAAATCTACCTGAATATTTCTACTATCTGCTCTTAACCCTTAACCTGAAGGACAGCAAAACCCAAGAGTGTAAATTTTGCTCTGTTTCTTATTCCCTTAGATCTTTTCCCCAGAACTTTTCCAGGGAAGCAAAAATATCTTCTGTGTCATATTACTTAGCTCTCCAATGTTGTAGTTTATACATTCATTCTTCTTTCATGTTCTGGTTTATATTTAAATTTTGAATTTGAGGAGTTCCAAGAAAACATTTCTTTCTCTCCTGAAAGTTCAAAACTATTATTTTACTAAGATAAAAATTATATGTGAAAACCAAAACTAAAGAAAGAAATTTTTATTTTAAATGCCATTCAACTTTCCAATCCCCATGAGAATAAACCTCAGCCCAATGGCCTTATCTCACCAGGAAAAGTTACTGAAAATGATGAAAAAATTACCCAGAGTGGAAAACAATTTATATGTTATTTTAAAATACTGCCTTGCTATACCTTTAAAAAAAAACAGCACATCTGGCACATTCAACATGTCTAATAAGTTCAAACTAAATTAGTATTAGTTGTAATTATGATAAATATGCATACATATATACATAATACAAATATGCATGTAAATATACATGTTTATTGAAATCATCATATAGAATTATACATCATTAACTTAGTTATACTGGTTTATATTGTGCTCACAAAAAATAGTCATTACCGTACTTATTGACTATAGATGTTATTCTTCTGATAAAGCAGCATAAGTTTTCATGGTTTCCCTTGATCAAAACTAAGCACATATAATCTATGTTGAATTGGCATTCATATCTGTGAGACAGCAGAAAAATAATTACCCTTCATTCTGCAACAGGAACAAACTAAAGGCAGGTACTTACCCTGGGATTTAACAAGATTTTATTTTGGGCCTGAAGATAAAAAAGTTTAGATACATCAAGCAGTTGATATCATTGCACAAACAGTTACTTTTATTTTTTAAGGTAATTTTAAAAACAATTTAATAAACTGCCATGTCTTGTGGCTGTAGAAGTTCTAGGATATTTTGCAAGGAGTTACAAGGGTTTTGTGTATTTTTCCTCAGTCATATATACTCACAATTTACACTATACTTAAAAATTGTATTAATGTAACAAATTTTCAAAATGGACTTTCAAAATTCTTTTTTATAAGTACTTGGCCATACACCTAACTAGTGTGACCCGTATTGCCAGCAATGTCTTATGTGTTCTTTAATACTTTTCTGAAATTTTAGTCATTTCAATAAGTATAAGTTATATGCCATCAGAGACTTTACTCTCTGAATTATTTATTCTATGAAAGGTTATATTTCTAGGAATCTTTCTAGACATAGACATAAAAAGTTAGATGTAATATATTTCTTTCTTTAAAAGGACAACCTAGTGAAGGTTAATAAACATTTTTTTTAAAGACTAAAGCAAATATAAAAACCCCAACAGAACTATGAGTGTGTTACAACAGGAGCAGAGGAAATACGACATGGGCTGGTAAGGAATGTTACATGAAAAAGGTAATTTTAAAAAAATAAAAGCACCATCATTATTGAGGTAAATTTACATAAAATTAAATTCACCAGTTTGAAGTAAACAAGTTGATGACTTTTGACAACTGTACACAATCACGTGAATGCTACAGAATATTTATATCATCTCCTATAAAAAACAATTGACTTTTTACATTCAATCCCTTCCCCTCAAGTCTTGCAAACACTGAATTGCTTTTTGTCACAATAATTTTGGCTCTCCAGGAATTTCGTATAAATAGAATCATATAGTATGCTATTTTCCGTGGTTGCTTCTTTTAGTTGTCATAATGTCTTGAGATTTGCCCATGTTATTACATGAATAAGAAGTTCATTTTTCTGCTTCTGAGTAGTATTTCATCCTACAAATGTATCACAATATGTTTATCCTTTCAAAAGCTAATGGACATTTGGATTATATCTAATTTAAAACTATTATAAATGAAGTTTTTAGTATTGATATTATTCTGACTGGTATTGATAGTTTGCTCATTGAATTACTTTTGTTAAAACTTGTCTGATGAATTTTATTTATTATTTTAATCTTTATTATTTCATTGTATATGTTATACAACAGACACTTTCTTGAGTAGTTCATCACTCAAGAAATTCTCACAAAATTATGTTAAATTAAGAAGGTAGGTTAGGGACTTCCCTGGTGGCGCAGTGGTTAAGACTCTACCTGACAATACACAGGACACAGGTTTGGGCCCTGATCTGGGAAGATCCCACATGCAGCGGAGCAACTAAGCCAGTGTCCCACAACTACTGAGCCTGTACTCTAGAGCCCACAAGCCACAACTACTGAGCCTGCATGCTGCAACTACTGAAGCCCATGTGCCTAGAGCCAGTGCTCTGCAAAAAGAGAAGCCACAGCAATAAGAAGCCTTCACACCACAACGAAGGGTAGCCCCTGCTCACCACAACTAGAGAAAGCCCACACGCAGCAACAAAGACCCAACACAGCCAAAAATAAATAAATAAATTATTTTTTTAAAACTAGAAGGTAGGTTATAAGACTACTGTACATACATATATATGTAAATAAATATTTATTGTGTATTTGTTTATATTTATATAAACATATAATTACATTAATATGTAATTGTGTTTGTGGGGGTGAATTGGGTCTAAATAGACAAGAATAAAACCAAAGTTTATTGGTATTTTCTAACTGGTATGATGTGAAATTTTTTTTCCAAATACTTTTCCATATTTTTAATAATATATAAAGCAATACACAAATGTAAAAGTAAAATTAGGAAATATTTAAAATTAGAAATAACAGCTTTATATTTATTACACTGTATTGAGTTTCTATCACTTCCTCAAGTTCATTCACACAGAAATATTCAGTGAAATGACTTATCAAATAAATGTCATGATATATTGAATGCCTTTTTAATTTTTTGAGGTTTACAATGTAAATTAGCATATTAAACTTTCTAAGAACTTCTACAGGACTGACAACCAGCATTCTTAAAACCTATTTTACAATTGAGCCCTACATCTAGTATGCACAGTTGGGAAACAGTGCTTTGTACTGTGGGATACACGTATCTGTCAAGTACATAAAGTAATAGAAATGGCTCTTGAGCTTATAATGGGAGGACTGAAAATTGCGTTAATGTGAATTTGAAAAGTGAATATATTAATATCATTTACTACTATGATAATAAATTTCTTTTGAGAATTTATCATTTGGGTTTTCAAAGTTATTTCAACGTTTATCAGAAAAAGAAGGTATAGCTCCATAATACTCTTTTCCTTTCCCCATCCTTTGTGAAGTAACGTTAAACTCCCTTGAGTTTGAAATATATTCACTAACGTAATTTGTGTTCCTAAACTTCAGGAAAAAAGAAAAAATATAAATAGGTTAATATATCAAGTACTAAATCTAGACCTTGTAGTGTAGATCTCCAAGACTATTTCTTCGAAATAATAATTGTATAGAAATTAAGTTCTAATAGAGTAATAAAAAAAATTAAGCTTGAGACTAAACGAGAAGACAAAGTGTGTCTATAATATGCTGTCTATCTTCTAATCAATTCTAATTTGCCTCAGTATTTATCAGATGGAATTAGGTACTTCCCATACGTATTTCAATGGAAACTCTATCAATCTATTATATGAGTCCCTCAGAGAGAGGAGGATTTGCTTTGGTTTATCAAAACTTTCAAAGTGTTGCTCATTGATCTAATCAGTTATTTATGCCTCAATTTTTAAGATGGATTAAGCTTTATTTTAGGAGTGTAAGCTTTGCTGAATAAAATGCCAAATGGCCCTTGTTGCACTCTGTCGTTTCACACAGAATCATCCTTTAAGTTATAAGTGCTGTTTTAAAAGTTTCTGTTCACTATGAGGCTTTTAGAGACTGAATAAAAAATCCTCAAATTGTCACTAGTATCATCCATCACCATTACCAACCACATATCACAGACAAGTAAACTTATCTATTGATTTAAAAGCTGACTAGGGACATGGGGAAACAACTGTCCCTTGCAGCAAATGAATGTCATTCAGTTCAATGATTAAGAAAATGGTGTTTATTCACACAGATCTCATAGATAAATGTACTTCAAATTGCAATCTTCCTGTTATTCCCTGATCATTAGTGCAGCTCATTAATCAAAAAGTAGATAATTTAAACATATACAAACATATATAAGATAACAAAAATGATGCTTTATTAACATAATCAAAATAATAAGAATATGACAGCTTGCCATGGTATGATTTTTTAATGGGTTGGAAGAAGGTGAAGAGAAGTTAAAAGAGGAATATATATATATATATATATATATATACACACACACACACACACATTGATAATGCCCAAAATAAAGAACAATATGTTATTTATTTCAATCTAGTTGAAGAAGCTTAATAATGATAGTGAGAGGGGAAAGGTCTGCTACATGGTTAATACTTTTTAAATTTGACTGCATCAAAAATAGCCCTTTTCACAACCTTGAAATCTGTGTCGTGTCAAATGTCTACTTCTTGAATTGCCTTAGTTATTCTAGATGGAAGTGGGAGGAAGGTTGGAACTGGGGTGACTTACTGACACCCAGAGCAGACACTCATGTTATGGTACCCATGTTTTTATTGCATTCCATTATTGAAGAGCTTCAAATGCGTGCACTAGGAAAATGTCAGCGCTTGTGTCGTGTGCAAGTATACACATCTTCTATAATTCATCTGTAAAAGAGAAACTTACAAAAGACATCCCTAAAAGTCTAAATGAATATATGAGTCAATAATTTACAGGAATTAAAAATGATTTTAATTTTGAAAATAACCAACAATAAATAATTACTTTAATGCTTAATGTTATGAACATTACTTTAATGTTCATTAGTTTATTCTGCTTTGCCTCAGGTCCAATCTAAAGCCTCATCTCATCAAAGCTGTTTTTCAAAACCTTATTGCCTACCACTTTAAAACCATTTTTATCAGTTTGGTTTTAATATTTTGTAAATGAAATACTGCGTGACTTCAGGTTACATAACTGCATACTCTTAATTTGTAAATTATGTTTTATCACATATCCTCATAGTTAGGGTTTTTTTTTTCCTTTAGGGTGCTTAACTAAATATGTTACTGTAGGAACAAAACCTTTCCTTATTTTATATCTCTACTAATTTCAACCTTGGTTTGTATCAAGTAGATGTTAAATCATACACTGTAAAATGTAAGAATATTTATTTTCACAAACCCAGTGGATATAAATTTGGTTCGTTTGAACTATTAACTCTTTATCCATTTTAGACTTGGTCTTGTGGCTTTCCTTCTTTAGTTAATTTGTTTTCACTTTTGCTTCTATGCTACATTAGTTTCTCATGCAGCAATTGCACTGTACAATATTACAATAAAGACTGTGAAGATTTTTATGGGTATAGTGTCCATTACAGTATGCAATAGTATTTCTCTCTAGTTCTTAGTGATCAAGCTTTCTGTACTTTGTCACAAACAGTGTTTATTCCATGTGATTGTTTTGGAGAGTGTCAAAATAAGAATTTATGGTGTACTACTGTTGATTCCCTTTGAGTTAAAATTTTTATATTGCAGGGGTAAAAATATATTGCATAACCTAAAGCTTAAATTCTGTTACTCTTTATTTTTTAAAAAAAGACACTTTACATAATATAGGGAAAGGTGGGATTATTCCCAAACTGAAGAAATCTGTTTCTCTTGAAGTACTAACATTTAATCTCCACCTCTAACTATATTGCTCAAAAGCAGCTACATGTAGTAAACTGCCTGGTTCCCTCCTTAACTATCTTTTATGGCTAAGGAGACTTCCCTTCTTTCTGCTGACTCAGCCCATTGGAATTTTGAAATTAATACTGCCCTTTTGTAAATACGTTCTAAAGAACTCCAGTCCTGTATTCGCATAACTCAGCAGCTAATCAAACTTACTTCTTAGATCTAGGATTTCTACATTCTCTCTGTACACAAACCCCTATATTATATTTTGTGACTTATATTTGTGTCCTTTCCCTACAGGGCCCACCCTACTTTGTCTCTACTATTCCCTTCAAAACCTGGAGTTGTGTTCCTGAGCTGGAATGTCATAGGTGCATCTCTACAGTTTGCTTCAAACCTCCATGATGCCACCTTTCATTAAATTAAAGGAATATGTGCTAAGAATACACCATGTGCTGGATCCTATACTCAGTATTGGGAACAACATTGCTCTAATCTCAGCTACTGTTAATTAAAGGACAAATGTGTCAACCAATATTGGTCAACCAGCACTAGGAGGAAGATAAGAGTCCCTTTGACTGGTGTGAAGACCAGTGAGACTCAGGGCCAGCTCAGATCCAGCACTACCTCTGATTAGGGTGGGGACGGCCACTGCTTTTGCTCTTGGAGGCAGCAGATCAGGAGTGGTCTGGAACTCTGACTAGTGCGCCTGGACTGCCCCACTCTGCTCTCTGGCCTGCACCTGGCACCCACCCCAGCCCCTCTTGCTTCAACACTGCTCCCCTCTGGGGCAGAGATGCCAATGCTGGGCGTGGGGAGAGCACACACTTAGAGGGAATGGACCGGCTTGGACCTGAGCCTCAGGGCTTCTGCTCCAGCACTTTAGGACCTGCCCCTGCCCCTAACAGGGTTCAGCCAGCCACTGGGCAGAGGAATAGGCTCTGACTATAGTCCCTCCATATCCAGCCTCACCTCCCACCAAGGTGATAGCTGCCAGCACACCCGGGATGTGGGGTGGGGATGTGGGGGGTAGAAAACATGACTTATGCTCACTTCAGATCCAGCTCTCCAAAGTCCACTCGGCTTTTCAAGATAAGAGTTACCAAGGGTTTTGCATCTTACTTATTGTCAAAATTCTAGCTGTAAGAAAAAAACAATATGTGTTTGTAATTATAGTCTTATTTTCCCTTTTATCAATCTTTGGTGCCAGATGCCTGATTTTGTATCCCATCTGATAGCATGCTATCTGTGTGATATTGGGTGAATTGGATACATTCTCTAGGTCTTAGTTTCTAGACCCATAAAATGTTTATTAAAAATAGCACTTGCCTCATAGAGTTTTGGGACAATTAAATAAATTAATTCACATTAAGAATGATGCATAGCATTTGTAAGTACTCAATATTTTTTTAGCTATTCATCAATTGGTGATTCATATAACATGCAATTTTTAAAGTGCCCTCAAATTCCAAATTACTTTGGAATGAGATAGAGTATGAATACATTTCAATATCCATGCCTACATGCATACTTATGTAGATGAAATATTTTCTCTGAAGAGTTACATCATGTCTGAAATTATACAAGGACCTGCCTGCTCCCACTATCAATGAAGTCCATAATTGTCTAGAATTCATCTTCTTAGCAAGAACTGAGTTTCCAAAATCCCAGTCCCACTCTGTGTATCTCTTTCCCAAGCTTGTGTCTTTGCCAGTTGAAGCATAGCCTACCTTTAATCTAGGAAACAGCACTTGTTTCTATGCTACTACTGCCAAGCATTTTTATAGTTCATTAAAATCCATGACCGCTGCCTAATAGAAACAATAAATAGATGAGCATTTGATGTACCATTTTTCACATGAGAAACAAAAAGAACAAGAAATTCAACCAATCGCAAAAAACTGATAAAATTATTTAAAACACATTTCAGGCTTAGAGAGCTACCTTACTGCTATTTCTTCTATATAGCTGTGTGTTCTGTGAATTTTGAAGTGTGACGTTTGGAGTGTATGATAAACTAGAATAGAAAATAATACAGCAAATTTCTATCGGCTTTTTGATTTGATACATATGTTGTAGCACCAGTTGACATCATCTCTAGAATAAAAAACACATGAAAGCAAGAGAGCTCTGCCTTTAAATCAGCTGGCTTTGTTTTAGTGTTACATTACTACCTTGTTTTATGAGTTCTGTAATATCAGCCTATTTGGTTCATAATGAATACATGATGAATAATTCATAACATATAAAAATTGATCAGGGAAAATCTGATTTTAGAGACCTTATTCTGAAAAAAGACAAAGATGCCATATAGATCATGAGGCACATTTTAAAAATAATATTGAAATTTTTGTTAAAATTAAGTCTAAAATGCAATATAGTCTATAAGATCAAAAGCAATTTCTTTAACTAAAAACATTTATGTAAATGGGCACATTATAACAATGTGCAGATTTATGTACAAAATACAATATAATCATGGACAGGCAAACAATCTTACTTTGCTCCTTTTTCCACCTAAATTTAAATCATACTGAATAATAAATCAGTTGAACTGATGATTTGTATAAGGTACTGAGTTCTTTAGAATAATAACATTACTTTTTGTAAATTCTGTCACCTTGAAAATGTGCCATTGTGATTTGTAATGCGGGTATTTATGAGTATATTGTGACAGACTCAAAATTCCCTAATCTTAAAGATAGAGGAAAACACCTAACTCAAGGGTTATCTAAAGTTATACCAAAGCTTCATGCACACAAGGAACCTAACTAGACATGTGGAAATCTATCATTTTTGTTCCATATTTCCTCTTATAAAGTATCCCCCGCCACAACCACAGTTTCACTTTCTGAGGTTTCTGTTACCCATAATCAGCCGTGGTCCAGAAATATTAAATAGAAACTTCCAGAATTAAACAATTCATATGTTCTAAATTGCATGCCGTTGTAAGTAGTGTGAGGAAATCTCTTGATGTCCTGCTCCATCCCATCCTGGACTTGAATCATCCCTCTGCACAGCAAGTCCCACTATTGTCAGTTGATAGCCGTCTTTCTTATCAGACTCATTGTTGCATTATAGCCCTGTTTGTGTTCAAGTAACCCTTATTTTACTTAATAAAGGCTTCAAACCTCAAGAATAGTGATGCTGGCAATTTGGATATGCCAAAAAGGAGCCCATAAAGTGCCTCCTGAAATGGAAAAGGTGAAAGTTCTCGACTTAATCAGGAAAGAAATAAAAACTGTATGCTGGGATTGCTAAGATCTAAGGTAAGAATGAATCTTCTATCAGTGAAATCGTGAAGAAGGAAAAAGACATTTATCCTAGTTTTGTTGTCAAACTCCAAAAGTTATGGCCACAGTGCATAAGTGCTTAGTTAATGTGGAAAAGGCATTAAATCTGTACAATAAGATATTTTGAGCAAGAGAGAGAGAGGGAGAGAAACCACATTCACATAAATTTTATTGGAGTATGTTGTGATATTGTTTTATTATTACTGTTGTTAATCTCTCATTGTGCCTAATTTAGAAATTAAAATTTATTATAGATATGTATGTATGAGAAAAAAACATAGTATATATAGGGTTGAGTACTATCCATTGTTTCAGGCATCCACTGAAGGTCTTGTAATGTATCACCCCATGGAAAAAGGGAAAATACTGTACTGTTTCATTCTAGCCTCAGTGAAAAGTGGTCTTGAATGGTCCAGGTCTTTTAATGAAAAGTGAAAGAAGTTGAATTACTGTACTGATTTTTCAACAAAGGGATGGGTCCCATTCACATAGTATATGTAGATATTACAAATTCATTAAGTTATATTCAGAGCTTTTCATTTATGAAAGAAATGTCCTTTTAGTGCAGGATATAAATAGAATCCACTGACTGTGTCAATCATCTGGCTATCCTGGGTAACTAAAAAGGAAGATGAAGTGACAAAGAGGTGGAGATGCCTACATGGGACTGACTCTGAAGGGCATGGCATGTGGTGGACCTGGAGAAAGATTCCCCATACCCAAGAAGGTGCCCTTTCCTCTGACAATGCAAATTTTTATAGACTGCCCCCTGTATCTTCTTCTTTACCTAATAGTGTTTTCTTCATTTTCATCCCTGAGCCTTTGAATCAGAATTGCCCCTGTTATTTTCCAAATGATATTTGAAAGGACTAAAGTTCAATACAATCCAAATAAATATGAGGCATCACTCAGCCCACAGATTCAGTTGTCCAATAAATACTGTGTTTCTTAATTTTGTTTAAGTAATTTATATTCAACCCAGAGGCCACATTTTGCTGGACTAACAGGAAAATCCAGCTCAGACATTAGTAGAGCCTGTTTGCACTCTTTAGGGACCCGCAAAGATTTGGAGGAAGGATGTATAATGTCGATGGAACATAGTCATCGTGAATCTTCTTATCTAAGCCCTTCTGATCTCTTGTACTTTGGCTTCTGTCTGTTTCTACCTCACCAATGGAGAACAGAATTTATTGCTGAGAATGGAACTCTGATTCTTGAATTCTAGTCTCCTTACTGTCATAATACAGCCCTCCCTTCCTGGTCTCCCTCATTCAACCATTCTCAGGTCACCACCCAAGAACACTCAGAGTTCCAGGAAATAACAGTCATTATTCCCTTTATCATTTGAGGAGATAAATCTCTTTTCTTTCTGTCCCAAAATAGCAAGCTCGGGCATTACCATTATTTGAACAGTCACAAATATTAGTTGTCAAGCAATGGATGGTCAGAGCCTCCACTGATTGCAACAAGTAGATGGAGTAATTGGTGATCCATCCCTCTGATCAGCCAAAGTCAACCAGTAAAAGTCATATCTATTCATACTATTTGACATCAACTCAAACTGAGCACAAATCTTAAGGCTAATCAATGAAATTTGATTATACTTTGTATTATATAGCTTATTAATAACTGTCTGTGGTGGTGACAGCTAAATTGTAATAATCTCTTCTCTGACTAGTTTATATATGTTTAACCACCTATCTCAGGATAATACTGCAGAGGTAGACTAAAACTTTTATTTTTATATAATTCATCCAGTGGAATAAAGTAGTCTCATAGCTTGTAATCTACAGCCTAAGTGCACAGAGAGCAGAGAGAAAGTTAAAGCCTAGGTCATTCAACAAAATTCTCATGAGTTATTACAGAAAAATGTTTGAATTACTCCATGCATATGCTATCTGTTCTTTATGGACAAGATATCAATTCTTCACATATTATTGGAAAATAATATAAGATGTAACCAAGACCATCACTCCAGGACAATTTTTTAAGTCATTTCTTTTCCTCACACTATCATATAAATGTATTCACCAATTCTACGATTTCCTATGATGTACTCCCTTTATATTAAGCTCATTAAAATCAGTTTTAACTATTTTAGGCCACATGAATGCCATTTAGAGGAATAAAATTGTTTCTTGCCCTCCAGTGACATTTTGCTCTCTGGGTTAACACATATTTAGCATATTAGAAGAACATCTAGAGTCTGATAACTTTAAGCAGGCTTGATGATTTTTCTTTCAGTGAGACATAAGCCACCACCTTAATATTGAAACTTGCTTTTTGTTTGCATGTGGGTGTGTTTTAATTATCCATGAGCAACTACAGGGTAGCCTGACTTTAAATAACAAAAGCTCCATTAACAATTGACAAAAGGTGCTTCCCACTTAGGAAAAGGCACTGAGGTCAAAATTGGCTTTTATCATTTTCTGAGTTCATTAAATACTATATTGAAATTCAGAAAAGTTGTATTAAGGATTTTAATTTTATTTTTTATTTGTAGTTAATTATAATAGCCTAAGTGAAAAATGAAGTTGTATAATTATAAAAGAATTTTTACCATTTATTGAGACTATTTGTACTTAACGTGGAAGATGAGCTGCCATCAACCTTTAAAAGGTGGTCTATTCAGATAAACGTTAATAAATATATTTTATTGAAGGAAAGACAACATGATCTCTGAAACAAATCAGATCTATTAAACTATAAACTGTTAGAGTTCCCTGAAGGGGAAAATGTATTAAGAACAATGAAGAGAAAAATGTAGGAAGAAAAAGTTAATCTAAATATATTTATTATTAAATACAATGTCACAATATTTTACCCCAAAGACTGTAAAAAATAACAAATTAATGGAACTCTGGAACACTGTTTTATTATGGATAAAGACAAGGTTTAAATGCAGGTATCAAGATAACAATAAATGGATAATTGATTTCATTTCCTAAAGAAGCATAAATTAATAAGGGTGGATGTGGAGAAGTAAAAGTCATTCAGCCTATAAAATAAAAGTTATGATTTATTAGAGCACTTCATATATATATGAATATATATGTTATATATGTATATAAATGTGTATATATGTATATATTTGTGTATATACATATATACACATATATACTTTTACAAAAACATTAGGGGATGTTTTCAAATATTGATGTTTGAGGTTTAAATGGTATCTGAGCAATTCCCTGCATCATTTATTAATGTTCCACTCATTTCCATGTGGAGATACAAATTATAGCAAAAATCCATATCACAAACAATAGTTAAGGTTAATAGAATAAAATAAATAAGCATCAGAGTAAAAGTTTTCAATTAACACTAAAATAAATGAAGTTAGGCTAATAAAATCTTACCCTGGCTTCAACCTAAGGAAGAGAGGCCAGTTTGAAAATACGCAATGTAGATAAAATTGTTTTGAACACAATAACATTCATCTGAAGACATAAAAGAAAAACTAAATACCTAAGAAAATATAATTGTAACAAAACAGAAGAGAATATTTTTCAGTACTTGAAAGAAAAAAACAATGCTAAAATATCAATAATGTTATAATATAATTATTAAATATAATTTGATTTATGATTATTATAGTTATTCTGTTATTACAAATTTAATTATAAAATGCAATAAAATATTTAATAACCTATATCATTTTCATAAGACCATTTTCTCATGAATTCCTTAGACGAAAGATTGCATAGGTCATAAGTTTTCACCAAAGTACAATAATAGATAATAAATTGTTAAACAAATAATCAAATATTTACCCTAAAATGGGAATTAAATAAACTCCCATTTCAGGACATAAAAGCAGACTTTCCAGCTTATATTAGAAATGATTATGGACAATTTGGATTGGGGGATTTGGAATGTCTTACAGAATTTCTCTGTACCCAGAAGGGTTTGTGAGCAGCAGAGTAGAAAATCTCTGAACCAGATGGGAATATGATCACTTATTAATCGAATGTGAACAAATGACAATGATTCAGTCCAGTTATACCATCAATCCTCCCTATAGTGACTTATAATATAAGCCTGTGAAAACTGGAAGCAGGTCAATGAAAAGGGGATAAGATTAGGGAGATTCCAACTGAAAGAGGTTTGTCCTAACTGACTGCATTACATTTCAACCATAGAGGGTGACAAATAAAAGGCTTGAGATGGAAATAAAATTCAATTATACCTTAAAGTAAGTAATAAATCTTGCCTTGGGGAAGAACTACATACTTACGTTGCAAACAATAGAAAATTATCCAATAGAAATTACTAAAAATATGGAAAGCAGTTTTTAGAAAATATAATTAAAGATAAATAGAAAAAATTCAATGCCTTTACTATTAAACAAGTAATAATAGAAAAGGTACTGAATTGAATAATTTACATAATATTTCTAAATGATAACTCTAAGAAATATGGAAATACAGAAAGTTAATAAAGTTGTATTTAGAATTTTATTTACATGATGAGAAAATATTGTTATGAATAATACAATATGTAATAATTTTAAAAAACTATCAATTCAAATCCTTGCAAAGCTAACCAATAAAATAAAATAAAAATAAATTACATATGAGATGAGAATGAAGAAGTCAACAAATAAATAAATGTAACTTAAAGTGAGAGAAAATGTTCATCTAAATAATATGGCAGAATGGATTATTGATCACCACTCTTTACTTCCTCTTATAATCATATATGTATTCCTTTTGTCATGTTGCTCAGAAGTACCTATCTCTACAGAAGTTTGGGTGTATTTCTCCATCCCAGTGATGTTGATCTTGGTGTGTCACTTGCTTTGGTCAAAGAAGCGTTAGATGAAATATTATGAACATAGGCAATAAATATTCTTGCCTGACTTAGCTAGGTCTCTTGCATTTGTGCCTTTCACCATAAGAAGAATAGGTCTCAAGTAGTGACTGGTTAAAATAAAAATGATGGAGCTGTGGAGCAGAACTCAACATGCAGTCAGAGGTAAACGCAGCTAGTTCCAGACTAGTCTAGCAGAGTTGAAGTCTACCCACAAAAGAGATCCACAAAGAGGAAAATACATTTTTTTTTCTTATAAGCCTCTAAGTTTGGAGCTGGTCTGATGAACAGCATTGTTGCACATATAACTAATAATTTAGAAAAATATGAATTGGATAACTTATTGATACAGATTTTTTAAAGATATGATTGGACAGATCTCTTAGAAGATCTCCTGAATCACCAGGAGAGCTAAGATCAGAGTAATGTGTTCACTCTTACTAGTGGTCTTCAAATCTCAAGTTGCATCTTGAGTTTACCATCATTTTTTTTTCTTTTTAATAATAAAGGTATGTGTGTGTATATATATATATATATGCATTAGATAGATAGATAGATATGTATAAAGGAGAATCAATTTTAAAATGAATCATCATAACAATTCCTATAGTGATGACCACTATTATCTCTTCTTCATCTTTCATTTTCTATTTTTTAATAACAAATTTATGATATAATGACATGTGTCACTCAATACTTCCGTAATTTTTACAAAATTATTACATTGCTTTTAGAACAAAGCTTTCTTAATATTATCTAACACTCCTTTTTATTAAAATGTATGGTTAACCTCAAAATGGTTTTGATACATTATTAACCCAGGTATCAAAATTCACTCAAAAAGCAAATAAATGTTATAGCATGTATGAAGCAGGAAAACAAAACCTTTCAAGAAGTCTCTACAGAAAGTAATGCATGTAGACATTTTAAGAGTGAGTCCTTGCAGAATTTATTGAACATCTTCACTGTGATGTTCACATATTTTCAGAATGCAGAAACTATGTAACTTAATTATTGAGATTACTCATATTTGAGTATTATAGTCTGACAATGTATATCTCACCTTCCATTTACATATTAATGAGACCTAATGATAATCTCTATTATGGAGATTTTTGGAGACAAATAAAATATGAAGACACTGTACTTTGTGAAGGAATATGGGCCTTCACCTGTAAAGGCTTAATCCAAGAATCCAATCATAAATTAATATGAGGGAATTCAGGGAATCAGTCAGGATATATCATAATTAAAAAATAAAATTATGTAAGTTCTATAGGTTCTTATTAGGATATGTATTTAGTTTATTATAAAAGATGCTCCCCCAAAACAATCAAAAATTTATTTCTCTCTCATGTAATGATCATGTTGCAACCATCTCAGAGCTGTAGGTGTGGCTCTGTTCCACAAGGATTTCACTGCTATGTCATTCTAAGATGGGACTGTTGGTCAAGACAGGAGAGTCTATTATTTCCTGATTCCATGCATTTAAAGGGAGGATTGGGGAAATAGGCAACATGCCCCATATCAGGAAGGAAGAGTCCTGAATGCTGTGCACATCTCTCACCTCATATTTCTATGACCTACATTTAGTCACCTGGTCACACACACCCAGAGCAGTGTTAAAATATATATTTTTAAGCGTAAAATCTGTCTCCAAAGAATCAAGAGTTTTATCACCATGAGAGAAAATTGGTATTAGGAACAACTACAGTTTCTGAAAAACTATTTTATAAAAGTCAGTAGTTATTTCTGATAAACCATCTTAAATACTGAGAATTGGAGGATACTTCCATGCAATGACAATGAATACCATTTAAACTGATGACTACCATGAAAATGAAAAAAAGAAACACTAGAATCAGTCATTGAAACTGAGCAGGACACTGTGGGCCCTCCCAGGTATAGATCCTTTCCATGTCTCCCATTTCCTGTTTGTAGGACATAGACTTCATTCAGCCTCCTTGACCTCATCTGAGTTCCAAAGGGCAGATTCAATCAATTGCTTATCAGGAAAGGGAGGGAAGGCAGAAACAAAAGGAGGAACAGTCAAGAAACAAGAGTGCAGCAATAAAGCAGGGCCCTGGTTCCTCCCCAAGGAATATACATAACAATATATCTTTGAGTTCTTCTGCAGGAACTAAGACCCCCCACCCAGGTGGAAGATGGTAACGTCATGCTGAGCACCAGATTCTTGGAACACCACCCTGTTACCTCACCACCAACCAACCAAAGAAAGCCTGCACACAGTGGAAGATAACAAAAACTCTGCTCCCCTTCCCAAATGATTAACTGCAATTAAGTTCCCCTTTTTTCCTTTAAAACCTTCATGATCATGCAGAATCTTCAGAGCTGGTTTTTGGACACAAGCCCCCTTCTCCCCAGGTTGCTAGCCTCCTGAATAAAGTAACCTTTCCTTTCCAACCAACATTTGTCTATCAAGTATTGGTTTTCTAGTGTCAAGGAACTGAACCTGAGTTTGGTAACATCACGTTAAAGTTTGAATAGAACAGATCAAACCACACAAAAATATTATGAAGCATTAACTAAAATACAAATAAATATAATTGTAAAATACACAAAGAATATACACTACCAAATGTGAAATAAATAGCTAGTGGGAAGCAGCCGTATAGCACAGGGAGACCAGCTCAGTGCTTTGTGAACACGTAGAGGGTTGGGATAGGGAGGGTGGGAGGGACACGCAAGAGAGAGATGCAAGAGGGAGGGGCTATGGGGATATATGTATATGTATAGCTGATTCTCTTTGTTATCCAACAGAAATTAACACAACAATGTAAAGCAATTATATTCCAATAAAGATGTTAATAAATAAATAAATAAATAAAAGGGGAAAATAATTTAAAAAAAAAGAGTAATGAAGAGGTAGAGACAAAAATATCACTCTCTAGTGGCATGCTAGGCTACACTGAAAACTTGAAATGAAACTGAACAAAATATCAATTCAGTAATTTATATATATTGTCTCCCAATGTATTAACAAAAGAACTTGAATAATAGCAACAAACACAAAAATGACTTAAAAATAAAATTCTCAAGAGACCTCTAGATATATATGTAAAGCAAAAATGGTATTAAAAGATATTCTGGGCCTTCCCTGGTGGCGCAGTGGTTGAGAGTCTGCCTGCCAGTGTGGGGGATGTGGGTTCGTGCCCCGGTCCGGGAGGATCCCACATGCCGCGGAGCTGCTGGGCCCATGGGCCATGGTCGCTGGGCCTGCGTGTCTGGAGCAGGTGCTCCACAATAGGAGAGGCCACAGCAGTGAGAGGCCCACGTACTGCAAAAAAAAAAAAAAAAAAAAAAAAAGATATTCTGTATTTGAATATCTTATACAATAGCATATTCCTGAACAAAAAGACTTAATATAATATGTCAATTTTATTTGTAAGCACCTGAATTTCAGGTATAAACAGAGATTATATTAAATGATTTGGAACTTGATAATATGTTTCAAAAATATCTGGAAAAGTCAAAGTTCCAAATAACAATACAAAGAAAAAAAATTTTAAATACAGATTTTACAAATTAGATTTCAGAATTCACTTTTTAATTATTATAATTAAAACATATAGATAAAGATAAATGGTTACAAAAACAAATTAGATTGGCAGAGCCAGAAACCTGAGAAACTAAAGTTTAGGAATAAATTTAGAATACTTTGTGTTGTAAATGATGATAGTGAAACAGGAGGAAAGGATGCAGGGCACAACCTTTAAAAGAATGATATAGACCAAGAACATGACATAAACGGATTAGAACCAAATAGGTCCAAGATGGCAGACGAGTTGTCTTCCTTTAGACCTTGAGCCTCAGTATATGCTCATTGTAACACATCAGCAAGCTAAATGACACACCCACAGGCACCATGACAGTTCCAAGGCTGAACATAAAGGTCAAAAAGTGGGCGGTAGCCCAATTTCTGGAAATCTTCACCCCTTCCCCAAAATAGCTGGAATACTACTCCCACTCATTAGCCTATGAAATTACCCACCCTTATAAAAACTGACAATCCCATACCCTGGGGCTACTCTTGCCTTCTGAGATGGCCCACACTCTGTCTGTGGAGTGTGTTTCTCTCTAAATAAATCCACAACTTACCTATCACTTTGTCTCTCACTGAAATTCGTTCTGTGATGAGACGTCAAGAACATGAGCTTCTGTAAGTCATGAGACCAGGTGTGTGATCTCAGTTGGAAGACTCTGGGTTTTGGCCGGGTTTGAGTCCTGGCCACATGGGTTCAAGCCCCAATCTGGGTTTAGTCTGGGTTCAAGTCCTGGCTCGTGGGTTCAAGTCCCAATCTGACTTGCACAGTTTCATCTGGTGACCATGAAGGGACAGTGATAAGGTAAGAAAATGTTGAGAGTTAGGTCTTTGTCCTAGACAAGCTTATGGGACACCACAGGCCAGGTGTATCAGGAAGGACTCTCCACCTATGTCTGCCCATTTTTATCAGGCCGGTCAACCCTGAATGCTTCAGGGCTCTGATCAGGAACCTAGGTCGAGATCAGAGGACTGATGGCAATTGGCATAGTTTGCTATAGAAAGATGGTATGGAATGGCTATGCTTAGGCACATCCAACAGCAGGTCCAGGACAGAATTTTTGCTGCAAGATTTGATAATCTATACTCTTCTCCTTGACTCTGATGTTTTTCTCCTACATTCTATGTTCATTCCTGTTCCATTTCTTTCTTTTTTTCTTCTCTTAACCCCAGAAGACCTGTGTGGCTGCCAAGATGTACTTTTTATTGACAAGAGCTGACCCTTTATTTCCAACTTATAGCTAGACCAACTCCCACTCATCATCAACACCACTGGGGATGCCTTCTGTGCCATTTTTTTGCAACAACTTTTTGGTTACTAACAACTGGTTAGGAGACTGCCTTGAAAGGGAGAGCATCTAAAATTGTAAGAGAAATTCAAGAGGAATGTTTGCATGTGTGCAACAGAAATATCATTTTTCATTTCTCTAATGTTTCCTGATCTTAAGGAATCTTTTTCTCCCTCTTGTCTTTGAAAATACTTGCCTCATCAAGTCTATTAATCCCTTCAAGCCTATGACAAAAATGCTGGTTGTATGAAAATAATTTCAGCATTCTGTCCTGTAAAACAAAGGGAATACAAACACTTAGCTAATGCAATTAAGCCAGAGTAAGAAAAATAAAGTAAGAAAGAAATAGGAGATTAATATCTACATAATTTTTCCTAGTCTTTAAAGATGACAATAACAGCCACCATTTATAGAGTCCTCACTGAATGTCAGAAATTTTACAAAGCATTTTCCATGACTAATTCAATTAATCTACACAGTTTCTCCATGAAGTTTGGGCTATTATTATCCTTTTTTATAAATTAAGAAACTAAGACACAGAAAGGCTAAAATGATTGAACCTAATTCCCATAGCTTGGAAACAGCAGTCCTGGAAACCTACCTACATAATCTGGCTTCAGAGCCCCAACTCTCAATGACTACATTAAACTCCTTCTCAAGCTCTAGTTGGTAAGGTGTCCTCCTTACCAACACTGGTGGCCCCTGGTAATCATGCAAAACTAAACTAGATCTGGGACATGGTTAATTGGATCAAAGTTGGATAGCTTATCAGTGTAAGTCAATTTGTGACCTTTCCTTGGGACTTTGGAATTTGGAATGAGCAGTGGGACCTAGGAAAGAAGAATCTGGGAAAGCAGAGACAGAGAAACAGAGATAGTGGCTTAGGAAAAAATAACATGCCATCAAGATCTTTAGCTCATCAATAAATTATAGTTACTAAAAATAGCATTAGCATTTGGTTGGAAACAACAAGTTTATTATGAGATTTGGTCTTGATTTATCAAACATATGACATATTATTACTAATAAGATAAATTGATCATCAGGCACTATCTAATATAATTTTTAATGGTACTCTATTACTTCTATTACTTGATTTTTTAAATTTATCAAATATTAATTTTTTCCAGTTTTATTGAAAATTTTTTGACATACATCACTGTATAGGTTTAAAGCATATGGCATGATGGTTTGATTTATACATATTATGAAATGATCGCCACAGTACATTCAGTTAACATCCATCTTCTAATAAAAATTTCAATAAAAAGAAAAGAAAGAAGAAAAGAGAAAAGAAGAAAAAAAAAGTTCTTGAGATGAAAACGCTTAGGATTTACTACCTTAACACTTTCCTGTATATCATACTGCAGTATTGTCTATTCTATTACTTCATTTTAACCTGCTTTTCAGAAAGGAAATAAGTAAAGTATTAGTAAATGAAGAAATGAGGGTCAGAGAATTAAGATAATTATTCAAAATCATTTGAATCATTACTTCTGTGTTCATTGCTAACGCAACATTTTCAAATTACTGTCTTTAAAAGTAAATATTTTCTTATTCTTGTATTTTGCTATAATTTATACTTTTTTCATCTAAACAAAATTGATTGTGTTCATCCATGCTTTTTATGTTCCCACCAGAAAGTCTTTAGACTTTATTTGGTTAGTAAATGTTGTGGGTGATTGCATTTTCTTTTTTCAAATTAACTGTAAAAAGTAAATTTGTTTTTATACCATAAATTAATAAATAATTTATTATTTATTAATTTAATAAATTAAATAAATTTAATAAATTAAAACTACTGAATACAGAATATGACTGCATGTAGCCTCTTACTGAGATAATGTACAAGATAGGACAGTCAAGCTTGACAGAATTTATTCAGAAGGACCTCATTCAAGCACGGCTCTGAGGCACAGTTCCGATTACACAGCATGTTATAAATTCATTGTATCTCCGTGGTGAGAGGGGGAGGATAAAATACATTAAGGATTATTTTGCTATTATTGCTGGAGTTGCATGAAAATACAGTCAACCGTAAAATGTAAGATGTTAAAGGATACAAAAGATTATATTGTAGTGTATATTGGTTGAACTCTGCCATAATTAAGTTTGGAAAATGTCATATGTAAATATAGCTCCAGAGCTTCCACATAAAGTAAGAAAAGAGTCTGTGTAAAAATACATATGGATCAAATAACATAAAGCCAAAATGGAATAAAATATAATTTTGTTCACTAACTTAATTAAGATTAGAAAGACTCAGCACATAATTACATTTTTTTATTTTAGTGCATTGACCAAAATTTCCAAGGGTTATACTGTTTCTAGGGAATGGATTTTATTTCAGGTTTTTAAATTTTTTTAGAATCACCATAAACACTTTAAATATTTCATGCAACATTTTATTTGAAATTGTAATTGTTTCATAAAAGTTCTATGATGATCCAATAGTGGCATAATCTTTTTTTTTTGATATGCTTTAAATGTTTATAATTCCTCTCATTTCTAAAGACCACTACAGAAACACATTACTGATAATTTGTCTTTATAGAATATTTTTTAAAACCATCCAGCCCTCTAAGATAGCAGTTTACTTTACACAGATATGTTCCCTTTTATTCACATATTCCTTACAGAGAGAAAGAGAAGGTGACAAAAAATAAATCCAGAGGAAATGTTTTACAATTAATTCTTCTGTAAAATCTATTTCATAAAGAACAAAATTATCAATGATTTAACATATTAAATACTATGTCTCCAGTCTACTGTGAAAGAACCTCACACAAACAATATAACCTTTTATTAACACAGGAAATAAGTCAACTGAATAAATAGTAACCAATTGGCTACTGGAGGTTAGCTGAATCAAATGTGATATAACTACCATAGAGTTTGTAAGATATTTGGCAATATTTAGTGCAAAGATCAGAGGAGGTGATATAACAACAGAAGTAGAGGTCAAAGAGATGTGGCCATGAGCCAAGAAATATGGGCAGATTTAGAAACTGGAAAAAGCAAGAAAATCGATTCTCCACCTAGGGTCTCCAGAAGGATCACGACTTGCTAACTCACTTTAGATTTCTGACCTTCAGCAGTGTAAGAGAAAATAATAAATTTGGCTGTTTTAAGCTACTGAGTTTGTGGTAATTTGTTACAACTATTCAGTCATAACCTGAAATGAAAATCATGGTAACTTCCTCATATTTCTCACTATGTCTAGCACATAGCAGTTATGTGTTATAGATTCACAGTTTTTTCAAATAAATTGGATATAAGATTCTGATGATCAACTGAAACTTTTAATGCATATGCAGAAAAGAATATATAAATATTCTTCATAAAATTTTTGCTAAAAATAACAGGTCAAAAATAAAAAAATACACTGTTAATAAGAAACAGTTTTCAGATGAAATTCTAGTAAGAAAAAAGTACTGATATACTTTAAAAAGTAGAACTCAGATCTAGTTTCACTATAAAATTTCATTGACAGAATTATATTTAAGTGTCTCAAAATGTCTTCTGAATTGTTTCACACTAAGAATATGTTTAACCAATTTAAATATAATATCAAGTAATGATTTTGTGCAGAATTTTGGACAGAAAATAATGACCTTAACCATAAGCTTCAATAATCTGAATGACATGGTCTTACAGACTTCAAGGCAAGGCACGTGCATAATCATGCTTCCCTCATCTTACTACATAAAGCCTGTAGATCCTGCATTCAATTTTCCTAGAATTTAGAGTTTGTCTAGATTACTTTCTTCAGAAAAAAATAAGTTATAAAGCTTCTGCTAGGCAATTTTTTATTAAAGTTGAAAAATGTTTTCCTGCTTAAAACTTTTGAACTCAAAATCATCTACCTCTATATGAGTTTATATACTGTGAAAAGGTAAGATGAGAGAATTTAGCTATATGATATTGGTAAGTCATGTCACAAAATATTTGTTTTTAGACCTAAAATTAAAAATATTAAAAGGTACAAACTTCCAGTTATAAAATAAATAAGTCATGGGATGTAATGTACAGCATGGGGACTATAGTTAATAATACTGTATTGTCTATTTGAAAGTTGCTAAGGAGTAGATACTAAAAAGTTCTCATCACAAGAAAAAAAATTTATAACTATGTGTGGTGAAAGATGTTAACTAGACTTGTGGTAATCATATTGCAAAATATACAAATATGGAATCATTGTGCTGTATAGCTGAAAATAATATAATATTGTATTAATAACATATATTATATTATTATAATATAGACAGGATATTATAATTATTAATTATAACTAAGACAGGATATATCCATACAAATTATAATAAAAATGAAGGCAGTAGGTTTAAAATGTGGGAACTACAAGACAAAACTGTTGACTTCTGAAACATTCAAGGTCTGAGGAAAAAATGTTTGGTTCCTAGGTTTATTAAAATTTTAAGAAAAGCAGTTATCATGGATGAAGTTTTTGATTCTATTTAGGCCAACCAAAGCTAATTGTTTCAAAGCTTTTTAATGACATGAAACGGTTCCCTGAGTTTTAGCAAGTTTTATATCTGTTGAGACGTTCACATGTAACTTATTCTATGCTAGCAGCACTAGGATATGAGTACCTGAAAACCATAACGAGGCTTCATTATCTTTCTTTTTTATCTATAGGACAAAGTACAACATCTGGCATTTTACTATGTTACAAAGCCATGTTCTTTCCTTTAACCAAAAGATTAAATAAATGCTTCCCAATCACAAAACTTTTTTAAAGTTATTCTTTATACAGGAATATTTGTTAAGATGAAAAGAGGAGGTGAATTAGTATAGTTATCACACCAATTCCTCAAGCAGGAAATTCTAGTAGGGGATTGGCTTTGCAATTAGACAGGATGAGTTTTCTTCTTTCTTTCCAGACTACAACAAATTGGGAGGAAATTTTTGCAAAAAAGTGAGACGGACCTTAAGATCTTGGCACCAAATATCATTGATGAGTATTCAAAAGACCTTTGTTTCTTGTTGGAAAATAAATAAGGATGCAGAGGAATGGAGATTTCAAGAAGCCTTTAGAAATTTAAGAAACTATTTATTTTAAAATTTTGGTGATGCACTGTTTTTTATTTTTCTTTCCTTATTTGATTTCTGGCAATTAACCAGAAAAATGAACCGATTTAATCACACTAACTGTTCTCAGCTTCTTTCTGAATACTATGGGGATGTCTTGGAGGGAATTCTCCTTTAAAAGTATATCTTTACTTTAAGAGCATTGTTTTTTTGAGCGTTGCTAGTCATTGATCTATAACATATATGCTTATCTTCAAAGATTCATTCAATAGCAAATACTTATTCAGTACCAATTAAAGACGCAAAGAGAGTTTACATAAAAAATAAAATCAGAAATACAAACTATAAAAAAGTGTATGACATGAGATCTATGTGTGAATGTGTGAGTGTGTGTGTCTTTATAAAGCACAAACCTATGATCACTACAATTAGAATTACATATATAATTTTGAAAATATTTAAAATTTTAAGAACAAGATAAATATTTCAAAATATGATTTATTTGAATTAATAAAGCTTAAAAATTAAACAAATGGATTTTCTGGAAAATTTCCCAGACTCTATCATTGTATAGAAAATTTCATCTCTAAGTTAATGTTACTGTCTAGTCAGTAAATTCATATACAAGCATACCTCATTTTATTGTACTTCACAGGTATGGTATTTTTTACAAAATTGAAGGTTTGTGGCAAACTTGCATTGTCAGATTATGGTTAGCCTTTTTTAGCAGTAAAGTATTTTTTTAATTAAGGTATATATGAATACATTGCTTTTTAGATAGAATGCTATTTATGCTTAATAGTGTAGTATAAACATGACTTCTTTATGCACTAGAACACCAAAAAAATTAAGTGATTAGCTTTATTGCAGCATTCATTTTATTGTGGTAGTCTGGAACAAAACCCACAATTTTTCCAAGATATGCCTGTATGTGTGTATGTCTATATACTATATAGTGTTTGCCAAGGTTGTCTAGAGAAACAGAACCAATAGGATATATATCAATATATAGAAAGATTTATCTTGAGGGATTGACTTACATGATTATAGAGGCTAAGAAGACTTATGATCTGGTGTCTGCAAACTGGAGGCCCAGTAAAGTCAGTGGTGCAGTTCCAGTCCAAACTCAAAGGTCTGAGAACCAGGGGAGCCAATGAGGTAAATCCCAGTATGAGTCTGAAGACCCAAAAACCAGGGGAACTGATGGAATAGGTCCTGGTCTAAGTAGAATCTGGACCTGAGAACCAGGAATGCTGCTCTCTGAGGGCAGGAGATGAAGGATATTGCAACTGAAGGAGAGAGTAAATTTGCTCATCTTGTAACTTTTTGTTCTATCCCAGTCTCAACAAATTAGATAGTGCCCATCTGTATTGATGAAGATGATCTTCTTTACTCAGTCTACCAATTCAAATCTCCTTAGAAAACATCCTCCCAGACACACTCAGAAAAAATGTTTTACCAACTCCCTGGGCATCCCTTATACCCAGGGATTTTATTCATTAATAGTCAAGTTAACACATAAAACTAACCATTAGATAAAGATAAAGATAGATATAATGTTTATAATCTATAATATATATACATATAAAATCATGATGGATGCTATGAATTGATCATGGAAGTGAATTTCTTATAAGAACTTAATATCGAGATTGGTTCAAGATGGCTTGTAGAAGGACATGTGCTCACTACCTCTTGCAAGAGCACCGGAATCACAACCAACTGCTGAACAATCATTGACAGAAAGACACTGGAACTTACCAAAAAAGATACCCCACATCCAAAGACAAAGGAGAAGTCACAATGAGACGGTAGAAGGGACACAATAACAAAAAAATCAAATCCCATAACTGCTGGGTGGGTAACTCAGAAACTGGAGAACACTTATACAGAAGTTCACACACTGGAGTGAAGGTTCTGAGCCCCACGTCAGGCTCCCCAATCTGGGGGCCCAGCACAGGAGGAGGAAGTCTTAGGGAAATAGACTTTGAAGGCTAGAGGGATTTGACTGCAGGACTTTGACAGAACTGGGGGAAACAGAGACTCCACTCTTGGATGGCACACACAAAGTATTGTGCACATCCGGACCCAGGGGGAAGGAGTAGTGACCCCATAGGAGACTGAACCAGACCTACCTGCTAGTGTTGGAGGGTCTCCCGCAGAGGCAGGGAGTTGCTGTGGCTCACCACTGGGACAAGGACACTGGTAGCAGAAGTTCTGGGAAGTACTCCTTGCCCTGAGTCCTCCCAGAGTCCACCATTAGCCCCACCAAAGAGCCTGGGTAAGCTCCAGTGCTGGGTCACTTCAGACCAAACAACCAACAGGGAGGAAACCCAGCCCCACCCATCAGCAGACAGGAGGATTAAAGTATTAATCCATATTAATTAATGGCAACAGCCAGCTCTATCCACGACCAATCCCTCCCATCAGGAAACTTGCACAAGCGTCTTAGATAGCCTCATCCACCAGAGGGGAGAGAGCAGACGCAAGAAGAACTACAATCCTGCAGCCTATGGAACAAAAACAACATCCACAGAAAGATAGATAAGATGGAAAGGCAGAGGGCTGTGTACCAGATGAAGGAACAAGATAAAACCCCAGAAAAACAACTAAATGTAGTGTAAATAGGCAAACTTCCAGAAAAAGAATTCAGAATACTGATAGTGAAGATGATCCAGGACCTCGGAAAAAGAATGAGGCAAAGATCAAGAAGATGCAAGAAATGTTTAACAAAGACCTAGAAGAATTAAAGAACAAACAAACAGAGATGAACATTGCAATAACTGAACTGAAAAATACAGTAGAAGGATTCAATAGCAGAATAGCTGAGGCAGAACAATGGATAAGTGACCTGGAAGACAGAATGGTGGAATTCACTGCTGTGGAACAGAATAAATAAAAAAGAATGAAAAGAAATGAAGACAGCCTAAGAGACCTCTGTGACAACTTTAACACAACAACATTCACCTTATAGAGGTACCAGAAGGAGAAGAGCGAGAGAAAGGATCTGAGAAAATATTTGAACAGATTATAGTCGAAAACTTCCCTACATGAGAGAGGAAATAGCCACCCAAGTCCAGGAAGCACAGAGAGTCCCAGGCAGGATAAACCCAAGGAGAAACATGCCAAGACACATAGTTATCAAGTTGAAAAAAATTAAAGACAAAGAAAAATTATTGAAAGCAACAAGAGATAAAAGACAAATAACATACAAAGGAGTTCTCATAAGGTTAACAGCTGATTTGTCAGCAGAAACTCTACAGGCCAGAAGGGAGTGGCACAATATATTTAAAGTGAAAGAAGGGAAGAATCTACAACCAAGACTACTCTACCCAGCAAAGATCTCATTCAGAATCGACAAAGAAATCAAAAGCATTACAGACAAGCAAAAGCTAAGAGAATTCAACATCACCAAACCAGCTCTACAACAAACGCTAAAGAACCTTCTCTAAGTGGGAAACAATAGAGAAGAGAAGGACCTACTAAAACAATCCCACAGCAATTAAGAAAATGGTAATAGAAACATACATATCGATAATTACCTTAAATGTGAATGGATTAAATGCTCCAACCAAAAAACACAGGTTCACTGAATGGATACAAAAACAAGACCCTTAAATATGCTGTCTACAAGAGACCCACTTCAGACTCAGGAACACATACAGACTGAAAGTAAGGGGATGGAAAAAGATATTCCATGCAAACGGAAATCAAAAGAAAGCTGGAGCAGCAATACTCATATCAGATAAAATAGACTTTAAAATAAAGAATGTTATAAGAGAAAAGGAAGGACACTACATAATGATCAAGGGATGAATCCAAGAAAACGATATTACAATTATAAATATATATGCACCAAACATAGGAGCACATCAATACATAAGGCTACTGCTAACAGCTATAAAAGAGAAAATCGACAGTAACAAAATAATAGTGGGAGACTTTAACACCTTGCTTACACCAATGAACAGGTCATCCAGACAGAAAGTTAATAAGCAAACAGAAGCTTTAAATGACACAATAGACCAGATAGTTTTAACTGATATTTATAGGACATTCCATCCTAAAACCGCAGATTACACTTTCTTCTCAAGTGCACATGGAACATTCTCCAGGATAGATCACATCTTGTGTCACAAATCAAGCCCCAGTAAATTTAAGAAAGCTGAAATCATATCAAACATCTTTTCCAACCACAATGCTATGATATTAGAAATCAATTACATGGAAAAAAGTAAAACAACACAAACACATGGAGCCCAAACAATATGTTACTAAGTAACCAAGAGATCAGTGAAGAAATGAAAGCGGAAATCAAAAGATACCTAGAAACAAATGACAATGAAAACACCATGATCCAAAACCTATGGGATGCAGCAAAACAGTTCTAAGAGGGAAGCTTATAGGAATACAAGCCTGGCTCAAGAAACAAGAAAAATCTCAAATAAACAACATAACCTTACACCTAAAGGAACTAGAGAGAGAAGGACAAATAAAACCCAAAGTTAGTAGAAGGAAATAAATCATAAATATCAGATCAGAAATAAATGAAATAGAAACAAAGAAAACAATAGCAAAGATCAATACAACTAAAAGCTGATTCTTTGAGGAGATAAACAAAATTGATAAACATTTATCCAGACTCATCAAGAAAAAGAGGGAGAGGAATCAAATAAAAAATATTAGAAATGAAAAAGGAGAAGTTACAATGGACACTGCCAAAATACAAAGTATCCTAAGAGAATAGTACAAGGAACTCTATGCCAATAAATTGGACAACCTGAAAGAAATGGACAAATTCTTAGAAAGGTATAACCTTCCAAGACTGAACCAGGAAGAAATAGATAATATGAACAGACAAATCACAAGTAATGAAATTGAAACTATGATTAAAAGTCCTCCAACAAACAAAAGTTCAGGACCAGATGGCTTCACAGGTGAATTCTATAAAACATTTAGAGATGACTTATCACCCATCCTTCTCAAACTCTTGCAAAAAATTGCAAAGGAAGGAACACTCACAAACTCATTGTATGAGGCCACCATCACCCTGATAACAAAACCAGACAAAGATAGGACAAAAAGAGAAAATTACCAACCAATATCACTGATGAATATAGATGCAAATATCCTCAACCAATACTACCAAACAGTATCCAACAATACATTGAAAGGATCATACACCACGGTCAAGTGGGATTTATCCCAGGGATGCAAGGTTTCTTCAATATATGCAAATCAATCAATGTGGTGCACCATATTAACAAATTGAAGAATAAAAACCATATCATCATCATCTCAATAGATGCAGGAACAGCTTTTGATAAAATTCAACACCGATTTCTGATAAAAACTCTCCAGAAAGTGGGCATAGAAGGAACCTACCTCAACATAATAAAGGCCATATACGACAAACCCACAGCAAACGTCATTCTCAATGGTGAAAAACTGAAAACATTTCCTCTAAGATCAGGAACAAGACAAGGATGTCCATTCTCACCACTATTATTCAACATAGTTTTGGAAGTCCTGTCCATGGCAATCAGAGAAGGAAAATAAATAAAGGAATAAAAATTGGAAAAGAAGAAGTAAAACTGTCACTGTTTGCAGATGACATGATACTATACATAGACAACCCTAAAGATGCCACCAGAAAACTACTAGAGCTAATCAATGAATTTGTTAAAGTTTCAGGATACAAAATTAATGCAGAGAAATCTCTTGCATTCCTATACACTTACACTGAAAGATCAGAAAGAGAAACTAAGGAAAGGATCCCATTTACCATTGTGGGAAAAAGAATAAAATACCTAGGAATAAACCTACCTAAGGAGGTAAAAGACGTGTACTCAGAAAACTATAAGACACTGATGAAAGAAATCAAAGATGACCCAAACAGATGGAGACATATACTATGTTCTTGGATTGGAAGAGTCAATACTGTGAAGATGACTATACAACCTAAAGCAATCTACAGATTCAATGCAATCCCTATCAAATTACCAGTGGCATTTTTCACAGCACCAGAACCAAAAATCTTGAAATTTGTGTGCAGAAACAAAAGACCCTGAATAGCCAAAGCAGTCTTGAGGGAAATAAATGGAGCTGGAGGAATCAGGCTCCCTGACTTCAGACAATACTACAAATCTAGAGTAATCAAGACAATATGGTACGGGTACAAAAACAAAAATATAGATCAATGGAACGGGATAGAAACCCAGAGATAAACCCACACACTTATGGTCAACTAATCTATGACAAAGGAGGCAAGGATATACAATAGAGAAAAGACAGTATCTTCAATAAGTGGTGCTGGGAAAACTGGATAGCTACATGTAAAAGAATGAAATTAGGACACTCCCTAACACCATACACAAAAATAAACTCAAAATGGATTAGAGACCTAAATGTAAGACTGGACACTATGAAACTCTTAGAGGAAAACATAGGAAGAACACTCTTTCACATAAATCACAGCAAGATATTTTTTGATCCACCTCCTAGAGCAATGGAAATAAAAACAAAAATAAACAAATGGGACCTTATGAAACTTAAAAGCTTTTGCAAAGCAAAGGAAATTACAAACAAGATGAAAAGACAACCCTCAGATTGGGAGAAAATATTTGCAAATGAATCAATGGACAAAGATTAATCTCCAAAACGTATAAACAGCTCATGCAGCTCAATATTAAAAAAACAAACAAAAAAAAACAATCCAAAAATGGGTAGAAGACCTAAATAGACATTTCTCCAAAGAAGACATAGAGATTGCCAATAAGCGCATGAAAATCTTTTCAACATCACTAATTATTAGAGAAATGCAAATCAAAACTACAATGAGGTATCACCTCACACCGGTTAGAATTGGCATCATCAGAAAATCTGCAAACAACAAATGCTGGAGTGGGTGTGAAGAAAGGAACCCTCTTGCACTGTTGGTGGGAATGTAAATTGATACAGCCACTATGGAGAACAGTATGGATGTTCCTTTAAGATCTAAAAATAAATGACCATATGACCCAGGAATCCCACAAGTGGGCATATACCCTTACAAAACCATAATTCAAAAAGACACATGCATCCCAATGTTCATTGCAGCACTATTTCCAATAGTCAGATCATGGAAGCAACCTCAATGCTCATCAACAGATGAATGGATAAAGAAGATGTGGTACATTTAGACAATGGAATATTACTCAGCCATAAAAAGGAATGAAATTAAGTCATTTATAGAGACATGGATAGATCTAGAGACTCTCATACAGAGTGAAGTAAGTCAGAAAGAGAAAAACAAATCTCGTATATTAACGCATATATGTGGAACCTAGAAAAATGGTACAAATGAACTGGTTTGCAGGGCAGAAATTGAGACACAGATGTAGAGAACAAACATATGGCACCAAGGGCGGAAAGTGGTGAAGGGCCATGGTGGTGGTGGGATGAATTAGGAGATTGGGATTGACATATATTCACTAATATGTATAAAATAGATAACTAATAGGAACATACTCTATAAAAAATAAATAAATAAAATTTGAATAATAAAACACACAATAATGCAAGGTAGATTAGTTAAATATGTGAAACAATAAACATTTAAAGCAATTTCTTACAAAAAAAAGGAACTTAACATCAAGTGGTTTCCTGCATATTTATGAGCCGAACCATAAATAACATATTCATATATAGTATATATATATTTAACAAAAATGCTTAAGATCTTTAAAAAAACTTTACTATAAAATAGTTTTGAAGATAAATATCTTAGCAAAATGTCTAGTTCCAGTGACATTAATACTATGGTGAGAAATATGGAAGACTGATTGGTTGTCTTGATAAATTTTACACTGATTTAATGTCACCACCCTAAAATAGTTATAGAATTCCTTTCTGCCTGAGGGTCCTCACTGATACAATGAACATATAAAAACTTGCTTTCACTGTGGAGATTGATATTGAAAGATTATTATTATTATTGTTGAAAGTTGTGTTAATAATTTTAAGACAGTAGGATCAAAACATTGTATGATTCTAATGCAGAGCTTCATAATACTGGTACACTTTCAAGTTTAGGAATTTTTATTCTAATGGATAGAATAAAATTCTGTGTAGTTTTGTGAACTACACAAAAACAAGGAATTTTTGTTAGCGTAAAAAAAGGGAGAAAATACGAAGTTGGGGGAAGTGATAAAATTGAAAAAAAAGGAACCAAGAAAGAAAAAAAGAACTAATACATTTCTTTGGTGTGTATAATTCTAAATTTAGATTTGGGACTGCTAGAGAGAAGTTTTTAACATTAAGGAGGAAAAAGAAAAAATGTAGGTAGATTTTATGGAAGAAAAAGTACTGATTCTTCTTGGCTAATTTAAACTCAAGATAATAGCAGGATTCAGTGAGAAGGCTAACAAACATATGCTTAGAATACTTATCTGAACACAAACAATTATATTATTCTCATACCATGAAGTTAATCCTTTATCAGAAAGAAAGAACAATAATAACATCTATAAACTAAATCCTAGCTATCTCAAACTGCTCAAGTTTCTTATAAAATCTAATTAGTTACTCACCAGGACTTCTGAAAATATAAGTTCAGCAATGAAATATAAGTTCACAGTCACTGTGAAATCAAAGTTATATTTGTCTTTAAACTTATATTCTTTGTTTACTGATAACTTTCAAACGTGTGCATTTGGAGCTTGCTCACACATGGTACTCTGTGTGGTAGACATAAAAGTGAAGTGAGATATTATTACCCTTATTGTGATTTAAGCCAGCAGCATCTTTCCTAGGGAGGAATGGGCAAGGCAAAACCCATTCCTCTTCTCACTCTCAATGATATTTGTTCCCCAATTCTCTACTGACAATACAATCAGCACATAAGAACAACCTACAAGAACACTGAGCCAAAAAGAAGGTACATTACAGAGAGGTCGCCTAGTACAGGTTTGGCAGCCTTGAAACTATCTCAATATCATGAATGGAAAGGTTAAGGACAGATTATTTTAATGATCTAATCAACTATTAACTACTAATGCTCAGTTCTCAAACAAAGTGTTTGACTTCAGAAGTCCACATTACTTCTCTAAACTTTAGCTTCTTCAGGTTAAAATAGAAATGTTAATACTCACCTTATCTGGTTTTGCAGATTAAATGATATGGCACATTTTAAGCAGCTAGCACAATGTCTAACAAATGAGCTCCATGATAAATTGCCTTTGCCTGAAATTTTTATACCTGCAGAAGAAGTTCATGCTTTCTCTTTTCGTCTCAAATCTGACCTCACTCTAGAAATAAACTGCTATAGATTCTCCCCTCTCCCACCCACCTCACAATTCTGCATCTCCCTTCACCACTACTATGAATAATGAAAGCAAAAGTGTATAGTATCCTTCTGGAGGCAAAATATCGATTACCAATTAAGCATAATTACAAGGCCCATGGAGTTATTACTTGGGTTTAAACCTGGACTATAATATTTATGGCTATGTAATCTTATGCAGAATTGTACAACTTATATATATATATAGTATAACAGTTTTGATACTAAAAAGAGGCTTGATAGTGTATTTTTCCTGTTTTTTTTTAATAAGATAAAATCAATTCATGAAAGAGAAGCATTTGGCAGAGCACCTGGTATAATTTAAATATGCAATGAATATTTTTACAAATTAAGCAAGAGAATGTGGAGACGTGAAGTCACATTTCACAGCTCATAGATACCAAACTAAGGTGTTTTGGATTTAGGGTGACAGTCATGAAATACTTCAAATAGCATTTTTAAATGCCTGGCCATGAATTTCTGTAGCCTATGGAAGGAAATGTCCATCACTTTATTTCAAATTCTGATCATTCTTTTTTAATTTTATCATGTTTTATACATATATATTTTATACCAGGAAAGCATAGTTTGCAAATAACTTACAGAAATGAACCTCAAATTCATCATGTCAGATGCTTACAAACACCTCTCAGTCTTGTTAAGGGACAATTATGTTGACAAATCTACAGTTATAGTAGCTGTCCCCAGAAAGACTGAAGCTGACCATATCACACCTTGTCAAATATGACATATTAATTTTTCCAGGTTGATATTGCTGTTGTTTTATTTTATTTTTTATGCTTATATACATAAAGATAACATATCAGATTTGGGGAGTATTTTTCTTCTACTTTTATTGAGATATAATTGGCAGAAAACACTATGTAAATTTAAGGCATACAGCATAATTATTTGACTTACATCATGAAATGATTATCACAATAAGATTAGTGAACATTCAATATCTCATATAGAAATAAAATAAAAAGAAAAATATTTTTTCCTTGTAATGAGAATTCTTAGGATTTACTCTCTTAAAAACTTTCGTATATAACATACACTGGTATTAATGATATTAATCATGTTGTATATTATACCCTTAGTATTTATTTATCTTATAATTGAAAGTTTTTACCTTTTGACCATCTTTGTCTCCATACAAAGATATTACATGATTATTGAATATATTCCACAGGCTGTACATTTTATCTCCATGATTCATTTATTTTATAACTGGAATTTTGTACCTCTTAATCTCCCTCACTTATTTCAGTCACCCCCCAATATCCCTCCTCTCTGGCAACCACCTGTTAGTTCTTTGTTATCTATGACTCTGTTTCTGTTTTGTAAAGTTTATTCATTTGTTTTGTTCTTTTAGACTCCACATATAAGTAAAATCATACAGTATTTGCCATTCTCTGTATGACTTATTTCACTAAGCATAACACCCTCTAGGTCCATCCATATTGTTACAAAAAGCACAATTTCATTATTTTTTATGACTGAGTAATATTCCATATTTTGTGGGGTTTTTTTGGAAAAATACCCATGAGTGAAACTGCTGGATCATATGGTAGTTCTGTTTTTAATTTTTTTAAAGAACATCCATATAGTTTTTCCATAGTGACTGCACCAATTCACATTCCCACCAATATTACAGGAGGGTTCCCATTTTCCCACATCCTTGCCCACACTATAATATTTATAGCTATGTGGTCTTATCCAATTGTCTAACATATATATAGTGCAAGAGTTTTACTGAGCTCTACTACCTCACTTGCTTTTTGATAATAGCCATTCTGACAGGTGTGAGATGCTATCTCATTATGTTTTTGATTTGCAATGATACTGAGGATTTTTTGTATGTGTTGGCCATCTGTATGGTCTTCTTTGGAAAAAAAAGTCTATTCAGGTCCTCTGCCCAATTCTTAATAAGGTTTGTTTTTTGGATATTGAATAGTATGAGTTCTTTGTATAATTTAGATATTAACCCCTTATCAGATATATCATTTGTAAATAACTTCTCCCATTCAGTAAGCGACCTTTATGTTTTGTTGATTATTTCCTTTGCATTGGCAAAAGCTTTTTAGTTTGATGTAGTCCCACTTGTTTAATTTTGTTTTTGTTTCCCTTCCTGAGGAGACATACCCCCCCCAAATATTTCTAAAACCAATATCAAAAGACCATACTATGTTTTCCTCTAGGAACTTTATAATTTCAGGTCTACATTTAAAATCCTTGACTCCATTTTAAGTTTATTTTTGTATATAATGTGAGAACATAGTCCAGGTTGATTCTTTTGCCTGTAACTGTCCAGTTTTCCCAACACCCTTTCTTGAAGAAGCTGTCTTTTCTTCATTGTATATTCTTACCTCCTTTGTCATAGATTAACTAAACACATAGGTGTGGTTTAATTTCTAGACTCTCTTTTCTGTTCCATTGATCTATGTGTCTGTTTTTGTGCCAGTACCATACCATTTTGATGATTGTAGCTTTGTAGTATAGTTTGAAATCAGAGAGTGTGGTAACACCAGGTTTGTTCTCCTTTCTCAAGATTGTTTTTTCTATTCAGGGTCTTTTGTGTTCCCACAAAAAATTTAGAATTATTTGTTCAACTTTTTTTTTCATTTACTTATTATGGCTAAGACTTCCTAGACCATGGTGAATGAGAGTGGCGAGTATGGTCAGGGTTAAAGTTAGGTGTAAACATAACTGGCCCTCTTCCCCTTCCTTCCTTTCCATCTCTCTGAGGCCTCAAGGAAAGACAGGAGTAGTCCAGGATCACACATGACTCAGGTAGTTGAACTGCACCATTGATTTTCTACCCCTCAGTCCTGGGCATAATTTTGTATACTATCTATGTACCTTCTTTAGCCAGTTGTCCCTTCATATCTTTCCCTATTTTTTTTTTTTTTTGCTTTTTTTTTTGCGATACGCGGGCCTCTCACTGTTGTGGCCTCTCCCGTTGCAGAGCACAGGCTCCAGACGTGCAGGCTCAGCAGCCATGGCTCACGGGCCCAGCCGCTCCATGGCATGTGGTATCCTCCTGGACCGGGGTATGAACCCGTGTCCCTTGCATCGGCAAGCAGACTATCAACCACTGCACCACCAGGGAAGCCCCAATCTTTCCCTATTTTTAATGAGATTATTTGTGTCAGTATTCTTTGTATATGTTGAGACAAATCCCTTATTAGATATGTGTTTGCAAATATTTGTCTCCCAGTTTGTAACTTGTCTTTTGCTTTACTGAATAAGGTCTTTCACAGAATAGAAATCATTAATTTCATAAAGTCCATGGTATTCCCTTGTTTTTCTTTGTGGATTGCCTTTTTGTGTTATGTGTTAAGACTCAGAGTTCATGTCCACTTTCTGCTATATATTCTTCTAAAATTTTGAGAAGTTTTGCATTTAAAATGTGTCTATGAATAATTTTGAGTGAATTCGGTATAAGTTGTCAAGTTTGAATCTATATTCATTTCATCCCATGTGGTTTCCAATTCATTGTTCCTGAACTATTTTGGAGGCCTTATGAGGTATTTGGCTCCATTTCAGTTTGAATTTCCACAGTTTAATGGATTCAGCAGTTCTGCTAGCAGGGAGCAGCAATGTGTCCAGTGAAGTGTAAGGTGTGGCCTGCACTCCCCGCACTGAACATAGGGGGTCACTGAGCCCACCTCTCTGACCCACAGCACATGCACATTCCACTGTGGACTTGGCTGTGTGCACAGATGAAATGAGTTCTGTCTCCTCAGGCACCACTGGGGCTTTGGCTTTGGGAAGCCGAGGGTCGGCGTCTAAGCTGACAGGAAAAAATGTGCAAGAATTGTAGTGGGATCAACTCTAAGGATCAGCACTGCTAGGAAAGGGATGCACCTGTGGAACTTTGATGGGTCCTGCACACTGTTCTCCCAGAGAGGAATGTTCGTTCACTCTTCCCTTTAGGGGATCTGCTGGGGCCTCTGCTCCCTCATGTTGTCACCAGGACTGGTTGTCACCAGACTAAACATCTACCACTGTGATGATGACCAATGCTGTCTCCACAGTGTTTACATTTGTGTGTGTTCTCATCTGAGAGGTCAAGCATTCTCTAAGATATACTGGCCATGTGCATTGCCTCTCATTGGAATTAGATGTGTTTGTTCTGTTTCTTTTCAGAACACTGATTTTCAAGAGGGTGTTGGGGCCACAGGGATGTTAGGTCTTTCTCTGTACTTGGGTTATGAGGAATGCTTTTCCAGTTTGCATTGTGGTTTGTCTTTCCAGCTGTTTTTCTTGGTTTAGTTTAGTTTGTTTTGTTTTTTTTTTGCCACAGGAAGAGCTCAGCATTTCCCCTCTGTCTTCTGGCTGGGGTGTCACACTTAGAACAGCATTGTCTACCCCGAGATTTGGTACATAATTACTAAAAGGGCTTCGTTTTGCACATGTCATCTTTAATCCATCTGGACTTCCCTTTCAAATAACAAAATGCTATTTCAAATGAAAACAAAAACAAGAATTCACAAGTCCCCTCTTAAAATATGTGGGCAGACAGAAAAAGCCTCCTTTTGTATGATTTCATTGATGGGAAACATCCAGAATAGATAAAGAGTGCCTTCTTAGCCCAGTGGGCAGCGTGTCAGTCTCATAATCAGAACAGGTAAAGAAACAGAGAAAGAGAGAGGATTAGGGGTTGTCAGGGGCTGGAGGAGGGAGGAACAGGGAGTGCATGCTTTGAATACAGGGTTTCATCTGTGAGGGGGGATGAAAGAGTCTGAAACTGGACAGTGGTGATGGTTGCACAGCATTGTGAACGTACTTAATGCTCCTGAATTGCACAATTTGAAATTGAAAGAACATGAATTTTATTATTTTCAAGTTAAAAACCAAAGTGCAGAATGCCATAAACAATGTGAAAGAAAACAAAAAAAAATTACAAATGAAAACAACAACAGGGGAAGGGAAGTCAATTTCGGGTGGGGGAGAGTGTTGATGGTATACATCGGGAACAGGCAGTGATGGTGGTTGCAGAGTCGGCTCTGCCCCTGGGGGTGGTGTTTCCAGAAATGGCTCTGGGTCTCCAGCAAAAGCAAGTGCAGGTTCTCCCTGCATGGGTGGTAAATCCTCATCTGGATCTGAGTCTTTTGCAAAAGCAGGTGCAAGCTTTCCCTATGGGGGTGGTAAATCATCATCTGCATCTTGGTCTCCTGCAAAAGCAGGTGCAGGTCATCCCAGAGGGGGTGGTGCATTTTGACTCTTAGTCTCCTGCAGGCGCATGTTCAGGTTATTCCTGCAGGGGTGGTAAATCCTCCTTTGGCTGGGCATCTACTGCAGGATATTCCTTAGGTTTGAATTTCCCTTTAGTTTGTCCCTGGGTCCTGCACCTGCACCTAATACCTCTGAACAGATAGGTCTTGGAGGTGGAGACAATTTTAATTCCTGGGGAAGTGCTGGAGCTGTGAGAGAAGAAAAGTTTACCCACATGTTTGCCTTCTTTTTTTAACATCTTTATTGGAGTATAATTGCTTTACAATGGTGTGTTAGTTTCTGCTTTATAACAAAGTGAATCAGTTATACATTGCTTGCCTTTCCATGTGCCTTTCCAAGGACAGAAATCTTCCCTGAGCTTTCCAGAGAATTCCCAGCCCAGCAACTCACAACATGATGTCTTCTCTGACTGCTGTCCACCTGATGGGTGGTCTGAGGGCCCAACACCAACCTCTGGGGACTCCTTCCTGTGTGACTCAGCACTCACCCCTCCTTACACATTCACATGCAACCACTCCCACTCTTCTCACCTTTGTGCTCTTCCTTGGTGGGATCCAGGTCCTCCAGCTGCCTCAGGGGAAGGTTGGCATGGTGCTCCAGGTCAGAGCCGGGTATACTCAGCTCTGTGGAAGCCTGGGACTGAAACGTGGGGAGTGGCCTGGGTGGTGTCTGGGCAGGAGGCCTTTCCCATTTACCTCTGGGCCCTGGTTCTGCAGAACCCTCCATGGCCACACTCACCTGGAGCCTGCACTGGCCCTTGTTGGCAGTGTGGCATCGTGGCCCCTTACTTAGGGAGATGGGTTGGGTGTCCCCATCAATGAGCTCCTTGCCAGTCTCCAGTGTGGGTCTCTTCAATGACAGTGACCAGAAGCCGGCCTGGCCCGGAGGTATCAGAGCCCTGCTGGGCCATTATCACAGCTTCTTCTGCCCACTCGGCCTTCTGCTCCCAGATCAGGCACAGACCTGTATCTTCTCAGATATCCACCCGGGAGGAAAGAGATATACCTAGAGGGCTTGGAATAAACCTCTCTACATCCTGCTCAGGCAGCTTTGACCTGGGCTGTGGACATGACCAGCCTACCAGACTCTTGACCGCTCGTCAGCCTGCTGTTGCTTGAGGCAGACCCACCCCACAGAAATCCCCACCTCCACACATCCAAGGAAGGGACATAGGGCTAACCAGGTGGGATCCGAGTGGTGGCCTGGCCTTGGCTGGCCTGGCCTGGGACTCTTTGTGTTACCTTTGGGGTCCTCCAGGCAAATGGCCAAAGACCTTTCGGGTGAGACCTGACCCAACGTCGACAGTGTTGGAGGACACTCTGACTGTGAAAATTCCTGAGGCCATTGCCTCAGCATATTGGGACATAGCAGAACGTGTTTCCAACCAAGTGAGCTGGGTAAGGGGCTCCTATAGGATGTGATGCCTGGTTACCCAGGTTCCAGGTTCTGTTTGGCTCTATTGCCAGGGAAGTGAGGTCACTTCTTGTGGCCCCCTTGCCTGGTTTTTTTTTCCTTACACAAAACCCCCCAAGGGTACCTCTGGGCTGCTGACTACTCACCCCCACCCCATATCATGTCCATGTGCAGTGATACCAACACAGCCCACCCTACAGCTGTGGGGAGGCCTGGATGCAGCCAGGTCCCCAGCTCTGAGGACACAGCTGGTTTCAGACTTGGATCCTCCTTCTCATCAGTGATGTGGCCCTGGACAAGCCATGTGCCTCTCAGGGCCTCCCCAGTGTCCCCATCTGCACAGTGGGGGTCATTCTGGCCTTGACTTCTTAGGGAAGCCATCAGGTATATAGACCTATAAACACCTACAGTGCCTGTAAAACTCATGGGCTGGTAACACAAGGTACTCATGCACAGACTTGACAAAGGAAGGATTACATAAAGGGCTGACATAGCACAGAATACAACAGAAAAAGGCCTGAGTCTGCTCTGGGATCAAGGGAATGTCACTCCCCTTTCTTCCTATTTTCCAGTCCCCCCATGGAGGACTGAAAGTAAATAAAATTCAGACATCGCCCCCTCTGGCAATAGGTCCTCCTATTTTATATAGATTCAGGTCCAGGTGTCTCATCTTAGCCTCTGTGGTTGGCTGCCCTTACAATGGCTCCCAGTATTTTTGTCTCCTGGTCACATATCCTTGTGTAATCCCCACCCCTCCAGGGTGGATGAACATTGTGATTTGTTCTAACCCATAGATGGATTTAGGAAAAGTCTGTGACTTCTACTCATTTCCTCTCTCCTGTGTTCATTCTCTCTCCCTCTCTTTGTTTCTGTTGGTCTGTCTCTTCCTCTGTCTGTCTCTCTCTCTCTTTCTTTCTTGTATGTATGTATGTATATTGTTAGGGTTAGGGTTAGGGCTTAGGGTTAGGGTTTTTGTTTTTCAAAGGTTGAGTTGTGTGAGTTCTTGATCTATTTTGGATATGAACCCCTTATCAGGTACAAATATTTGCAAATATTTTCTCACATTCAGTACACTGCCTTTTCATTTTGTGGATGGTTGCCTTTGCCATTGAAAACCTTTTCAGTTGGATGGAGTTCCATTGGTTTATTTTGCTTTTGTTTCCCTTACTTGAGGAGACCAATTCAAAAAAATATTTCTAAGAATGATGTGAAAGAGTGTATTACCTATGTTTTCTTCTAGGAGTTTTATAGCTTCAGGTTTTACATTGAAGTATTTGATTTATTTTAAGCTTGTTTTTGTAGATGGTATGAGAAAGGAATCCTGTGTGATTTTTATGCATGTAGTTGTCCAGTTTTCCCAACACCATTTATTGAAGAGGTTATCTTTTCCCTGTTGTATATTCTCACCTCCTTTGTCATAGTTGAATTGACTGTATAAGCATGGGTTTATTTCTGGACTCTCAGTTCTGTTCCATGGATCTATGTATATTTCTTTTGTGCCAATACCATACTGTCTTGATTCTAGGTTTGTAGTATAGTTTGAAATCAGGCAGCATGATATGCCTAAGTTTGTGCTTCTTTCTTAAGGTTGTATTTACTATTTAGTCTCTTTTGTGTTTCCATGGGCATTTTGGAATTCTTTGTGGTAGTTCTCTGAGAGAATCCACTGGTATTTTGAGAGGAATGGCATTGAATCTCTGGATTTCCTTGTAATTCTCCCAATCCATGAGAACAGCATACTTTTCATTGGTTTGTGTCATCTTCAATTTCTTTCATCAGCATCTATAATTTTCCTAGTACAGCTCTTTTACCTCATTAGTTAGATTTATTTGTAGGTATTTCATTCTTTTTTATATAATTTTAAATGAGATTGTTTCCTTAATTTGTTTTTCTGATAGTTCATTATTAGTTTATATAAAAGAAACAGACTTCTGTATATTAATCTTACATCGTGCAACTTCACTGAATTCATTTATTCATTCTAACAGTTTTTTAGTTGCATCCTTAAGATTTTCTATGTATAGTATCATGTCATCTGCCTTTTCAGTTTGAATTCCTCTTATTACTTTTCCTTATCAGATTGCTGCTGTGGGTAGCACTACCAGTATTAGGTTGAATAGAAATGATGAGAGTGGGCATCCTTGTCTTGTTCCTGATCTTAGAGTAAATAATTTCAGCTTTCCACTCTTGAGTATGGTGTTGGCTATGAATTTGTCATAAGTGGCCTTTATTATGTTAAGGTATATTCCTCCTCTACCCATTTTTTTTTTTTTTTTTTTTTTTTGTGGTACACGGGCCTCTCACTGTTGTGGTCTCTCCCGTTGTGGAGCACAGGCTCCGGACATGCAGACTCAGCAGCCATGGCTCACAGGCCCAGCTGCTCAGCAGCATGTGGCATCCTCCTGGACTGGGGCACGAACCTGTGTCCCCTGCATCGGCAGGCAGACTCTCAACCACTGCACCACCAGGGAAGCCCCTTCTAACCACTTTGTTGAGAGTTTTTTCATAAATTGATGTTTAATTTTGTCAAAGGCTTTTTCTGCATGTATTAAAATGATCATATGATTTTATTCTTCTGTTTGTTAATGTGATGTATCATTTTGTTTGATTTGTGGATATTGAACCATCCTTGCATCCCTGGAATAAATCCCACTTGATCATGGTATATAATCCTTTTAATGTATTGTTGAATTTGGTTAGCTAATATTTTGTTAAGGATTTTTTTTTCATCTATGTTTATAAGGGATATTGGCTTATAATTTTCATTTTTTGTGGTATCTGTCTGGTTTTTTCATTGGGGTGATTCTGGCCTCATACAATGAGTATGGAAGTACTCCTCCCTCTGTTATTTTTTTTTCAATAGTTTGAGAAGGATAGGTATTAACACTTCTCTAAATGTTTGGTAGAATTCAACTGTGAAGCCATCTGGCCCTGGACTTTTGTTTTCTGGGAGATTTTTTTTCTTTTTTAATTAATGATTCTATTTTATTCCTGGGAATCAGTTTCTTCATATTGTCTATTTTTTCCTGGTTTGCTCTTGGAAGATTACACATTTTTAGGAATTTGCCCATTTCTTTTAGTTTGTCCATTTATTTGTGTATTATTTTTCATAATAAGCTCTTATGATCCTTTGTATTTCAGTTGTGTCTGTTATAACTTCTCCTTTTTCATTTTTGATTTTATTTACTTGGCCCCTCTCTTTTTTTGTGTGATGAGTCTGGCTAAATTTTTATTAATTTTCTTTAACTTTCCAAAGAACCAGCAATTAGTGTTACTGATTGATCTTTTTTCCTATTTTTGTCTCTAATTTATTTCTGCTCTGATTTTTATATTTATTTTCTTCTACTAACTTTGGGTTTTGTTTGCTCTTCTTTTTCTAGTTCCATTATGTTAAGGTTAGTTTGTCTATTTGAGATTTTCTTATTTCCTGAAGTAGCCTTGTATTGCTATAAACTTCCCTCTAGAACTGCTTATGCTGCATCTGGCAGATTTTGTCTCACTGTGTTTTTATTTTCATTTGTCTTCAGGGGTTTTTCCATTTCCTTTTTGATTTCTTCAGTGACCCATAGTTTTTTGAGTAACATATTGTTTAGCCTCCACATGTTTATATTATTTGCAGTATTTTTTCTTATAGTTGATTTCTTGTCTCATGGCATTGTGGTAATAAAAGATGTTTGATATGATTTCAATCTTTTTAAATTTACTGATAATTGTTTGTGGTCTAGCATGTAATCTAGTTTGGAGACTTTCTATATGTATCTGTAAAGAATATGTATTAAACTGCTTTTGGATAGACTGAGAGGGAGAGAGAGGGAGAGAGAGAGAGAGGGAGAGAGATAGAGAGAGAGAGAGACAGAGAGAGAGACAGAGAGAGACCATCTGTTCTAATGTGTCATTTAAGACCAGTATTTCCTTATTGATTTTCTGTCTGGATTATCTGTCCATTGATGTAAATGTGGTGTTAAAGTCCCCTAATATTACGGTGTTACTGTCAGTTTCCTTCTTTTTTTTTTGCGGTATGCAGGCCTCTCACTGTTGTGGCCTCTCCCGTTGTGGAGCACAGGCTCTGGACGCACAGGCCCAGTGGCCATGGCTCACAGGCCCAGCTGCTCTGCGACATGTGGGATCTTCCCAGACTGGGGCACGAACCCATGTCCCCTGCATCGGCAGGCGGACTCTCAACCACTGCACCACCAGGGAAGCACTCCTTCTTAATATTTTCATTATGTACTTAGTTTCTCCTATGTTGGTTGCATATATATTTAAAATTTTACATTTTCTTGTGAAATTGATCCCTTTATCATTATGTAATGTTCTTCTTTGTCTCTTTTTACTGTCTTTGTTTTAAAGTCCATTTTGTCTGATACATGTATTGCTACCCCAGCTTTCTTTTGTATCCATTTTCATGGATTACCATTTTCCATCCCATAACTTTCAGTATATGGGTATCTTTAGATTTGAAGTGAGTCTCTTGTAGGCAGATTATATATGGGTCTTATTTATTTATCCATTCAGCAACTCTATGTCTTCTGATTTTTAACATTTATTTTATTTATGTTTAAGGTAATTATTGATAGGTACGCACTTTTTGCCATTTAGTTCATTGTTTTGGGGTTGCTTTTGTAGTTCTTTTTTGTTCCTTTCTTCTTTTGCTCTCTTACCTTGTGATTTGATGTCTACCTTTAGTTGTTACTGGATTCTTTTCTCAGTCTTGTTTGTGTATGTATTTTATATTTTTAGCTTGTGGTTACCATGAGGTTTATATAATGTAACCTATGTATATGTGATTATTTTAAGTTGTTGATCTCTTAAGTTTAAACTTATTCTACCAATCCCACATTATGTGAACACATAAAACATTATGTCAAAAACATTAAATGAGGTAGGTGGGGGTGGGGTGGGGGTAAAAAATAGTTAGCTGAGTTGGATTTTTAGAATATTTATTAAAGATAGTTTTTTCATAAATCATGGAAATAAATACATATATAATTTCTTGAGAACATAGTTACCTTTTTCTGTCATTCAGGATAATCAGAAATTGAGAATAGTTAGATCCATGAATAATATTTGAACATAACATAATGTTTGAAATTTTGAAAGTGTATACCTAAAATAACTCAGGATTTTAGTGTTGTTATTTCACATGTATTTAGATGAAACTAACATCATGTTTAAATATTCTTTGCCTACAATAAAAACTAACTGAAGTTTTTTTCACATGTCTTATGTCATCAAAAACAGCATGTTAGTCTCAAAAAGAAATGGGATGTTACTACATTTATATGTTTGGCTTAATGGATATAATTTTGCATTTACTGAAATGAGAGGGTGTTAATGGAAAATACGAAATCATTACTTGCCATAGCTAAGTTTTCCTTTCCAAAGCAAGGCAAACTCCACCTTAAAAACTTGCTTAAAAACTCTTTATGTAGCAATACTATCTGGCTCCTGATCTTCTAATTATAACCTCAAATTCTCCTGTGCCAGCTTTCTATTTGTTGAATATATTGGTAACTTTTGTTATCTGTTCAAATGTTACTGTTTTTTTTGCAGTCTATATTTTGAAAAAGCCACTTTGCTCTGTCTCTCTTATAAGTTGGTAAGTATCTTGAAGGTAATTCCTTCTGCACAAAGATAAAGGTATTGTTATTAAGGAAGCTGATTAGAGGCACCAGATGGTCATAGGAAGCAGGAGTGAGGATCAGGGGGCCAGAAAACAAGCATATCATTCAACAGTCTTTACAGAGACTTTAAACCCTTGATTTATGTTTTTTTTGTGTGTGAATTTAGATAACTGCCTCTTCCCTCATTTTCTAGGAGGTAATGCTTATCTCAAAAGTAACAGGTACGTGGTGTGGGGGTGAAAAGAATTTAATCCTGAGACAGAAGACCTGAAATTAAGTCAGACTCTTTACTCAATTGTGAGACTCCAAGCACTCACTGCTGAGCTCCAGAGTACTAGTTTCTGGGCTGCTAATCCACAGCCAAAGGGACAGGATTATCTTCTGTGAAGTAGATGAACGTCCCAGAGAAAAAGCATAAACATTCTACAGTGAAAATCTGACGGCAGCAGTTTCATCCTAAACTAGCTCACCAGTAGCAAGCCCTGTCCATGACGAGAGCTTTTTACTACCTCACTCTTAAATATGAGTGAACAAAGATTTCCAGATTCATTAGGCAAGCTTCTAACACAAGATATAGAAACTAAAACAAATAACAATAAAAAGGGGATGTTGAGGGATATCGATAGAAATATATAATCTGACTAATAAATGTGTCAGAAAGTGCAAATAAAATTTTATGATGAGGAGGAAATTACTTTTTAAATATTTCTTTTTTTTAAAAAAAAAAACAAAAGGATGTAAGTCTTGGGAGGAGAGTATATGGTGGTGGCAATGGAGTCTCATGTTGTTAACTCTTAGGACATTAAAGAAAAATAACATTTAAAAATAGTCCAGAGAGAAAAAAATGAGTACAAAAATTCAAGTATCTAAAGGACATCTGAATTTGCAATAGCAACACTAGAAGGCAGAAGAAAAGAGGGGGGAAAAATGCCTTCAAACTTATAAGTTAAAATAGTTTGCAAACTAAAATTCAAATCCAGTAATCCAGCATTCCAGTACGAAGGTAGCATAGATATGTTTTAAACATGCAAAATTTGAAAAATAAATGTAACTCTTATTACCTCCTTCTCAGAGGGCTATAAGAGTATGTATTTCAAAAAAATCAGGTAAATAAATGAAGAAAAAGTAAAGTCAGATATGTAGGAAAGAAGATAGTCAATACCTGAAAGAAGCAAAGGGAATTCCAAGGATGACAACTCTGAACCATATCTAGAGATCAATCTAGGAGAGTTCCAGAATTCCAGGAAATCCTGGGAAAGAAAGTAAAGGAAACTAATAGATTATTTGACGTTTGATCTTGTGGAATCTTATAATACCAGACATTTTTCAGACCTTATAAATTATGAGATTGTGAAGCCAAAAAGTCTAAGAAAAGAAAGTAAAATTTTTAAAAGAGTCAATTATTAACCACAGGAAAATGCAAAATATACACAAGAAAAGAGAAAGTCCCCATATAATGGCACTTAGAACAGCAGTTAGTAATATTTTAAAAGAGAAATCAAAACACTGAATATGTATTTATTCAAATTACAATATAGCTATTTTGGGAATATGGGCTGAGTGTAGTTGTGGTTGAAGAGTGCTGAGATAATATCTAAAATGCTGAATCAAGAGATAGCAAATGCTAAGATTAATCAGAAACACCTTGGAAATACCAAGAAAAACACACTGGATATGGTTAAAAGACTGGTTTTCTCTGGACCTAAAATGGGTATGCATAGTAGAGTGCTGGCCAAGAATTGTTGGATTAATATTGTTATTATTTTTAAAAGCTTTTATCATCATTTGTCTTTTCTACACTATATATATATATATATTTATATATGTATATATATGTAGTAATTAAGTTAAAATAATAGTTTACATTAATACATCAAAATATTGACCAAACATTAAAAATAATATTGATAAGTTTGTTAATAACAAAAACAGGTTATAATCACAGCTCACTAAAATGTCATAGTTTTCTCCTTTTTCTTTCTATTTTTAAAATACTAATGAAATCAGAGAAAAAGAAGAGATGCAGTGATAACAGCCCTGGAAATTATGGGTTCATGAAAGATTCATGAATCTTTGAAATGAATTTCCACTAATTTAAATATGGGAGGGGCCAATTTTTTTAAATTTCTAACGACCCACAGATAGAAAGGAAATAATTTAACAGGTAGAGCCATGTTCAACAGTAATTCCAGTGTTAGAGTCAGTGTCTGTGAGGCTGAGCCATGCTTTTCTTTATGCATCTCAGTATTTTTCTGCTAGATAAATATCCAGCATTACATACTGGATGTAATGTCAAGGGCAAGTAGATGTAGGAAATACACTGGGAAGAGTACATACAAGATAAGAATTATTAGAGATTATGCTGTTCAATACATGCTTCAAGGCAAAAGAAAAGCTCTGAATATTCCCTAAGTACTTAGAAGTATATTCACCTTCTCAAAGACAAAAAGAAAAAGAAAATGATAGTGAATTTTCTACCTCAGTCTATCAGAATCACAGAAAGTTATCACCTGGAATTTTTACTAGCATGTAGAGCATCTTCTTGTATTCCAGCTCAATATCTGAAAGGAGAATGCTGGAAATAGCTGTAAGTAAAGCAAGAATTTTGGGGAAGAAGGAGATAAATAAAAATACCAATAGAGGCCCAAATGCAGACTAATTTTGCCAAGAACACTGATGAGAAAAAGCAACAATCAATGACAAGCATATAAGAGCCTGAACATATCCAAGGATTCTGTAATATATAAGAAGAACCACTCCTAAGATGCATAGAAATGAATTCCTAGGCAAAAGATAACTACACTAGAAATATACTGTAGATATGTTTATGTTCTCATTTATTCATATTTAAAACCTTTATGGGGTACCTATCCTATGCTAGGCATGGTTCTTGGATATGGGAATATAGTAGTGACCAAAACAAAATCTATGACTTCATGGAAAATGCTTCCAAGTAGATGGACAATAACCAAGATACATAGGAAAAATACAGTCGTCTCTCTGTATCCACAGGGGATTTGTTTCAGCCACTACCCCCACCCCTCATGGATACCAGACTCCCCAGATGCTCAAATGCCTGATATAAAATGGTGTAGTATTTAACCTTCACACATCTTCCCATATACTTTAAATCATCTCTAGATTACTTAGACCACAAAATACAATGTAATTGCCAAATAAATAGTTGCCAGTGCACAGCAAATTCAAGTTTTGCTTTTTGGAATTTTCTGGAATTTTTTTTGAATATTTTCAATTGGTGTTTGGTTGAATCTGGGAATGTGGAACTGGGGGATATGGATATTATCCATCTGTATGTTAGTATGTGTATAGTATGTTAGTTGGTGATAAATGCTAAGGAGATTATAGAAAGGGTAGAAGAATATCAAAGAGGGATAGTTTTGGAATTTTAAATAAGGTATCCATAAAAGACTTCACTGGGTGAGTGACTTTTAAGTAAATACCATTCTTGCAGATGTTTTGGAGTCAAACTTTCCAGGTAGATAAAACACTAAGTGTGAAGTCCCATCAAAGGAAGTGTTTCCTGGCCTGTCTGAGGAACAGCACAGAGACCAGGTACAGGATACAGTGAAGAGAGGGGTGGTTCAGAGAGCTGTCTCAGAGGTAGATCACACAGGGCCTTGTGAGACATGCTAAGTCTTTATTTTCAATGTCATGAAGATCTCTGGGGGAGCTTGAGCTCAGACTAATATTGTAATAGGATTATTCTACCATTTGTGTAGACCATGACTTCACTGAGCTAAGAGAAGAAGCAAAGGCCCCAGTTTTGATACTATTGCAATATTCCAGATGGCAGTACCTTGGGCCAAAGTCATAGCAGTGGGTGATATACATGGTAGGCTTCTGGTTATATTTTTAAAATTTAGCTGAAAAAAAGTTTGTTGATGGATTGAGTGTGAGGTAATGGAAAATACAGAGAATTTAAGGGTGTGGCCTGAGCAGTTGGAAGAATGGAGTTGCCATTAACTGAGATGTACACGATTATGGCAGGAGCTGGTTTGGGGGCTTCTCAGTAGCTAAGATTTACACATTTTAAGTCCAAGGTGCCTAACTGGTAGAGACTCAAGTGGAGATTCATGTTGATAGGTAATTAAATACAGGAATCTGGAGATCAGGGGAGGGGCCTAGAACTAAATATAAAGTAAATAAAAATACTAGAACTTATGAGTTCTGTGAAACAAAATTTAAAAAATATATATATAGATAATTTTCTGGCTAACATGCACACTAAAATAATGAGTTATAATATAAGTAATAATTGAAAAATGCAGATAACTCAATTCTTTTTAAACAGACAAGATTTTTGAATGCATACTTTACAAAAAAATAGATACAGGTTTCCCCTACCATCCAAAGTAAGCATTACTATGAAATCTTTTATAAGCTGAAATGGTGTCAAGCAAAGAAGCAATTACCTTAGTACACATCATGCTAACAGACTCACAGCATAAATCTAGATAAAGCATAGATGTTCACAGACACAGTTCAAAGCTATGGAGGCTTGATGCTGAGTGTAGTTCCAAAGAAAGAGCTTGGCAGTGCCAATCATGCTGATTCAGGTGTGTGCTGCCCTGTAACTGCTCTCTGCAAAACAAATGTCGAATGGTACTTTTGCTTTTCACCATATTTTTGTAAGAGCAAAAACCCTCTTTGGCTATATTTCCTTAAAGGAAGGACTAATGTAGGTCTTTCCTAAAAGCAAAGTGGTGTAAAACAAACTTTTGATAAGTGGAGGATACCTGTAATCAAAATACCAAACATAAAAATGTACTCAACATTGTTAGTTATCAAAGAAACTAAAATTACAGTATTATAGCAATCACCATCCACCAAAGTAACTGAAATTAAAGGCTGACAACACCAAGCATGGTGAGAATGCGGAACAGCTGAAACTATCATACACTGATAATGTGAGTGAAAAATGATACAGCGACTCATAACCATTCTAGAAAACTGCTTGGCATTATGCCATAGACCCAATATTTAATAACCAAGCAGGGGGACACCTTCAAGATGGCGGAGGAGTAAGACATGGAGATCACCTTTCTCTGTACAAATACATCAGAAATACATCTACATGGGGAAAAACTCCTACAGAACACCTACTGAACGCTGGCAGAACACCTCAGACTTCCCAAAAGGCAAGAAACTCCCCACATGCCTGGGTAGGGCAAAAGAAAAAAGAAAAAACAGAGACAAAAGAATAGGGACAGGACCTGCACCTCAGGGAGGGAGCTGTGAAGGAGTAAAAGTTTCCACACACTAGAAAGCCCCTTCACTGGCAGAGATGGGGGGCGGGGGTGGGGGGAAACTTTGGAGCCATGAAGGAGAGCACAGCAACAGGGGTGCAGAGGGCAAAGCAGAGAGATTCCTTCATGGAGTATTGCTGTCGACCAGCACTCACCAGCCTGAGAGGTTTGTCTGCTCACCCACTGCGACGGATGGGGGCTGGGAGCTGAGGCTGGGGCTTCGGAGGTTGGATCCCACTGAGAGGACTGGGGTTGGCTGTGTGAACACAGCCTGAAACGGACTAGTGCACCACAGCTAGCTGGGAGAGAGACCAGGAAAAAGTCTGGAATAGCCTAAGAGGCAAGAGAGCATTATTTCGGGTTGCACGAAGGGAGGGGATTCAGAGTGCCACCTGGGGCTCCAGAGACTGGCGTGAGCTGCAGCTATCAGTGAGGACACTGGAGACTGGCATGAAACACTAAGGAGGTGGCTGCAGCCACCAAGAAGCCTGTGTGCAAGCACAGGTCACTATCCACACCACCCCTCCAGGGAGCCTGTGCAGCCCACAACTGCCAGGGCCCTGTGATCCAGGGACAACTTCCCTGGGAGAACACATGGCATGCCTCACGCTATTGCCAACTCACGCTGACCTCTGTGACCACAGGCTCTCCCTGCATTCCATATCCCTCCCTCCCCCACAGCCTGAGTGAGCCACAGCCCCTTAATCAGCTACTCCTTTAACCCTGTCCTGTCTGGGCAGGAATAGATGCCCTCAGGTGACCTACATGCAGAGGTAGGGCCAATCCAAAACTGAACCCCAGGAGCTGTGCGAACAAAGAAGAGGAAGGGAAATTTCTCCCAGCAGCCTCAGGAGCAGCGGATTAAATCTACACAATCAACTTGATGTACCATGCATCTGTGGAATACCTGAATAGACAACGAATCATCCCAAAATTGAGGCAGTGGACTTTGGGAGTAACTGTAAACTTGGAGTTTGCTGTATGAAACTGAATGGTTTCTGGTTTTATGTTTATCTTAGTTTAGTATTTTGAGTTTATTATCATTGGTAGATTTGTTTATTGATTTGGTTGCTCTCTTCCTTTTTTTGTATTTTTTTACATATATATATATATATATATATATATATATATTCCTTTTTCTCTTTTTGTCAGAGTGCATGTATATGCTTCCTTGTGTGATTTTGTCTGTATACCTTTCTTTTACCATTTGTCCTAGGGTTCTGTCTGTTCATTTTTTGTTTTATTCCTTAGTATAGATTTTAGTGCTTGTTATCATTGGTGGATTTGTTTTTTGGTTTAGTTGTTCTCTTCTTTCTTTCCTTCTTTTTTATATTACTTTTTAATTTCTTTTATTTTTAATTTTTTTAAATTTTAATAATTTATTTCTTTTTATTCTTCTTTCTTTCTTTCTCTTTCTTTCCCCCTTTTTTTTCTGAGCAGTGTGGCTGACAGGGTCTTGGTGCTTCGGCAGGGTGTCAGGCCTGTGCTTCTGACGTGGGACAGCCGAGTTCAGGATATAGGTCCACCAGAGACCTCCCAGCTCCACGTAATATCAAATGGCAAAAGCTCTCACAGAGATCTCCATCTCAATGCTAAGACCCAGCTCCACTCAACGACCAGCAAGTTACAGTGCTGGACAACCTATGCCAAGCAACTAGCAAAACAGGAACAAAACCCCACTCATTAGCAGAGAGGCTGCCAAAAATCATAATAAGGTCACAGACACCCCAAAACGCACCACTGGATGTGGTCCTGCCCACCAGAAAGACAAGATCCAGCCTCATCCACCAGAACACAGGCACCAGTACCCTCCGACAGAAAGCCTAAACAACCCACTGAAACAACATTAACCACTGGGGGCAGACATCAAAAACAACAGGAACTATGAACCTGTAGCCTGTGAAAAGGAGACCACAAATGCAGTAATCTAAGCAAAATGAGAAGACAGAGAAACACAGCAGATAAAGGAGCAAAGTAAAAACCTACCAGACCAAATAAATGAAGAGGAAATAGGCAGTCTACATGAAAAAGAATTCAGACTAATGATAGTAAAGATGATCCAAAATCTTGGAAATAGAATGCAGAAAATACAGGAACCATTTAACAAGGACCTAGAAAAACTAAAGGGCAGCCAAACAATGATGAACAACACAATAAATAAAATTAAAATTTCTCTAGAAAGAATCAATAGCAGAATAACAGAGACAGAAAAACGGATAAGTGACCTGGAAGATAAACTAGTGGAAATAACTACCACAGAGCAGAATAAAGAAAAAAGAATGAAAAGAATTGAGGACAATCTAAGAGCCCTCTGGGACAACATAAAAAGCACCAACATTTGAATTATAGGGGTTCCACAAGAGGCAGAGTAAAAGAAAGGGACTGAGAAAATATTTGAAGAGATTATAGTGGAAAACTTCCCTAATATGGGAAAGGAAAGAGTCAATCAAGTCCAGAAAGTGCAGAGAATTCAAGGGGAAACACACCAAGAAACATATTAATCAAACTATCAAAAATTAAATACAAAGAAAAAATATTGAAAGCAGCAAGGGAAAAACAACAAATAACATACAAGGGAATCCCCATAAGGTTAACAGCTGATCTTTCAGCAGAAATTATGCAAGCCAGAAGGGAGTGACAAGACATATTTAAAGTGATGAAAGGGAAAAAGCTACAACCAAGATTACTTTACAGAGCAAGGACCTCATTCAGATTTGACTCAGAAATGAAAACCTTTACAGAAAAGCAAAAGCTAAGTGAATTCAGCACCGCCAAACCAGCTTTACAACAAATGCTAAAGGAACTTCTCTAGGCCGGAAACACAAGAGAAGGAAAAGACCTACAAAAACAAACCAAAAACAATTGAGAAAATGGTAATAGGAAGAAACATATCGATAATTACCTTAAATGTAAATGGATTAAATGCTCCAACCAAAAGACACAGAATGGCTGAATGGATACAAAAAAAAAAAAAAAAAAAACACCTGTAGGTATGCTGTCTACAAGAGACCAACTTCAGACCTAGAGGCACATACAGACAGAAAGTGAGGGGATGGAAAAGATATTACATGCAAATGGAAGTCAAAAGAAAGCTGGAGTAGCAATTCTCATATCACACAAAATAAACTTTAAAATAAAGACTATTACAAGAGACAAAGAAGGACACTACATAATGATCAAGGGATCAATCCAAGAAGATATAACAGTTATAAATATTTGTGCACCCAACATAGGAGCACCTCAATACACAAGGAAAATGCTAACAGCCATAAAAGGTGAAATTGACAGTAACATAATCATAGTAGGACACTTTCACATCCACTTTCACCAATGGACAGATCATCCAAAATGAAAATATAAAAGGAAACACATGTTTTAAATGATAAATTAAACAAGATAAACTTAGTTGATATTTATAGGACATTCCATCCAAAAACAACAGAATATACTTTCTTCTCAAGGACTCATGGAACATTCTCCAGGATAGATCATATCTTGGGTGACAAATCAAGTCTTGGTAAATTTAAGAAAATTGAAATTATATCAAGTATCTTTTCCAACCACAACTCTATGAGACTAGATATCAATTACAGAAAAAAAAATCTGTAAAAAATACAAACACATAGAGGCTAAACAATACACTACTAAATAACCAAGAGATGACTTAACAAATCAAAGAGGAAATCAAAAAATACCTAGAAACAAATGACAATGAAAGCACAATGACCCAAAACCTATGGGATGCAGCAAAACAGTTCTAAAAGGGAAGTGTATAGCAATACAATCTTACCTCAAGAAACAAGAAAAATTTCAAATAAACAACCTAACCTTACACCTAAAGCAATTAGAGAAAGAAGAAGAACAACAACAAAAAACCCCAGAGTTACAGAAGGAAAGAAATCATAAAGATCAGATCAGAAATAAATGAAAAAGAAATGAAGGAAACAATAGAAAATATCAATAAAACTAAAATCTCGTTCTTCGAGAAGATAAAAAAAATTGATAAACCAGACTCATCAAGAAAAAAAAGAAGACTCAAATCAACAGAATTAGAAATGTAAAAGAAGTCACAGCCACCACTGCAGAAACACAAAGGATCATGAGAGATTACTATAAGCAAATATATGCCAATAAAATGGACAATCTGGAAGAAATGGACAAATTCTTAGAAATGCACAACCTGCCAAGACTGAATCAGGAAGAAATCAAAAATATGAACAGACCAATCCCAAGCACTGAAATTGAAACTGTGATTAAAAATCTTCCAACAAACAAAAGCCCAGGACCAGATGGCTTCACAGGCGAATTCTATCAAACATTTAGAGAAGAGCTAACAGCTATCCTTCTAAAACTCTTGCAAAATATAGCAGAGGGAGGAACACTCCCAAACTAATTTTACAAGTCCACCATCACCCTGATACCAAAACCATACAAAGATGTCATAAACAAAGAAAACTACAGGCCAATAGAACTGATTAACATAGATGCAAAAATCCTCAATAAAATAGTAGCAAACAGAATCCAACACAACATTAAAAGGATCATACACCATGATCAAGTGGGGTTTATCCCAAGAATGCAGGATTCTTCAATATATGAAAATCAAACCATGTTGTACACCATATTAACAAATCGAAGAAGAAAAAAACATATGTTCATCTAAATATATGAAGAGAAAGCTTTTTACAAAATTCAACATTCATTTATGAAGAAAACCTTCCAGAAAGTAGGCATAGAGTGTACTTGCCTCACATAATAAAGGCCATATATGACAAAACCACAGCCAACATAATTCTCAATGGTGAAAAACTGAAACCATCTCTGCTAAGATCAGGAACAAGAAAAGGCTGTCCACTCTCACCACTCTTATTTAATATACTTTTGGAAGTTTTAGCCACAGCAATCAGAGAACAAAAAGAAATAAAAGGAATTAAAATCAGAAAGGAAGAAGTAAAGCTGTCACTGTTTGCAGATAACATGATACTATACATAGAGAATCCTAAAGTTGCTACCAGAAAATGACTAGAGCTAATCAATGAATTTGGTAAGGTAGCAGGATACAAAATTAATGCACAGAAATCTCTTGCATTCTTATATACTAGGTGAAAAATCTGAAAGAGAAATTAAGGAAACACTGCCATTTACAACTGCAACAAAAAGAATACAATACCTAGTTATAAACTTACGTAAGGAGACAAAAGACCCATATGCAGAAAACTATAAGACACTGATGAAAGAACTTAAAGATGCTACAAAACGATGGAGAGATATACCATGTTCTTGGATTGGAAGAATCAACATTGTGAAAATGACTACACTACCCCAAGCAATTGACAGATTCAATGCAATTACTATGAAACTACGAATGGCATTTTTCACAGAACTAGAACAAAAAATTTCAAAATTTATATGGAAACACAAAAGACCCCGAATAGCCAAAGCTATCTTGAGAAAGAAAAACGGAAGTGGATGAATCAGGTTCCCAGACTTCAGACTATACTACAAAGTTACAGTAATCAAGACAGTATGGTCCTGGCACAAAAACAGAAATATGCCTCAATAGAATAAGATAGAAAGCCCAGAGATAAACCCATGCACATATAGTCACCTTATTTTTGATAAAGGCGGCAAGAAAATACAATGGAGAAAAGACAGCCTTTTCAATAAGTGGTGATGGGAAATCTGGATAGCTACATGCAAAAGAATGAAATTAGAACACTCCCTAACACCACACTTATAAATAAACTCAAAATGGATTAAATACCCAATGTAAGGCAGAAAAAATCAAACTCTTTGAGGAAAACATAAGCAGAACACTCTATGACATAAATCACAGCAAGATCCTTTTCTATTTTTTTTGCGGTACGTGGGCCTCTCACTGTTGTGGCCTCTCCCATTGCAGAGCACAGGCTCTGGATGCACAGGCTCAGTGGCCATGGCTCACAGGCCCAGCCGCTCCACAGCATGTGGGATCTTCCCAGACCGGGGCAAGAACCTGTGTGCCCTGTATCGGCAGGCAGACTCTCAACCACTGTACCACCAGGGAAGCCCACCGCAAGGTCCTTTTTGACCCACTTCCTAGAGAAATGGAAATAAAAACAAAAATAAAGAAATGGACATAATGAAAGTCAAAAGCCTTTGCACAGAAAAGGGAACCATAAACAAGATGAATAGACAACCCTCAGAATTGGAGAAAATATTTGCAAATGAAGCAACTGACGAAGGATTAATCTCCAAAATATACAAGTAACTCATGCAGCTCAATATCAAAAAAACAAAGAGCCCAATCCAAGAATGGGCAGAAGACCTAAATAGACATTTTTTGAAAGCAGATATACAGATTGCCAACAAACACAGGAAAGGATGCTCAACATCACTAATCATTAGAGAAATGCAAATCAAAACTACAATGAGATATTACCTCACATCAGTGAGAATGGCCATCATCAAAAAATCTACAAACAATAAATGCTGGAGAGGGTGTGGAGAAAAGGAAACCTATTGCACTGTTGGTTGGAATGTAAATTGATACATCCACTATGGACAACAGTATGGAGGTTCCTTAAAAAACTAAAAATAGAAATACCCTCTGACCCAGCCACCCCACTACTGGGCATATACCCTGAGAAAACTAGAATTCAAAAAATCATGTACCACAAAGTTCATTGCAGCCCCATTTACAATAGCCAGGACATGGAAGCAGCCTAAGTGTCCATTAACAGATGAATGGATAAAGAAGATGTGGCATATATATACAATGGAATATTACTCAGCCATAAAAAGAAACCAAATTGAGTTATTTGTAGTGAGGTGGATGGACATAGAGACTGTCATGCAGAGTGAAGTAAGTGAGAAAGAGAAAAATAAATACCATATGCTAACACATATATATGGAATCTAAATAAAAAATGAAAATGGTTCTGAAAGACCTAGGGGCAGGAAAGGAATAAAGGCGCAGATGTAGAGAATGGACTTGAGGGTACGGGGAGGGGGGACGTGTATACTGGGACGAAGTGAGAGAGTGGCATGGACTTATATATACTACCAAATGTAAAATAGATAGCTAGTGGGTAGCAACCGCATAGCACAGGGAGATCAGCTCAGTGCTTTGTAACCACCTAGAGGGGTGGGAGGGAGAAGCAAAAGGGAGGAGATACAGGGATATATGTATATTTATAGCTGACTCACTTTGTTATACAGCAGAAACTAACACACCATTGTAAAGCAAGTATACTCCAATAAAGATGTTAAAAATAAATAAATAACCAAGCAATTTCGCTCGAGTGTATATACACAACTGAATTAATTATATACGTCAGAATAATTACAGCAACATTGTTTGTAATAGACTGGCAGAATCCAATTGTCCATTTAAATTAAAATAGTTAAATAACTTACGGGATGTTCATACAATGAAATATCATATAGCATGTGAAATCATATGTCATATGTTTTTTGTCCCTGGATTATTACTCAGAATTATATTTGTGAGAGGTATCAGTGTTATTTATTGTATGTACAGTAGCTTGAATAGTTGCACAAACATAACTCTGAGTAAAATAATCCAGACAAACACACAAAAATATAACATACTAGTCCATGTATATAAAGTCCCCAAACAGAGAAAATTGGTATATGTCATTAGAAATCAGCATTTATTTTGGGGAAAAAGAAGAGGTAGCAATTCAGGATAGTTATGATAAAGGGCTGTTGAGGCTTCTGGGGTGCTGATAATGTTCTTTGTTTTGGCCAGTGTCATTGTCACATGAGTATGTCTATGTTGTTATTCAATGTGTTCATTGAACTTTACCCTTATGTATGTACTTTTTTCTCTATGTATAGTAAACTTCTACACAAATGTTCATGTAAAATTATATCAGGGAACTCAAAAAGAAACCAAACCTGATATAAAAAAATGGGATTGAGTTAGAAACTATGAAAACTAATCCCACCTAAAGAGAGACTCTGAGAACTTTAGAACAGATAAGAAGACATGCAGCACAGTCAGTCAAATAGGTGAAAAAAAGTGGTTTGTTTAAAAGAAAAAAGACATATGCTGCACAGAAAGATTAGCTTATCTTTATAGGATTGAAAAGGGAGAAAATAGAGACTGGAGGAGGAAAAAAAAAAGCAAAGAGATAATAGCTGAGAGTTTTCTAGAATTGATGAAAAGACAGTTTCAGATTCAGGCAGCAGAATAAATTTCTAGCATGATAAAAAATAATTTCTTACCCCTGGATATCATAGTCGAAGTGCAGAACACCAGAAACAGAAGATCTTAAAAGCTTCCAGAGAGGAGAGACATTACCCACAGAGCAGCAACATCAGATTGTCAGGAACAAATAAAAAGCCAGAAGAGTGTTGAATATTATTTTCAAAGGAGGGGAGACAATAATAGTTGCCTAGAGAGAATTTGATACCAAATGAAAACTAACTTTCAAGAATGAGTTTAAAGAAAAATGTAAACACAGTGGAGGAAACAGGCTGACAGCACATGGTCAATCTTTGCTCCTGTACTGGTATGACTATTAGATATTTTACGTCTGCTGAAATGAAGAATCATAAATGACTCAGTGATGTATTCTAACTTAAATTTATCAAGTCTTTACAATCTATTAATGTATACAAAATAAAGGGGGATAAGAAATAAACGAAATAATACCCCAGGAGGCAATCAGAAAAAAACAGAACTAACAGTGTCTTCATAAGTCAGTGGCATGAAAATATAACTGTTTTAAATTAAAAGACACAAAGTACACAACAACTGGATGCATTGAATGATTCTGGGCTTGATATGATTTGGGCAAATCAGCTATAAATGGCATATTTTAGACAATTTAAAATATTTGAAAGTGAAATAGTTATTAGCTGATATCAAGGAATTATTTTTACTTTTGTTAATTTTAAAAATATCATTTGGCTATGTAGAAATACTTAATTTTAAAAGGTGTATCCAGAAGTTAAAAATAACATTTTTTCAAGTTTGAAATAAAGCCTTTATTTTCAAACAAATAATAAGAAACTTTAAGATCAAGAGATTTTCAAAGAAATAACTAAATGATGTACTTTAGTATAATAGGAGAATTCCATCTCACTTGTCTTGATTTGGGTGAGAAAGGATTTTCTGTAAGCAGATCTGGCTGTGTACCCCACTCCTTGGTCTTCCTCATGGAAGTTGAGTGATTAATCTGGAGGTTAGATGACAGGCAGTGATTTGCATTTCTTGACTGAATGAGGCTAGGTATATGGTGGGAGGAGTACAAACCCTTGGGAATTTGATCTATGTTCCTTTTTACAACCAAGCCAATGTAATCGAATTTCCAGCAATAACACCTGTTTTGCAGACCTAAACATTAGATGGGCTGGTCACAGGTCTGTATCTAGGGTAGGAAATTACCAAGCCCAATTTTGTCTCTTGCACTAAGCTATGTTACTCAACTAGGCTTATCAAGTAATAAAGTTGATAATTTGCTTTTCCATATATAGACACTTTAATTGTATTTCTAAGTTATTTTGTTTCTCAGTTGGAGAAGAGTGGTATTTTGTCTCCAATTCCACAAAACCGTAAACATCAGATTTACTTAGCAGAAAAACTTGAGAAATAAAGAAAATTTGAGGAACCAAATAACTTGCAGTGATGCTCACTTTGTACACAGCTGAATTGAGTTGCTGTTTTTACATAGGCGAGTGCCCATTTCCAGATATCTGGAATATCAAGTTCATGCTTTAAGCAAATGTGTGATCCTAAGAAAAATCTGGTGCCTAGAGAAAGTACAGTATACCTCAAAGTTTGACACGTGCGTTTTCTGTGTCCTGAAGGAAAGCATGAGAAATGTATGGAATCCAAGGTCTAAGGCAACATGCACCAAGATAAGATGTATTAAAGGGGACCAAATCAAGACAATGACAGGTTGCATGCAAGTCTGGATTAGATGGAAGTCTGATGGGAGACATCTCCTTGGTAAGACTATCTCATTAAGCATCATGAGGTATGCATCATGTGATTGACCTATGGAAGATTTTGGTAGAACTGATACTTCTGGATACTGTATTTCAAAATATATTTCAAACTCTTCCAGGCAAAATGTAGAGGAGTATGTTAGAAAACAAATATCTGGTTCAGTAGGCAAGGAAGATATAAAGAAGGTACTTAAATATAGCAAAAATCACTAGCCCTCATGTGGAAAAAATAAGAAGGAGCAATTTAATAATTGTATTAACTTCTTAGAAATGTAACTGAGTCCTCTGAAATGACTTTCAGGACAGCAAAAGTAAATAAACCACCTGAGGCATCACCCATTTTAGCAGAAAAAGATGCATTCAGCACACTGGGTATGCAGGGTATAATGGAGCACATTTATAAAGGGATCAGTGCTCACCAGGCACCTTGGGGTCCAACCTTTGAAAGCATCACATCAGCTTTGCACAGAGTGACTACTGGGCTGAAACAAAAAAGGGAATGAGAAAGAAAACTCTGGAGGAAAATTTCACAGGTATAAGAAATACTATAACAAGGTCAGTAGAAATTGTTTCTGTCAAAGGACTCAAAATATCTGCTTACAAGAGAAAATGAAATTTGTGTCACTAGTCAGCAGCCCACTCCTATACAACCTGAGGGTATCAAAAATATGGAGCCCAAAGAGGAAGCAGCAATGAAGAGGCTTTGGATACTAGAAGGAAGATAAAAGATTATCATTTTAGATGAGGGCTGACCTTACTGTGAGATTCTTAAAGGGGCAATGAAAATTTTTTACCCCTCATTTCTTAAATACCATTATCTGTGAGAGGGGAGGATATGAATGTCTTTGCTCCCAACATTTGGTAAATGAATATTGTGAGTTTTGCTGAGTGATTTCTCCAGGGTTTTTTTTAGTTTTATAAATTGTAGGGTCTATACAACCAAAGTTAACTGTCATTTTAATTATCTACAACTTCAATATGCACTTAAAGTCTTTCCAAAACCTTGGTATTTAATTCCTTGTACTCCTCTTCATTGTTCTATTTTAGCCTATCTCTGTCAGAGTCATTAGGTAGACCACATAATCACTCAGTAACTACAATTCCTCTTTGTTCCTGATTCTATGAATTCCCTTTTCTGACTGCCAATTTCTCCCTACTTCACCCAGCCTAATTTCAGTATTAGATTCTCATAATTACTCCTTTGCCTACACCCTCAACTCCCTTGCCATTCTTTTGTTTAATTCTACTCCTTGGCAAAATCATAAGCCTGGTAAATTCTAAATATATCCTTAATATAAATGTAATGGAAAGTGGATGATATTTATAATCATACCAGAGCAACCAGTAAACCTGTCTATCCTTAGAAAATCAAGCCATATGGTCACTGTATTAACAATAAAAAAAATGTTTAAATAATGATACACACAAAATCTAGAATGTTGGTACAAAAAGAACAAGCAATAGGATAAACATAGATAAATTTAGGAGATACCTTTTCATCAAAATAACCAAGAAGACAGTTAAAATGCAAATTATAGAAAGGATGAATATGACTGCAATATTTTGAACCAATAGTTTTTCTGTCTAGAATATATTAAGAACTCCTCCAGATTAATTAGAAAAAGATAGACATTCCAAATAAAAATGGGCAATAAACTTAAAGGTAGTTCACAAAAGAAATAAATACTGATGGAAAAAAATATATAGATTTTTTGTTAACCTCATTAGAAAAAAACCAGGAAGCCTACAGTGAAATACCTCTTCTACCCACAAGAAGAGCTGAAAAAAAAAAAAATAGAAAACAGACAATATCAGTTGCTGGTAAATGTGTGGAGCATGAAAACTCTCACACACTTATGGAGAGCACATAAATTGGTTTAACTACTTTAGAAAACAGTATTTTTCTATTGCTATTATGTACTAAATTGTGATATCTTCAAATTAGCAAGTGTCACACATCCTATGATATAACAATTCTGTTATAAATATGTACCAAGCAGAAATGAACCCACATATATATAGCAAGACATGAACTAAAATGTTATAGCTACATTATTTGTAATAACTCCAGACCAGCCTAAATAACCACTAACAATATAATGAACAGTATGCTGTTTTTTAAATCTATTAAATATAATTTAGTGCAATAACATGGATTAACCTCATAAGTATAATACTGAACAGAAAAAATCCAAAAGAGGAGAATACATAGTCCATAATTCCATTGGCTAATGGAAGAAATATATGATAGTGTTACATAATAAAAGCATAAAGAAAAGCAAGGAAGTAATTAGCAAAAACTTCTGGACTGCAGAAAGGCAAGAAAGCAGAGCTGTAGAAAGAAAGGAAGAGCAGGTGATTACAAAGGGCTTTCTAGCAGGTTTACGATGTTCATAATATTCTGCGCTTTGATGTGGAGAGTGGTTACACCACGGTTCTCTTTGTAAGTCTTGGTAATTCATTAAGTTATACACTTATAATTCATGCACTCTTATGTATCTATGTTACATGGCAAAATAAAAGAAGTTTTTAACAGTTCATATTACTTTATAGAGGTATGTCTTACATACTAATCAATTTTCATTATAAAATCTAAATGAAATTCTTTAAGGAAAGTACAAAATCGTAAGGTTACTTATCTCTAATCAACAAAAAGGAAGTCAAATTGTTACAATGTGGAGCATACCATCTTTTAAGTTTTTTTTGATAGCAATGTGATTTTTCTCTCACATCAAAGAAGAAGGTTTGCTATAGTCTCACTTGTTTATTTTTACTGTTCTTTCCTGTGATTTTGGTGTCATATACAAAAAATCATTGTGAAGACTGATGTTGATGAGCTTTTCCCTGTGTTTCATTCTAGGAGTTTTATGGTTTCAGGTCTTATACATTTAAGTGTTTAATCCATTTCAAGTTAATTTTTCTGTATGATACAAGGGCCTAAAAAAATAGTGGGAATATATAGAAGTAGAGGGAAGAAACATACATAAACCTACTCTATAATGTTAGATCCTTTCCCATTCTTACTCTCCCAATTCTGAAAATAGTGGTGGGGAGGAGGCAGGGGGAGGACCTAAGACCTTCAACTAAAAATATTTATTAAATTTCATCAAAATTTGCTTTTTATAAAACAGGCCACTCCTGGTCGTAGTCTTTGACAAGCCATAACAACATCTGATTGGGAATTATTGGGTGGTGAGAAGTATTACCCTGCAAATGATTAGGAAAAAATGAGATAAATTCTCCATTTTCAATAAGAGATGATGAGAAAGCAAACAGGAAGGCAGCTACCACAGAGATAACTGGCATTTATAGTTTCTCAAGAATTTTGTTTATTAAGTTATAAGAATTCACAGATAATGTGATTGTTTATTTGTGCTGTTATGAATATTGCTTTTGTTTCAGTCATGAATTATAATATTATACTTCTGGTAATTACTTGGTCATGACCTTTTGGGTTGGAATGAATCTCAGGAGCACTAGTAAATATGACTTTAAGTAAAGATATTTTCAAGTTAAATAAAAAGTAAAAGATTGGACCAGAATGTTCATTTTTATCAAAAAGTAATAGACATTAAATGTCAGTATATGAGTAGTCAAAATGAAAATGGCATAGGCTGTAAATGTTTCTGGAAAGTTTTCTGTTATGCTTTTTTTAATTGGAAACACTGATATTCACAATACGTGATTACATTCAAAACTCCTTGCATGTTATACACTGTCCCAAGTTGCAACTGGAAAAATGCATACACAAGAGAATACAGCTTACGTAACAGAAATAAAATCAGGGATAGAGATAGAAGATATATTCCATTATATTATGAGAACTCTTGAGTAAGGTGGGTTTCACTTGAACCTGGTGAATCTTGACTGTCCTTTTCAGCCTGGGATTAATAAGGAGGGAGTGTATATATTTGCTACTGTGACTTAGAGATATAGTTTTTTTGTAGTTGTTTTTTTTATTTTCATTTAAGCCAGAATATGATACTGAAGATATGAAGTAAGAAGTTCTCTATGTACAGAAGAGTTATTAATTTTTTTAACTGTAACCCCAAGCATTGCTGCAACCCCTTCTTTCTGGGAAGGCTCTCTAATTGGGAAGGGGACTTCTAGATGTCACATCAACTGAACAGTCCCCATAGTCTGTCAATGTCAGTGACAATTAGTGCCAGTCTTCACACTAGTGAGAGGTGTGGGAAGCTGGTAGGAATCAGATAATAGTTTGTGCAATATGAAATACCAGACTTTAGTCAGGCAACTGGCCTGAAGATTTTCACATAGTTTTTCTGTTCTACCATCTGACAATATGTACAGGTTGTTTTGTAGAAAAGGATGAAGTCAAATTAACATTACAAAAATAAGCAGTTTATAACCAAAAGCTGAGGTGTCACTTAAAGTCAAATATAAACAAACAATAAAGCAACAATTAAACGGAGACCCTTCGCTAAAACAGCTCAATATTTATTCACTCAGGTCCTAAATACACATATGCATGCACATGTACACAAAACAGAGTTTGACAAAATTAGCATACACAGACAATGAGAATTTTACCGTACCTATTCTGAGTTTCTCCCTTTCCTACCTTAATTGTATAATACTTATTTCTAGGAAGGAAAGAAGGAAAATAACTGATGATCCTAGTTTTTAGGGGCAAATCTACATGATCAAAAGAAGAAAAAATGCAGAATTTTTTAAATGAAAAATAAATTCAATTATGAGTTAATTGAGTTAAAATGGTTCCAACTCTGAAACAAATCTCAAGACTATTCAACTTCATAGCTAGATGAAAATTTGGAATTGAAGAGAAGTCCTTTTAAATGTATCAAAAATATTGTTTCGTTAATGGCTGCTACAGTTAAACTTCAGTTAGAAAATAAAAAAACAAACTGAGGTAGTTAAATAATGATTATGAGAAGTGATTTGGGGGGAAAAAATAGAAGAACCCTCACTGTGTTTTCTATCATAACTGTGAGATCCTGGGAAGATTAATTATCCTATTTATTCTTCAGTTAAAATTCTAATTCATAGGATGAAGATAATGTTATTGGGTCATAACAGATAATGTGGTAGAGATTAAAGTACTGCATGTAAACCATTTAGCAGGGTGTTTAACAAATAAAAGCTAGCTTTAACTAATAGCTACAACACACCTACATCATCATTTTCACCAATATTCATTTTTTAATTTATTTTAATATTGTCATCATCATCGTCATCATTATCATCATCAATATAATCACCATATTCTCAAGTGAAGGTATGCATACCTGTTGGTCTTCATGAAAAATATCCAGTTAAGGTTAGATTGCTTTGTTTTCTTTGGTTTATGAAAACTTTACCTGTTCAGAGCTAGAATTGTCTCTTTTTTTAATATAAAGAAACCTCATTTAAATACACTAAATTTCCAGTTATTTTAGTATCATTTAGTACATCCATTCATGAATTCATTCGTCATATATTTATTGAGAACCAACTCAATGCCAATCTTTGAACAAGATTCTGCGAATGCAGACATAGCCATGAGATAATTCATGACTTCAGGGAATATGTTGTCTAAGATAATTTCAGCTGCAAGTAACAAAATACCAACTAGAGGTGACTCAAACTAAAACACCATTGATTATTTTACAAGACCAAGATAATCAATCTATAATACCTGCATTTGTATATTTGTGCCCTGCTTTCTTGCCCATTGCAATGAATAAACTGCCTATCATCCTTTAGAATGCCTATCCCTCCATCAAGATACTGATACATCCTCTCTGGTCTAACTCAACATTATTCCTAAAATTAGCTCCTCTCCTGAATCTTTAATTATTCCCTCTTGTGATACTGTGATTTACAACAAAAATACGTATTTGGTCATCCAGTTGACCAAAATGTATTTTTTGTATATATTTGGTTGTTTTTCAGGTTCCTGACTCACAGGGCCCAAAACTCTTGGAATTTCCTAAGTGTTGACAGTGACAAAAGTATCTCTTGTTATGATAATAAGGCGACTTTTGAACCCCACCTGAGGATGGGGCTGGTTGCCAGGAGAACCAACCATCTGATTAGAGGGTTGGAACTTTCAGTGTTACCCTCACCCCACCTCAAGGGAGAGGAGAGGGCCTGGATTTTGAATCAATTGCCAGTGGCCATCAATTTAGTCAATCATAACTATGTAATAAAGCTTCCATAAAGACCCAGGAGAACAGGGTTCAGAGAGCTTCTGGGTTGGTACTCTAGAGATTTGAAGAGAGTGGTGAGCTGGGAGAGAGCATGGAACCTCTGTGCTCTTTCCCCATACCTTGTCCTACGCATCTCTTCCATGAGGATGTTCATCTGTATCTTTTTACAATAAATCGGTAATCCAGTAAGTAAAATGTTTCTCTGAGTTCTGTGAGTGACTCTAGTGGATTAATTGAACCCAAGGTGCGGGTCCTTGGAACCTACAATCTGTACCCACTTGGTCAGAAGCACAGGTAACAACGTGGGTTTGCTACTGCTGTCTGAATGAGGGTGGGAAGTCTTGTGGGATTGAACCCTTAACCTGTGGAATCTGACTCTATCTTAAAGTATATAGTGTCATAATTGAATTAAATTGTAGGACACCCAGCTGGTGTCCAGAGCATTACTGGCATATGGAACCACTCTCCATGTTGGATTTGGGTCTAATAATTCCTTTACCTCTCTATTTAATCACTCTCAATAGTCTTCAAATATACCATATTATTTACCATCTCAAACAAAGTTTTTTATTGCACCCATACCACCCTCTGGCTTCCTCTTCATTCATTATTATGCTATGTTGATGAAACATTAAGCAGTCAATCTAAGAAAGAAATGGAAAATTTTAGTTGAGCTAAATTTGAAGATTATATCCCAGGAAGAGCATCTAAGAAAGCTCCAATAACTATTCCACCCCTTAGAAGACAAAGCACAGTTATATAAGATTTTTGAGACAGAGAGTTGTACATTAAATGTCATATTATTGACAGTTTACACAGTCCAGATCTAAGCATCACTATGGTCCCTTACAAAACCAAGTAGTGTTATGTTTTAAGGAGTTGTCTTATTGATGCTAGGAGAATGTTGCTCTTTGAGCTTGAGCAGGTATTTCTTCTGATTGGGAGAGGTTTGGTCAATGCATAATGCAGACACACAATATACGGTAGGTGGGAGAGAGGAGGCCAAATGGAAGAGAAAAAAAATTATGTTTAAGTTTTTCTTACCTTGCCATAAAATAACAATTTTATTTCAAGCTTTAATAGCAAAATTGTTTTAGGATGTTGTCTCTAGTCTGTTTTGTTTCCTCATCCTCTGATTATCTCTTAGGAAAAAAGTCCTCTCAGATTTTCTCCCCACCACTCAACTGATATTACTTTGGTGAAGATCACTAATAACCTCCACATCAACAAAGCATTGGTTCTCAGCAACAGTTCACTCAAAAATCTAGCAATATTTGACCTAACTAATTACTCCTTCATTCTTTCAGCATTTTTTTCTCCTAGCTTCTGAGTCATCATTCTTTCTCTTGAGTTGCTCTTTAGCTCACTAACCACTCTTTCTGAGCTTCCTTTGCTACTTCTTCCTCATCTTCCTCAATGTTGCAAACAATGCTGTGCCCAGGATCCAACATCAGATTTTTTTTCCTTTTGTCCTTTTGTCTCTAATCACTCTTACAGTGATATTGCTCAACTGAAAATATATAGATACCACTTACACATTGGCTAATTCCAAATTTACAGGACCTTAATAATCTCCCTGTACTTCAGGCTCAAGTAGCGGACCTCCTACTTAAAATCTCCACTGGGATTTTTATTTAACATCCTCAAATTTAACACATTTAAACTGCTAAAAGCTACCCCTCCCCCAGTAAATGGCACTTTCAGTCCAGACATTCAGGATAACAAAATCTTTCTCTGAAATTAACATCTAATCTATCAGTAATTCTTACCTAGTTTTCATAGAAATATATTCAGAAATTACACAGTCTTTGTTCCTCCACTGCTGCCACCCAAGTATAAGCCACCATCAGCTCTCACCTGGACCATTGAAACAGCCTTCCATCTAGTTCACTACTTCTACACTTGCCCTTTACAACCTGTTGTCCCAATATCAGTCACAATGGTTCCTATAAACCTAAATCAATCTATGTCACTCTTGCTTGTAAAGGATGCAATGGCTTCTTAGGTAACTGAGAGTAAAATCTAAAGTTCTTACCATGTACCACAAAGACTTAGTATTCTGATACTACCCCACGCTTATATTTTATAACTATCCCCACCCTCACTCTTTTTAATCTTCACTCACCTCCTTGCTATTTTTATCATGTTAGTCTCCATAATATCTTGTTAGTATATATTAATGTGTCGGTTCACTCTCTCACTCCTTCAGAAGACTTAGCATATTCTCTTCACTGCTTCTTGCCCAGTATCTAGCATAGAGACAGATAAAATTGATGAGTGGAAGAATAACAAGATACCGAGAGATAGGATGGTTACAAGATAAACTAAGTCAGAGGTTCAACAATTCCATAAATACTGAAGTATTTTCTCTTTTCTTTAATATTATATTGGTTTCAGGTGTAGAACATAGTGATTCAATTTTTTTAAATTTATTTTTGGCTGTGTTGGGTCTTCGTTGCTGCACGCAGGCTTTCTCTAGTTGCAGCGAGCGGGGGCTACTCTTCATTGTGGAGCACAAGCTCTAGGCACATGGGCTTCAGTGGTTGCAGCACATGGGCTCAGTAATTGTGGCTCATAGGCTCTAGAGTGCAGCCTCAGTATTTGCGGTACACAGGCTTTGTTGCTTCGCTGCATGTGGGATCTTCCCGGACCAGGGATCAAACCCATGTCCCCTGCATTGGCAGGTGGATTCTTAACCACAGCACCACCAGGGAATTCCAATACTGAAATATTTTCTGTATCTCTACTCTTCTCAGTATGTTGACTTAGGCCCTCATATGTTCTCCCATGATCAAAAGATTTTCTGCCATCATCCCAGTCATCCAGTATATAAGCAACAGTATACACTTAAAGAACTGGGCCATTTTTCCCGTGTATCTTCTATGATTAGAAAGGCAACTCCTTGCCTCAACGTCCTCAGCAGACGTTTCTCAGATCTAATTTCCCAGTACTGGGTCACGATTTATGTCACTCTGCAAATGCTTGCACTTCAAGTCTCGACTGTGGGTAGTGGGCTCTTATAGAAAGAAGAGGTGGATGGTTGTTAGGTAGCCTACTCTGCAACAAATAACTCACTATCTCAGGAATAAGTAGCAGCCCATTAGGGTAGACTTCTTAAGCAAATGATTATGTCTTTTTGTAAAATATATATTTTGATGCAGCCACTAAGACTGAGCTATTTTTATTATTGATTTTATACACCTATGTCAAAGTAGCGCTATCATACCATATTTTTTTAACTTTTAAAATGACTGAAACAACTTATCAATGACCTTATTTTATCTCTAAACCATCTTTCATTTAGGGTAACTATCACTTTCTCTTTTATTCCTTTTTGTATTGCTTTATTTCAACTTTATACAGTATTTTGACTAATGCAATAGGTTGAATGAGAAATCCTAGATTTTGAAAGTATACATGATATAGTTTTATTTTTCCTAAGAATAACTCTCATATTTCTATGTCCAATTAATCTTTCTCACTGGGTAGCAGGTTCCCTTCACAATATATCAATCTTATTCCATATTATTTCTGTCATTGTAACATTTTATTTGTTAACTAGTCTTATTCAGGTCCTTAACACTTAGTACTGATAATTTTAAAACTAATTTCATATATCATTCTTTTTTCTGCTTCCATGGGAGAATGGCCTTGAGGCTGTAGTGACCAACTATAGAGCCAATGTCATCACTGTCACCCCGACTGTTAGAGGGAGAAGAAAACCATATTTCTTGTGAGATACCCCATGGCTAGGTACCCATCCTTCCTTTACGTTGTAGTAATTGCTCCTTTCTTATTTGAACAATTCTATACCAGCCATGGGGAGTGTGTTCTGCTCTTTGGGTGACTTCCATTAATCTGTCAAACACTGACTTTTATTGTTTATCCTGTGGCAAGGGATCCAAATGTTGGCTCTCTCAAGGGAGGCATTATTGGTTCATCATGAGTCCCTAAGGGGACCTCTCCCTGCATCATCCCCAGGTAAAGGAGATCTGGCTCTAGTCTTCCACCACTTTTGCCCCTTAGTCTTCACAGTGGGTGAAGCCACCAACAACCTCTTTCTTTGCTCTGCAATTTCCACATTCAAGGGGAACCCTCTTTAAGATATACACAATGTTTTAGTTTCTAAAACTTTCCTTTGTGTCATTTCAGCCCATGAGAATCATGTGTCCATGTCATGTCAAATATAACAGGCAGTCTAAATTCAAATATGTTTTGAAGAATTTTCATTTTAAAGTTTTTTACCTTTGCTGTAACACAGCCACCATTTGAAAACCTCCCTGTCCGGAAAGAGGTCTTTAACAGAATCTCACATTATCCATTCACACTTGCAAAAGCAGAAAAGAAGGAAAAAAAGGAAATATATTTGTAAAGTCTCTCTGTAACTGAGTTGCTTCCATAATACTTAATCTCTAAAACTATTATTTTTTAAATATCTAAATAACATATATCTCCATAACAATAAGTACCACCATTTTAAGTCTTAGAAAATATTACAGGATTTAGTCTATGGATTGGAAATGAGAATAAGGAATCATATTATGGCTCATATGTCTTTCCCATCATTATTCATATCTGTATTTTATTGACTCACTTGGTAATATTAACACAATTAGACAGTTTACAACAAAAGGTGACACTCAGCCTTTAGGTTTGTTAATGGAAAAGAGAACATATACAGTTATTTAGTAGAGAAATATGCTACCAATTTAAAATATTACTTTAAGGAATAACTCTGATAATTTGAGAAATGAACTATTCAAAATTCAAGTGACTCTTAGAAAATTGAGAGGATAGCATGCTTTAAAAAATTGATGCCCTTCTCTTGAAAAGCTATATACACACAAGTCCTGAACATTTGTCTTTCATATATATTGAATTTGCATTCTATTCTGCACTCACAATGTCACTTCATCACCATCTTTTATTTTGGCTGTGCCATGTGGCTTGCAGGATCTCAGTTCTCCAGCCAGGGCCAGGGATTGAACTCGGGCCATGGCAATGAAAGGCTGGAATCTTAGCTCCTAGGCCATGGGGAACTCCCAGTCACCATCTTTATACTAAGGTTGATCCTCACTTCAGAGTGTGGGGTAATGTTTAACAAATTAAATGGAAATGAAAATAGGCAAACAATTGAATATTTTATACTTTCAGATATAGCAAAATGAAAGAGCTGCATCAAAATGACTATTTCAAATGTTAGAACCTGTCCCCAGCTATCTACAGTTTGCATCTATAACTTTTATTAGTTGCATGTTTTCCTTCTACTGGTTACTAACTTTTGTATTTTGAACCCACAAGTTAGTGTCTAGCTGAGAGAGTAACCTATAAATGATTTAAATGTAACAAATGACTGCAAAAAACATGTAGTTTTTAAGTCAGATATTGTTGGATAGAAACACTTATTTCTGTTATAAATGTCCTTTCTTTTCCACATCCCGTTACCAATTTATACAACTAGAAAACAAACAAGGACAAATTACCTGCACTAAAAATCTATATTGAAGGATGCTACCCTTCACAGCTTACAACACTAGAACAAAGCATCATTAACAGCAAGAACTCTTAATAGTGATTTCTAACTGGTGATTTGCCCAGAACCAATTTAAATAGCATGTCTCTGGAACAAATAGTGTTGTAGTTACAATAAGATACCTTAGGCATCATTGAAAATCCTACATATGACAATAATGTGTAGGGCTAAAAAAAAAAAAAAAGCCATAATTTAAAAATAATAGAGAGGAGTACGTAAATGCATTTTTCAATAAAAGACTGAATTTTCACTTTGCAGTGTTTAATTTTTTTTCCTCTTTAAAAATATAGACATTATTACTTTCTTCTTGGTGATTACATACTTCTGAAACCACCAAATTCACAATTTACTCAATCTTTGGGGGTTTGTTGTTGTTTTTTGGGTTTTTTTGGCAAGGGGCGATGGTTGTTTTCTCTTTTTTTTGGCTACACATTTGAGAAATTTTGATTTTTTAAGGATACTTGTACATAATGTGTGCACAGCCACTTTGTTCTTGGTTTGTAAATTAACTTTTATAAACTTTATCTTTTTTATGCATTAAACAAAACCAAGTTTCTTAAGGCTACCTTTGTTTTCCCTCCTGTACCTCTTGAGCCTTGAACTTTGACCTCTGCAACAATAAAGCAGCATTTCTATGACACACTCAAGGTCATTTTTTCAAGAAAAACAATGCACAGAGTTGTTAATTTTTTTTTTTTTTTTTTTTTTTGTGGTACGCGGACCTCTCATCGCTGCGGCCCCTCCTGCCGCGGAGCACAGGCTCCGGACACGCAGGCCCAGTGGCCACGGCCCCTGCGCTCAGCTGCTCCGCGGCATACGGTATCCCTCCGGACCGGGGCACAAACCCGCGTTCCCCGCATCAGCAGGCGGACCCCAACCACTGCGCCACCAGGGAAGCCCAAGTTGTTAAATTTTTAAGAGTTGCATTCAAAAGATGCATTACTCAGAATTCTCTAGTTTGAATCAATTCTTGCAAAGTACCCCTACTGTAATTTGTGAAATGATGCTGTGTCCTAAAGTGTATACTTTTCACTAATAGACAATTTATTATGGTACATCAGCATGATTTCTGTTTAGATAATACACCACTACCTTCTGCTAATCAATCATTAGGTGACTGAATTTCTTTTGCAGTTATTAAAAAATCTTGAATTTCTAAATCTGTAGAATAAAACTTTTTAAAATAATATATATATATATATATATATATATATATATATATATATTATACAGCCGTCCCTCTGTATCCATGGGAGATTGGTTCCAGGACACCTTAGGGATACCAAAATCCATAGATGCACAAGTCATTTATATAAAATGGCACAGTATTTTCATAACCTATACACATCCTCCATCCTCCCATATATTTTAAATCTCTAGGTCACTTATAATAGCTAATACAATATAAATGTTATGTAAAACAGTTACGAGCCCACAGCAAGTCCTAGTTTTGCTTTTGGGTCTTTCTGTAATATTTTTTCTGTATATTTTTGATCTGCAGTTGGTTGCATACACAGGTATAGAACCCATGGATGTGCAGGGTATTGTGATGTGTGTGTGTGTACATGTATTGCATGTAGCCAGAGTATGCACAACTCAGGGCATCATATATTTTAAACAAAAGTTTAAATATCACTGAAGGATCAAATAAAAATGATATCCATAATATTTGATAAAAGTCAAAAGGGGAAATGTATTTTGACAATATATTTTTAGTGTTAATATAGAATAGAATATAATAGAACCTACATTTTCAGGTTTAAGCAAAAATATTTTTAAAATACTGATGCATTATATATTACATATTAAAAATATAATGTAACAAAAATATCCAAGAGGGTCAAAGAACTGGGCTTGGATACTACACAATTAGGAATAGGACAGGAAAATACCCAGCAGTGGCAGGTCAGGTTACCCAGGAGGAGTGGAAGATTAGCATGCAGTACATTAACTGGAGGACTTTTAGGATTAACATGTATATGAAGCTTAAGAAACATATTTTGAGCAGAGGAAGAAGTTGGGTGGTGATACATCACAGCAATCTCAGACAATTCGATCAGTAGGTAAGAAGAGGAGATGGCCCTTTCCCAGTAGCATGACCTTTTATAGCCTTGCATTGATCAACTATATTATATAAAGGGTGCCCCTGGAAATGGCTATAAGGTTGGAGAAATGGCTTTCTTCGGGTGATGGTTGGTAGTTCCTGGAGAGGGCTGCCTGTAGAGATGTCTGTTGACAGTACCTGATACCTGGAAGACTGGTTTCTAGGTGGCACTGCATAGAGTGTACTAAACCCTCTATTATAAAGGGATGTTCTCAGGAAATACCGCTGCCATCACTGACCAGCATCTGGCCCTATTACCTTAGATGCCAAATGATAACAACTCCCCCATTATTCCTTCAGAGGTTCTTAAGGTCTCTGTCACAATGCTTAAAAGGATCACTAATGACTCCATGCACTATTACCCCTTCAAATTGTTTTCCTTCCAACTTCAACTTTCTCACAGGAGAGTCAACCCCATGAAAATTAAGTCATATGAAAGTCTTAAATTGTAGTAGCTGAACTTTCAGAAACTGTAGGAGAAGCGATCAATCTAGGATAACATTGCAATAAGTACAAAATTTGAGTAAATACATATTTGGTGTTTTGACTATTCAAAAGCCATGTATATCCCCATTTAGCTGTCCATGTAATAGCTATAAGAATCTGATCTTACTAAACACAATGCAACTATTCCTCATAAAAAATAAAATTTCAATCACACAACTCTCCCCCAAAAGGTGAACCGATGTACAATATTACCGCAACTATTTCTACCTGACATTCATTTCTCTTCTAGTTTAGTCAAAATAATCTCATTTACAGTTTCTGGAAACTTTTTATCAAAGTATGAAGTCAATGATCTTTGTAGTATAGTTAATAAAGCATCTTATTCCAAATTTCTAGAAAATGCAAGTATATATATTTTTTACAGATGGGCACCCAGCAGTGCCAATAACAAGGTCAGATTGATGAGTGATACTCTGTGTTAAGTCTGTGCAACCCCTGCTCTTTGTATCATAATCAATCATTTTATGAGGCAAGAGTTTTTGTTGATAGCCACAGAGCATGTCACCTTGCCTGCCTGACTTTGCAACGGTATTTTGTTCTCAATAAAACATTTTAACATTCTATGTCCATCTTGAGAGGGGATCTGTACACCTTTTGACCCAATCCACTTACTACCCATCCCCCAAGCTTTTTCCTTTCAAATCCCTGATAATCTGTCAAAATCATTAGTGCTTGCATGGAGTCTGTGTATATCTTTACCTTAGACCTCCTCTCCTTCCAGTCGATATTGAAATTTGGCATGCTGCTAGATGTTCCCCCAATGGGAAAGATTTGTTTTCTATGCTCTTTTTTGAGGGCCCCTGTGTGTGTCACTAAAGAACTACAGTATTTACCTTCCTATTGCTGCTAACTTATCAAGCAGAATCATCATTAAATCAGGTTCACTTAAACCTCATTCAAAAGGTCATAACGAATTCTTCGTGAAAATTCATCACAAAAGTGAGTAGTATGAGAAGAGGCAGTGAAATTGACATACTAATAGTATAGTATTCAATAGGTTTTCAAATCTAGCCTTGAGGCATAATTCCATATGATCATGAAGAATTACATAACACACTTGATTATGTTTTGGTGGACCAGAGAACTTGGGCCATGTCATTGTTGGATGACCAAGGGTCAGGTTAGGGTTTCTACATGGGCACAATAGCAAGCCAGGAATTGCCTCTAAATTGAAAATGCTTATTTGCTCAACAAAACATGACATTGTTAAAATGAAAACAAATAACAGCAACAGTAACAAAATCTTATATTTCTTTGCTGTGATTAATCTATCTAAGCTTTCCTTGGAGAGCATACATCACAATTTGCACACTCACTAAGTTTTAACAATGGATCCTCAGAATAAAGTACTACTGATGCTTGTACTTGAGTCTTGGTCAGCTTGACATTGCTATAGCTTACAACCTACAGTTCATGCAGGAAATTCAAGAGACCAAATCTGGTACAGTTATCTCAAAAAAAATAAAGAGAATTATCCAAAGTGTAGCTTCTTTCAAATCGAGGAAGATATAACACAGAGAATGTAATTTGGTAGAACACTCAGAAAGTAACGGAGACAGCAAGAACCTGAATTTTCATGTGGCTTATCTCCATTTCCCAAGCACAAAAGTAATTTAACAAGGACTCTAAAGTACCTGTGACTTTCTATCCACCTGGACATATCATCTTAAATAATTGATACAGCAAACTAATGGGATGCCCTATGTGAGGTTAAAGTGACCAAAATCTCTATGAACAAAATTATCATGAAGCTAGAGAACAGATAAAAACCTGAGCCAATATTGTAAAAGTTGTTAAAGAGAAAACCACAGTTCCAAAATGACTTCACTTGCCCTGAATCCCATGGTACAAAACCTGGATTTAATACCCAACCTAACTGCAGTTTCCACTTTCCCAGGAATGTAACCTTAATCAGCCAGTTTGGAATTTTCTAGGCAGCACCAATGAGGTAAATCTGTCACAGGGAGCCCACACCTCTGCCCAAGAAAGAAGAGATAATCTCTTCAAATTTACTTAGTTGAATTTTCCTTTTTAACAGATTTGATGGCAGTGATGGGATCCAAAGCAAACTTCCAATGGCACTCAGGATCAATGAGAAACACAAGCATGATGCCCTGTAATTTCCTCTCAGTTTGAGCTCTGCTCTTTTTTTTTTTTTTTTTTTTTGTGGTACGCGGGCCTCTCACTGTTGTGGCCTCTCCTGCTGTGGAGCACAGGCTCTGGACGCGCAGGCTCAGCGGCCGTGGCTCATGGGCCCAGCCACTCCGCGGCATGTGGGATCCTCCCTGACTGGGGCACGAACCCATGTCCCCTGCATTGGCAGGCGGACGCTCAACCACTGCGCCACCAGGGAAGCCCCCTGAGCTCTGCTCTTTTTGAATTCAAGCTGGCAGACAGTTCTGTCCAGAGCCAAGAACCTAGACTTTCAGACCACAGTTCCCAGGTTTTTGAGTGAAAAACTCTAGAAAACTTCCACACTGGAAACTGCTGATAGTTTAATCTGCAATTCCCCATTTGTTTGGAATCCTTCCCCAGATTTCACGTTGGGAACTGTTGGTGGCAGCTGCAATTCTCCATTTTTGTTTGGAATCAGTCTGCAGCCCCCTTCTTTGAGGTCTGCTGGTTCCATTCTTTCCTCAGTCCAAGGTTCCACAGTACTTGGTGGTGGTGCAGAAAGGGCCTTTTCTTGGCCAGAAATACTCATTAATATCACTTGATTACTCCCAATATATTAAGGTGCAAGTTTGTTTGTCTTGTTTTGTGTAAATAAAGGCTCATTGCTACTGGGATCCTTTACAACCAAAGAGTTGAGCAAACCACCTTCCAGTACACCCACTTATTTTACACCTGAGAACTATGATCCCAGAAGCTGTAGACATTTACAAAAATGGCAAAATCTTTCCAAACTTGTTTTGTGTCCTGAGAACATGGCTTGGTAGCCATCAGGTTGGCAGCTCTAAAATATGGCCAAATAGAAATGTGAGTTGCACCCCATTTATGACTAGACATAACTGGATAGAAATGTGGATTAAACTCCACTGTGGCCAGGGACCCACCAAAGTACAGCCGGCCCTCCAGGGAATTACGATGGCCATTATAAGAACATTTGAAATAGATAATATCATTTTAAAAGTGCACGTAAAAGCAATCCTGGGAGATTCACATTCCATAGACAGAATGTGTCCATCTCAAAAAACTTGAGAGCAACCTGAAATATGGGGTGGTTAGTTTTTATGAGTGGGGTGATTTCATAGGCTAACAAGTGAGAGGATTATTCCAACTATTTTGGGGAAGGGGCTGGGATTTCCAGGAATTGGGCCACCACCCACTTTTTGGCCTTTTATGGTTGGCCTCAGAATTGTCATGGCATCTGTGGGTGTGTCATTTAACATGCTAATGTATTATAATGAGTGTATAATAAGGCTCAAGATCTACTGGAAGTCAAGTCTTCCACCATCTTGGGCGTAGTAGGTTCTAACTGGTTTTTGTGGTCCCCTATTCATTTAATGATTGTGTCATTCATTCTTAATGGTTGTGCCCTGCCCCCTTCCTTTCTGTCTCAACATGATCTGGGATAATCTTTGGTAAACAAAAGCTAGGGTTTCAGTTTGTTGGTTTAATTAACAAACATGTCCTTAATGTTATCAACATTAGATATCAATATAATGCAGATAAACAACTTTTATTCTACTAGGGTTTGGTAGTCAAATTCATGTTATCTCTGTTGCAAAATTTTTAGAAAAATAAAATAAAATAATTTAGAATGATAGCTCATTTTTTCTAATGTCTCATGAAGTTTTCATGGGTAATATAAACATGATTGTTGAGAGCAAGCAACTTAGGTAGATGTAAGTGGGATAAGAGTTTGTAGAGAAACTTTTTAGCAAGTTATATTTTATGTGTACTTAAAAATATCTTCCAAAATCTTTTTGGCAACTCAAAACTTAGGTTTGCTAAGTTAAATTAAATGATAGATATTAAATATCTAGATCATTTCCAAATAAAATAAAATAAAATAGTGAAACAATTATTGAACATACATTTATCTACTTTTGGCTTCCCATTGCAGAGAAAGTAAAGATTAATTTGGTTCTAGTGGTACACATGATTTGTGTCATGTTGAAAGATTATACTGTGAAGAAGCACATTTCTAGAAATTATGAAATGTATTCATAAATTTGCCAATCTAAAAAAAATCGACATATGGTTCACAATTGCTTAATTCTTAGTTTTTACTAGAAATTAAGTTTTCTAATGGTTAATAATTCTAGTTAATATATGTAATTAAAGCAATTAGAGGTAATAAGGGAAACAAATGCATGCAAGGAAAGTAGAATATGTTTGGGGGTTAAGAAAAATTATGAGATATGGAGATGCATTCTTGTTAAGGAAAATGAGAGTAATTTTATCTAAAAGCAAAACTTTATTTTAGCTCTGGTTATTTCCAGAATGGGAAGGAAGAAAGTGAAGGGCAAACTATGCACATAGGAAGTGGGAAGAGAAAATGAGAGAGAGAAAAGGAATCTTGTGTATTCAAGCTGGCTAAAATTGAACTGTTATTATAGGAGGTTTAAGAATAAGCTTTAATATCAATAGTGTACTTATGTAAAACAGGAACTTAACTTCTTACCTCTCCTAAAAGGACAAAATTTTCTTGGACTATAGGTCTGCTCTTGATAATAAGAGATTTTGAAAGTTTTCTTCTTTACTTTTAAAAGTAATCTGCCTAGAACCCAAGGATTCTGTATTTTGCCAAAATAATTCCCTGTGTTTATCAGGTCTTTGATTACTTGAATCTAGTGTCCTCAACATTAAAACAGCAAGTTTTGCTCACAACTATGTAACCTCCTGATTGCTGTCCTCAAAACTGAGGCTCACATCAAAAGAACTGAACTTGAGTATCAGGGAAATGCTCTTGCTGACTTTAACGTAACAGCAGTAGATTCTATAAAGATTGTGGCATGTGTGGCTAATGTCTTATCCTCCTTCTGCAAAAAAATGATCCCTCATTGCCAGAATTTTGCCATTCTGATTTCCTTGTGGCAACAAGGCAACAGTCTGCTTCTGAATCAAAGAAATTAAGATGGGTAAACAATGGCTGTAAATTAAACAAACAGTTGGGACTATGGAAAACCCAAGACTGCTGCTTGGTTCTTCCCATCTCCCTGGCAAATCCCATTTCTGGTTTTTACACCTCTTTATTCACCATAGAGCATTTAAGATGACTCAAATTTTGAATAGACTTTGGTGGAGAAACTCCTATAAAACTGCAAAGACAAATTACCAGCAGTGTATGACCTGCCAGATCCATAATCATGGAAAAATCATTTTTGTCCCAGCAGCCTCAGACTTCCTTTCTCTGGACCCTTGGAACACCTGCAGCTGGACTTCATTCACCTGCCATTCAGTATGAGTTATCCATATGTTCTTGTTATGTATGTTTTCCAGATGGATTGAAACCTCCCCCTATCTCAAGGCTGATACCCTCATGGTGGCAAAGAAACAGTTAGAAAATGTGTTTCCCACTTGGAGTATACCTTCCACAATCTCCAGTGATCAAGGCCCAGACTTCACTGGGCAAATCATACAAGCATTAGTGAAAACCTTGCAAAGTTCTTGGAATCATCAGGCAAGGTTGGGATAACTAATGGAAAAACTGGATTCAAGCAGAATGAAAAATTAATAATATGGAATTGAACAAACTGATGACAATGATTATAATTTTATGACTTTGTGTCTAAAATATTGCTTTTTTAAATTTTTTTTCAGGTTTAAAGAGATCTTTTCTCTTAAGCATTCTTATTATCAGTGATATTGCTATTATCAGCAGTACAGCCTGTAGTGATTGTGTCTCACCCCACTAAGTATTTAGTTTTGTGTTTTTCACAGTGCTGATGAAATGAAAGAAAGCTGCAGGTACTAGTTTAAGACCCCTGCCCTGAGGTATCTGGCCTTATTATATTGTCCAGGGATACATTGAATAATGTCAAGTAGAGGAGTGACAGAATCAAAAAAATATTTCAAGAAGTTCAATCTGATCATGGTCTTTTTTTTTTTTTTTTTTTTTTGCGGTACGCAGGCCTCTCACTGTTGTGGCCTTTCCCGCTGCGGAGCACAGGCTCCGGACGCGCAGGCTCAGCGGCCATGGCTCACGGGCCCAGCCGCTCCGCGGCATGAGGGATCTTCGCGGACTGGGGCACGAACCCGCGTCCCCTGCATCGGCAGGCGGACCCTCAAGCACTGCGCCACCAGGGAAGCCCTGATCATGGTCTTTAAATAAATGTGCGGACAAAATTATTCAAGTCCCTCCTTTTAAGCACCATTAAGGATTATCTGTGGAAAAGGATATTAAGTTTGAACTCTACCCTTTCACCTCTCCAGGCTTGCTTCTTTAGATCAATCACATTATGGTATTTTTCTCCTTTTTCATTCTGTTAGGTAGTTAGTCAGACATTAGCAGCAAGGAGGTAACAGTGGAGAAGAGATACAAGGGGAATGATCAAGTCACACCCCAACCATCTGGGTACCTTCCCCTGACATTAGCAGCAAGAAGGTTACCGTGGCGAAAGACAAGAGGGGAATAGTCAACTTACACCCCAACCATCTGGGGACTCTCCCTTGACCCCACCCAGAACAGGCAAAACTTTGGTCGTGTGGTGGGCAATTTATTCTGATAAAGAGGGAGCACAGTGACATGAGGGGACTTTCCCGGGCTGTGCATGCCCAGGCCAAATAGGCCTACAGCCTTTAGTAAACCCAAACTCATTATACCATCATTATAATAAAATATGCGTAAAAATAATAAAATAAAATAAAATAAAATAATAATAAAAAAATAATAAAATCTGCATGTGGTTTTGCCCCTCCCCCCCCGTCCCGTGGGCTTTTCTTAGTGAATCAAGGGTAAGGTGAGGGCATGCGCAATAACGTACTTGTTATGTAACTGGGGACTGTCAATCAAATAATGATCCCCTGTCACTCACCCATGATCGCACCCCACCTCCTCACAGAACACTCCTTATAAACACCCTAAAGCCTGTACAGGAGCGCTGGTTTCACTTCACAGAAACAGCCTGCTCTCCCTCTGAGAGTGTAAATGTGCTTTAATAAACTTTGCTTTGCTTAAGCCCGAAATAGTAGTCTGCAGCTCTTTGCTGCTATCACAAGGACCGAGATTGCTGGTTCAGGTCTTCCACTGACCTCCTCGGTTGAAGCCATTTGACACAATGCACACCAACCCAGTAACAATTCATGTTTCCAAATTACTTACAGTTAATCTTCAGTCATATAGTAAAGATATCCAAAAATGCATTTGCTCAAGCAAGATAGAAGTTTATTTCTCACTCATGTAACAGTCCCTAGTGGGTGGGTAGAATTTGCTCCAAAAACTACTTCAAGAACTTTCACCAGTTGGGCAGCTGTTCCATCGACAGCATGCAAATTCCAAGCCCACTCTAGTCATCACTGTTTCCAGTCAGCGGAAAGGAAAACAAAGGGATACGTCTACTGCTAGTTTGTTTTTTTTAAGAGAATGAGGTAGAATTTGAACATACACTAATGTTCACATTCCATGAGTAAGAACTTAGTCATATAACCACAAATAAGATTGAGTAATGTAGTTTTTTCCAGAAAATCAAGTGCCCAGCAAGGGGAAAACACACTGAGGATGTGAGATCCGGGATAACCAAGGTCTTCACACGTGTTTCCATTTGTCTACTGTTCTTCACACAAACTGAAATATAACCTTTTGGAATCCACTTTATTTTCACGTTCCTCATGAAGATATAAAGATTTCAAAATAGTATATTCTGTATTCCAAAAAAGCTTAGCAGAGAGAAGGAGTCTGTGAGAATATTAAATGTCTTGGATTTTGTATTAAATTATCAATTGTACTTTGGTCTTCTTGGTAGAATAATATAATTCTGAGTATTTGGATTTTTAATCTTTTTTAATTGAGATATAATTGACATATAACATTATAATAGTTTAAGGTGTACAACACAATTATTAAATACTTTTTATATATTGTGAAATGATCACCATGAAAAGTCTAGTTAACATCCATCACCATACATAGTTACAATTGTTTTCTTGTGATAAGAACTTTTAAGATCTATTCTCTCAGAAATTTTGATTTTTAACTTTTAATTTTGATTCTCTGAATCTCAATATTTTCTAGCAAAATATCAATACTTTTATTGTTTCCTGAGTATATCCTATTTTACGTAGACCATACCTAACAGAAATTGAGAGGGGAAAATGGCTTTATATGCTTTTTGCTTGTCACCTTAAATTTATTTGAAGATTTTGGTTGGTTGATTGGTTGGTTAAGGAGATAAGGAATGGGAAGTTTCAACAATAAAACTCAAGTCACAATATGTTCTTTTCTTCAGATGGAATAGAACATTTTCAACTGCATTTCTGTGGGAGTCAGTCTTCAAGGGGTCCTTGATGAATATCAGGTCCTGCTTCCTGATATTCGTAGTCATTGGCAGTCTCCCTCACATTGAGTAGGACTAACATGTGTAACAAATAGGATATTGAAGAAAAGGTGAAGTGTAATTTTTAAGGCTAGGTCATAAAAAGCATGTGAGTTCTGTCTTTCTGAGTGAAGACAAGAGTATGTTATGAGATACTGGGTTAGCCAAAACGTTCGTTCAAGTTTTCTGTAACAGTTTCCAGAAAAACACGGATGAAATTTTTGGCCATCCCAATACTTTAGGTGACAATTAACCAGTACCACACAGTGAGCCATCTTGAAGGCAGATCTTGCAAATGGTAATTAGGTTGTGAATATTGCATGCCATATCAGTAAACAAAGAATTTCACAGTCATCAGCGATTACAGCCACAGCCAGCAGATGGTGAGCTAGAGAGCCCTGAGGTAAGTCAGGAAGGATTAGAATACCTGCCATCTAGCAGCAATCAGACTGCAGACACTCCCCACAGTGAGCTCTGAGGAAACTCAGGAAGTGAAAACAGAGGATACTGGTCCCAGATAGCTAAGATACATAGCAAAGGAATGATTTCAGTGAGTCCAGACTCTCGCATCTTCCCATATATAGAAAAGCACAAAATTCATTAAACTTAAGATTTCTAGTTTTTTTTTAATTAACAATAAACTTTTGATGTTCAGACTACCTGTCCTTTGTTACAAAACTCATATATCCTGGCTCCCTCCCTTGCCTCTTCAGAGCAGTTCTCTCAGGGTTACTTGAGATGCTGTCTCTCAGGATTGAAGTCCTAAAAATTCCCACCAAATAAAACATAACTGTCAACTTTTAGGTTGTGAATAATTTTTTAGTTGACAGAAACAATGACAAGCCTTCAGATAACTGCAGTTTTGGTTGCATCTTAAGTGAATATCATGAGATACCTCAAGCCACAACCCTCCAGCAAAGCTGCTTCTGTATTCCTGATCCACAGAAACTATGAGATGAATAATAATAATTTATTATTTTAGACCACTGAGTTTTTGATACCGAGCAGGACCCTGTGGGGCTCCTGGGAACAAAACCTTTCTGTGTCTGCCATTTCTTTGATTACAGAAAATAGCCTTCACTCAGCCTCCATGACCTTCTCTGAGTTCCAACTGGGCAGATTGAAGCAGTTGTTAGTTAAGGAAGGGAGGGGATGCCAGACAAGAGAGAAACAAACAGTCAAGAGAAACAACAGTACAGCCTGGGGCAATGTGCTGGCTCCCCATTAAAGGATACACACACAATATCTTTGAGCTGTTTTCTAGATTTTGAAACACCCTCCAGGTGGGAGAAGTTAAAGATTAATGAATGATGGTATGCCGCCCACAAGCATGTAGACCCAAGACCAGTCAGAAGCTGAAGGTTGATAATGCTGACTCCTACTTAGCTCACCACCAACCCATCAAAGAATGTCCTCGAGTAGAACACGCCCTCTTTAAACAATTACTGTAAAACTACTCACTATCCTCTCCAAGTGGGGACAAATAGTTTTTGAAGGCAAGAGCCTGCTGTGTCCCTCATTTCCTTGCAAAGTAATAAAGCTATCCTTTTCTACCCAAAACTCTCTCTAAGATTCGATTTGGCACAGGTGTACAGAAAAGTTGAGTTTTGGCGCCATTTTTATTATTATTATTTTTCTTATTTATTTATTTATTTTTACATCTTTATTGGAGTATAATTGCTTTACAATGGTGGCTAGTTTCTGCTTTATAACAAAGTGAATCAGTTATAAATATACATATGTTCCCATTTCTCTTCCTTCTTGCGTCTCCCTCCCTCCCACCCTCCGTATCGCACCCCTCCAAGCGGTCACAAAGCACCGAGCTGATCTCCCTGTGCTATGCGGCTGCTTCCCACTAGCTATCTACCTTACGTTTGGTAGTGTATATATGTCCATGCCTCTCTCTCCCTTTGTCACAGCTTACCCTTCCCCCTCCCCATATCCTCAAGTCCATTCTCTAGGAGGTCTGTGTCTTTATGCCTGTCTTACACCTAGGTTCTTCATGACATTTTTTTTCCCTTAAGTTACATATATATGTGTTAGCATATGGTATTTGTCTTTCTCTTTCTGACTTACTTCACTCTGTATGACAGATTCTAGGTCTATCCACCTCATTACAAATAGCTCAATTTCATTTCTTTTTATGGCTGAGTAATATTCCATTGTATAAATGTGCCAAATCTTCTTTATCCATTAATCTGATGATGGACACTTAGGTTGTTTCCATCTCCTGCCTATTGTAAATAGAGCTGCAATGAACATTTTGGTACATGACTCTTTTTGAATTATGATTTTCTCAGGCTATATGCCCAGTAGTGGGATTGCTGGGTCATATGATAGTTCTATTTGTAGTTTTTAAGGAACCTCCATACTGTTCTCCACAGTGGTTGTACCAATTTACTTTCCCACCAGCAGTGCAAGAGTGTTCCCTTTTTTGCACACCCGCTCCAGCATTTATTGTTTCTAGATTTTTTGATGATGGCCATTCTGACTGGTGTGAGAAGATATCTCATTGTAGTTTTCATTTGCATTTCTCAAATGATTAATGATGTTGAGCATTCTTTCACGTGCTTGTTGGCAGTCTGTATATCTTCTTTGGATAAATGTCTATTTAGGTCTTCTGCCCATTTTTGGATTGGATTGTTTTTTTTTTATTATTGAGCTGCATGAGCTGCTTTTAAATTTTGGAGATTAATCCTTTGTCAGTTGCTTCATTTGCAAATATTTTCTCCCATTCTGAAGGTTGTCTTTTGGTCTTGTTTATGGTTTCCTTTGCTGTGCAAAAGCTTTGAAGTTTCATTAGGTCCCATTTGTTTATAGGAGGTGGGTCAAAAAGGATCTTGCTGTGATTTATGTCATAGAGTGTTCTGCCTATGTTTTCCTCTAAGAGTTTGATAGTTTCTGGCCTTACATTTAGGTCTTTAATCCATTTTGAGCTTATTTTTGTGTATGGTGTTAGGGAGTGATCTAATCTCATACTTTTACATGTACCTGTCCAGTTTTCCCAGCACCACTTATTGAAGAGGCTGTCCTTTCTCCATTGTACATTACTGCCACCTTTATCAAAGATAAGGGGACCATATGTGCATGGATTTATCTCTGGGCTTTCTATCCTGTTTCATTGATCTATATTTCTGTTTTTGTGCCAGTACCATACTGTCTTGATTACTGTAGCTTTGTAGTATAGTCTGAAGTCAGGGAGCCTGATTCCTCCAGCTCCATTTTTCGTTCTCAAGATTGCTTTGGCTATTCTGAGTCTTTTGTGTTTCCATAAAAATTGTGAAATTTTATGTTCTAGTTCTGTGATAAATGCCAGTGGTAGTTTGATAGGGATTGCATTGAATCTGTAGATTGCTTTGGGTAGTAGAGTCATTTACACTACGTTGATTCTTCCAATCCAAGAGCATGGTATATCTCTCCATCTATTTATATCATCTTTAATTTCTTTCATCAGTGTCTTATAATTTTCTGCATACAGGTCTTTTGTCTCCTTAGGTAGGTTTATTTCTAGATATTTTATTCTTTGTGTTGCAGTGGTAAATGGGAGTGTTTTCTTGATTTCACTTTCAGATTTTTCGTCATTAGTGTATAGGAATGCCAGATATTTCTGTGCATTAATTTTGTATCCTACTACTTTACCAAATTCATTGATTGGCTCTAGTAGTTTCCTGATGGCATCTTTAGGATTCTCTATGCATAGTATCATGTCATCTGCAAACAGTGACAGCTTTACTTATTCTCTTCCAATATGGATTCCTTTTATTTCCTTTTATTCTCTGATTGCTGTGGCTAAAACTTCCAAAACTATGTTGAATAATAGTGGTGAGAGTGGGCCACCTTGTCTTGTTCCTGATCTTGGTGGAAATGCTTTCAGTTTTTCACCACTGAGGATGATGTTGGCTGTGGGTTTGTCGAATATGGCCTTTATTATGTTGAGGACAGTTCCCTCTATGCCTACTTTCTGCAGGTTTTTTATCATAAATGGGTGTTCAATTTTGTCAAAAGCTTTCTCTGCATCTATTGAGATGATCATATTTTTTTCTCCTTCAACTTGTTAATATGGTTTATCACATTGATTGATTTGCATATATTGAAGAATCCTTGCATTCCTGGAATAAACCCCACTTGGTCATAGTGTGTGATCCTTTTAATGTGCTGTTGAATTCTGTTTGCTAGTATATTGTTGAGGATTTTTGCATCTATGTTCATCAGTGATATTGGCCTGTAGTTTCCTTTCTTTGTGACATCCTTGTCTGGTTTTGGTAACAAGGTGATGGTGGCCTCGTAGAATGAGTTTGGTAGTGTTCCTCCCTCTGCTATATTTTGTAAGAGTTTGGGAATGATTGGTGTTAATTCTTCTCTAAATGTTTGTTAGAACTCGCCTGTGAAGCCATGTGGTCCTGGTCTTTTGTTTCTTGGAAGATTTTTAATCACAGTTTCAATTTCAGTGTTTGGTATTGTTCTGTTCATATTTTCCATTTCTTCCTGATTCAGTCTTGGTAGGTTGTGCATTTCTAAGAATTTGTCCATTTCTTCCAGGTTGTCCATTTTATTGGCATGGAGTTTCTTGTAGTAATCTCTCATGATCTTTTGTATTTCTGCAGTGTCAGTTATTACTTTTCCTTTTTCATTTCTAATTCTACTGATTTCAGTGTTGTCCCTTTTTTTCTTGATCAGTCTGGCTAATGGTTTATCAATTTTGTTTATCTTCTCAAAGAACCACCTTTTAGTTTTATTGATCTTTGCTATCATTTCCTTCATTTCTGTTTCATTTATTTCTGATCTGATTTTTATGATTTCTTTCCTTCTGCTAACTTTGGGATTTTTTTTGTTCTTCTTTTTCCAATTGCTTTAGGTGCAAGTTTATGTTGTTTATTCGAGATGTTTCCTCTTTCTTAAGGTCGGATTGTATTGCTATAAACATCCCTCTTAGAACTGCTTTTGCTTCATCCCATAGGTTTTGGGTCATTGTGTCTCCATTGTCATTTGTTTCTGGGTATTTTTTTATTTCCTCTTTGATTTCTTCAGTGATAACTTCGTTATTAAGTAGTATATTCTTTAGCCTCTGTGTGTTTATATTTTTACAGATCTTCTCCTGTAATTGATATCTAGTCTCATAGTGTTGTGGTTGGAAAAGATACTTGATACAATTTCAATTTTCTTAAATGTACCAAGGCTTGATTTGTGACCCAATATATGATCTATCCTGGAGAATGTTGCATGAGCACTTGAGGAAAATATGTATTCTGTTGTTTTTGGATGGAATGTCCTGTAAATATCAATTAAGTCCATCTTGTTTAATGTATCATTTAAAGCTTGTGTTTCCTTATTTGTTTAAATTTTGGATGATCTGTCCATTGGTAAAAGCAGGGTGTTAAATTCCCCTACAATGAATGTGTTTCTGTCAATTTCCCCTTCTATGGTTCAGTATTTGCCTTATGTATTGAGGTGCTCCTACATTGGTTGCACAAATATTTACAATTGTTATATCTTCTTCTTGGATCAATCCCTTGATCATTATGTAGTTCCCTTCTTTGTCTGTTGTAATAGTCTTTATTTTAAAGTCTATTTTGTCTGATATGAGAATTGCTACTCCAGCTTTCTTTTGGTTTCCATTTGCATGGAATATCTTTTTCTATCCCCTTACTTTCTGTCTGTATGTGTCTCTAGGTCTGAAGTGGTTTGCTTGTTGACAGCATGTATATGGGTCTTGTTTTTGTATCCATTCAGCCAATCTGTGTCTTTTGGTGGGGGCATTTAGTCCATTTACATTTAAGGTAATTATCGATATGTATGTTCCTATTCCCAATTTCTTAATTGTTTTGGGTTCGTTATTGTAGGTCTTTTCCTTCTCTTGTGTTTCTTTCCTAGAGAAGTTCCTTTAGTATTTGCTGGAAAGCTGGTTTGGTGGTGCTGAACTCTCTCAGCTTTTTCTTTCTGTAAAGGTTTTAATTTCTCCATCAAATCTGAATGAGATCCTTGCTGGTAGAGTAATCTTGGTGGCAGGTTTTTCTCCATCATCACTTTAAATATGTCCTGCCAGTCCCTTCCGACTTGCAGAGTTTCTGCTGAAAAATCAGCTGTTAACCTTATGAGGATTCCCTTGTGTGTTATTTGTTGTTTTTCCCTTGCTGCTTTTAATATGTTTTCTTTGTATTTAATTTTTGGCAGTTTGATTAATATGTGTCTTGGTGTATTTCTCCTTGGATTTATCCTGTATGGGACTCTCTGTACTTCCTGGACTTGATTAACTATTTCCTTTCCCACATTAGGGAATTTTTCAACTATAATCTCTTCAAATATTTTCTCAGTCCCTTTCTTTTTCTCTTCTTCTTCTGGAACCCCTATAATTCAAATGTTGGTGCATTTAATGTGGTCCCAGAGGTCTCTGAGACTGTCCTCATATCTTTTCATTCTTTTTTTCTTTATTCTACTCTGCAGTAGTTATTTCCACTGTTTTATTTTCTCAGTCAATTATCTGTTCTTCTGTCTCAGTTATTCTACGATTGATCCCATGTAGAGTATTTTTAATTTCATTTATTGTGTTGTTCATTGTTGTTTGTTTCATCTTTAGTTCTTCTAAGTCCTTTTTAAACGTTTCTTGCATTTTGTCTATTCTATTTCCAAGATTTTGGATCATCTTTACTATCATTATTCTGAATTCTTTTTCAGGTAGACTGCCTATTTCCTCTTCATTTGTTAGGTCTGGTGTGTTTCTATCTTGCTCCTTCATCTGCTGTGTGTTTTTCTGTCTTCTCATTTTGCTTATCTTACTGTTTTTGGGGTCTCCTTTTTGCAGGCTGCAGGTTCGTAGTTCCCACTGTTTTTGGTGTCTGTCCCCAGTGGCTAAGGTTGGTTCAGTGGGTTGTATAGGCTTCCTGGTGGAGGGGACTAGTGCCTGTGTTCTGGTGGATGTGGCTGGATCTTGTCTTTCTCGTGGGCAATTCCAAATATGGTAGTGTGTTTTGGGGTGTCTGTGGACATATTATGATTTTAGGCAGCCCTCTGCTAATGCATGTAGTTTTGTTCCTGTCTTGCTAGTTGTTTGGTATAGAGTGTCCAGCACTGTAGCTTGCTGGTCGTTGAGTGAAACTGGGTGCTGGTGTTGAGATGGAGGTCTCTGGGAGATTTTCCCCATTTGATATTATGTGGAGCTGGGAGGTCTCTTGTGGACCAGTGTCCTGAAGTTGGCTCTCCCACCTCAGAGGCACAGCACTGACTCCTGGTTGCAATATCAAGAGCCTTTCATCCACACAGTTCATAATAAAAGGGAGAAAATTTAGAAAGAAAGAATTAGTAGAAATAGAAAGAAAGGAGGGAGGGAGGGAGGAAGGAAGGAAGAAAGGAGGGAAGGAAGGAAAAATATAAATAAAGAAAGAATATAAAGTAAAATAAAATAAAGTAAGATAAAATATAATAAAGTTATTAAAATAAAAATTAATTATTAAGAAAAAAACGGACGGATAGAATCCTTGGACAAATGGTGGAAGCAAAGCTATACATACAAAATCTCACAGAGAAGCATACACATACACACTCACAAAAAGAGGAAAATGGGAATAAATCATACATTTTGCTCTCACAGTCCACCTCCTCAATTTGAGATGATTCATTGTCTAAAGGAGGGAAGGAAGGAAGGAAAGGAAGAAAGAAGATAAAGTAAAATAAAATACAGTTATTAAAATAAAAAATAATTATTAAGAAAAAAATTAAAAAAAAAAAAAACGAATGGATAGGACCCTAGAACAAATGGTGGAAGCAAAGCTATACAGACAAAATCTCACACAGAAGCATACACATACACGCTCACAAAAAGAGGAAAAGGGGAAAAAATCATAAATCTTGCTCTCAACGTCCACCTCCTCAATTTGGGATGATTCGTTGTCTATTCATGTATTCCACAGATGCAGGGTGCATCAAGTTGATTGTGGAGCTTTAATCTGCTGCTTCTGTGGATGCTGGGAGAGATTTCCCTTTCTCTTCTTTGTTCTCACAGCTCCCAGGGGCTCAGCTTTGGATTTGGCCCCGCCTCTGCATGTAGGTCGCCGGAGGGCGTCTGTTTTTTGCTCAGACAGGACAGGGTTAAAAGAGCAGCTGATTCAGGGGCTCTGGCTCACTCAGGCCGGGGGCAGGGAGGGGCACGGAGTGCGGGGCGAGCCTGCAGCGGCAGAAGCCGGCTTGACGTTGCACCAGCCTGTGGCGTGCTGTGCGTTCTCCCGGGGAAGTTGTCCCTGGATCCCAGGACCCTGGCAGTGGTGGGCTGCACAGGCTCCCCGGAAGGGGGGTGTGGATAGTGACCTCTGCTCGCACACAGGCTTCTTGGTCGTGGCAGCAGCAGCCTTAGCGTCTCCTGCCCATCTCTGGGGTCCGCGCTTTTAGCCCTGGCTCGCACCCGTCTCTGGAGCTCCTTTAAGCAACGTTCTTAATCCCCTCTCCTCGCGCACCAGGAAACAAAGAAGGAAGAAAAAGTCTCTTGTCTCTTCGGCAGGTCCAGACTTTTTCCCAGACTCCCTCCCGTCTAGCCATGGTGCACTAACCCCCTGCAGGCTGTGTTCATGCCACCAACCCCAGTCCTCTCCCTGTGCTCTGACCGAAGCCCAAGCCTCAGCTCCCAGCCCCGCCCACCCTGGCGGGTGAGCAGACAAGCCTCTTGGGCTGGTGAGTGCTGGTCGGCCCCGAACCTCTGTGCGGGAATCTCTCTGCTTTGCCGCCCGCACCCCTGTTGCTGTGCTCTCCTCCACGGTGCAGAAGCTCCCCGTTCCGCCATCCAGAGTCTCTGCCCACGAAGGGGATTCCTAGTGTATGGAAACCTTTCCTCCTTTCCAGCTCCCTCCCACTGGTGCAGGTCCCGTCCCTATCCTTTTGCCTCTGTTTATTCTTTTTTCTTTTGCCCTACCCAGGTACGTGGGGAGTTTCTTGCCTTTTGGGAGGTCTGAGGTCTTCTTCCAGCATTCAGTAGGTGTTCTGTAGGAGTTGTTCCACGTGTAGATGTATTTCTGGTGTATCTGTGGGGAGGAAGGTGATCGCATCTTACTCTTCCGCCATCTTCCCCTTGTCCCTGGCATCATTTTTAAATAATTAATTACACAGCAATAGTTACCTAATGCAATTCTCATGTATTAATAGCATTGTTCTTTATATGTCTTCCTACATTTTATTCTGTGTTCAATAAAACCCTGAAGTTATAGTTTTTCCACTGAACAATGCTATTCTTTTTGTATTCATTCTTTTGAACAGGAATTAGCCAGTGAGCTTTTCCTGTAAACTAGATTTGGGCCACATGCAACAGAAAACTGACTGGATTTCATTGTGTTTCTTTCCAAGAAGGATACCTAGAAGAGTAAAGGGAATCAGTGAATTGCAGAGTCTGAGAAGGGAATTGTGACCAATGAGTTGAGGGAAAGAGCATCATCTGCAGCAGGAGGGATGCAGATGAGATATTGCCCCAAATGTGCCTGTTATCCAAGGACCTATGAACACACCTATTAAAGACTAAGCATTAACCATCTGCCAGCTCTAAAAATGTGATGCTAGCTCACATTACAATCACAAAAATGTTCTGTTCATCTTTCCTCTACTCCGCCAGTCCAAACTTGGCAGTGAGTGTGGATTTGAAACAACTGTTAGCAAGGTGTCAGTATTGGAGAAGCAGCCAGTTGTTCTTTCTCCTTTATTATAGGCCTCTCCACTATGGATGAAAAATGTTGTCTGCCAAATCAGTAAACAAAGGATGTCGCTGCTCATCAAGCCTGCAGCTACTGAAGTGCCCCTACTGGGCACCCTGAGGGGATTCAGGGTGGAGAAAAGCAGGATACCAGCTCTATATAGCTAAGGTGTATATCAAAGGAATGATTTCAATGAGCCCTGACTCCTGCATCTTCCCATACTTAGAAAACTACTAAATTCATTAACTTAAGATATCTGGTTTTCTTTAATTAACAGTAGTCTTTTGATATTCTGACTACCTGTGTTTTCTTTGGGTTTTTTTTTTGGGGGGGGAGGAAGGTTTGGTAAAATCTCCTATATATCCTGGCTTCTCCCTTACCCCTTCCGAGCAGTCCCTCAGAGCTATCTGAACTGCTGTCTTCTGGGCTAAGGTTTTTTGTCCACCAAATAAAACATAATTCTTAATTTTTAAGTTGTGCCTTTTTTTTTTCAGTCGACAACTGCATGCATCCAAACTGAGGAGGAGTGAGGTGGGGAGGTATTTTGAATCAAGTTGAAAGTTTAAATTTGACATGACATTAAAAATTCTCATAACTAAGTAAATATAGTTTGTAATTCCCCCAAAAATGTGATAATAGAAGTCTTTATGTTTCATCCAGTCGCAGTGGAAAAATTAGCTCCCTTGTATCTATGTAGAGGAAGAATGGGAATCCAAAGTAAAATTGGTTTATGATTAAATCCCTGAAGTCATATATTTCACCGTAATACTTTATTGGGAAATGTGCAGAATTACATAGAGCAAAAATAGATAATTTGATTGATGCAACTCTTTCTTTAAAATATGCATGCTAAAATAGTCATTTTTAAGTATAACCAACTTGAAGTAACATATTTTACAAGACTAAATAGATATTTGCCTTATCTATTTTATTTTGTGAAGTTATACACAATGTAAGGGAGGGGTGTTTTTCCTTCTCTTCTCAATGTAATTAGTTGGTGGAATTTGATAGCTGGAAATAAAAAACTCCATAAAAATTTTCCAGGCACATTCCACCCTGCTGTATTTCTTCACAGTTTTCAGTCACATTCTGAGGGTCATAAATAGATGTATTACCTTATTTACATAATGGAATCATGAAGTCAGCATAACTTTTGCATAGACTATCATGTCAGTGAGAGCTTTAGAGACAAGTCAGGTTTAAAAAGAGATTCCAATATGCATTTAGATCAACCTGCTTTGTGTGTGTGTGTGTGTGTGTGTGTGTATATATATATATATATAAATTTCAAATAGAAACCTAGAAATGGTTGAACTAAATTGATGTCTAGCACAACAAACTTGTTCAAATTGATAGAATAGCAAGAAATGTATAGCATAAAATACATTTATCTTCATTTTGACTTTGTTTTAAAAAGGTGTGATATTTTGATATTAATCTAGTATGAAGCAAAATCCCTCAGTAAATTAAGTTTCCATTTTCAATATTTCTATTCATACTAGAAAATGCTACAATTTCATGACAAAGTAAAAAAATGCGTATGTTAGGGAAAAGAGAATCCATCAACAAATTAAGTAGAGAATAAACTTACCTTAACACAATAAAATCCGCATATGAAATGCCTACAACTAATAAAATGATCAATGTGGAAAAATGAAAGCTTTTTTCTCTAAGATCCAGAAAAAGACAAGGATGGCCACCCTTGCTGTTTCTGTTCAATATAATAATGGAAGTCCTAGTTAGATCAATTATGCAAGGAAAAGAAATAAAGGGCATCCAAATCATAAAGGAAGAAATAAAATTATTTGCTTGCAGATGACATAATCTTATGCGTTGAATATTGTAAAGACTGCATACAAAAAAGAGTTAGAACTAATAAAAACATTCATTAAAGTTGTAGGATACAAAGTCATCATACAAAAATTATTTGTGTTTTTACACAGTAACAAGAAAGTATCTGAAAAGTAAATCAAGAAAATAAAAACATTTACAATAGCATCAAAAACCAAAGAAGTGAAAGACTTGTGCACTGAAAATTATAAAACATTGATGAAAGAGATTTAAAAGACACACACATATGGAAAGACATCCTGTGTTTATTAATTAGATGAATTAATATTTTAAAAATATTCATACTCTTCAAAATAATCTATGTAATCCTTTTTAAAATGCAATGGCATTTTTCGCTGAAATAGAGAAAACACTCCTAAAATTTCTATGGAATCACAAAAGATTCCAAAAAGTCAATGTGATTTTGAAGAAGAAGACAAAATTGGAGGCATTACACTTCCTAATTTTAAACTATATTACAAAGCTACAGTAATCAAAACATTATAGTTTTGGAATAAAAATAGACAGATAGACCAGTAAAACAGAATAGAGAGTTCAGGAATAAATCCACACATATATGGTCAAATGACCTTCAACAAGAATACACAATGGGGAAAGGATAGTTTTTTCAAGAAATGGTGTTGGGAAAACTGGATATCTACTTGCAAAAAATGAAACTAGCTCAATGACTTCCTTACTACCAGAGCACGACAGAATCTAGAAAAAAATGAATGGTTCTTAGATCTAACTAAGGTACTCTCTATTCCTTTTGCACAAGGAATACAATACATCCTTACTTATAAAATGTAGGAATGTAATTCCTAGTACACCAGTTTAGTTGGTTTTATATTTCTTCTTTTTTTTTAACATCTTTATTAGAGTAAAATTGCTTTACAATGGTGTGTCAGTTTCTGCTTTATAACAAAGTGAATTAGTTATACATATACATATGTCCCCATATCTCTTCCCTCTTGTACCTCCCTCCCTCCCACCCTCCCTATCCCACCCCTCTATGTGGTCACAAATCACCAAGATGATCTCCCTGTGCTATGCGGCTGCTTCCCACTAGTTATCTTTTTTTTTTTTTTTCGGTATGGGGGCCTCTCACTGTTGCAGCCTCTCCCGCTGTGGAGCACAGGCTCCGGACACGCAGGCTCAGTGGCCATGGCTCATGGGCCCAGCCACTCCGTGGCATGCGGGATCTTCCCAGACCAGGGCACGAACCCGTGTCCCCTGCATCAGCGGGCAGATTCCCAACCACTGCACCACCAGGGAAGCCCCACTAGCTATCTATTTTATGTTTGGTAGTGTATATATGTCCATGCCACTGTCTCACTTTGTCCCAGCTTACCCTTCCCCCTCCCCGTATTCTCAAGTCCATACTCTAGTAAGTCTGCATCTTTATTCTCATCTTGCTCCTAGTTCTTCTGAGCATTTTCTTTTCTTTTTTTTTCTTTTTTTTTCTTTTATATTCCCTATATATGTGTTAGCATAAGGTATTTGTTTTTCTCTTTCTGACTTACTACACTCTGTATGATAGTCTCTAGGTCCATCCACCTCACTACAAATAACTCAGTTTTGCTCCTTTTTATGGCTGAGTAATATTCCATTGTATATATGTGCCACAGTTTTATATTTCTTAATTACACAGTAGATATTCCTGTTTTGCCATCCTGTCCTACACATTTTTTTTTCTTTCAAAACCCTCTTCTCCTAATATATTTACAAACCATCCAGAGTATTATAATAATAGATCGGATTAAAGATTCATTTTTAATTTAAGAGTGCACACATATTCACAATATAGAAACTGTTGGCACCAAAATCTAATAGTAATTAGTTAGAAATGGTGTGTGTTAGACGTTAGGGTGTTTGTTTTATAGTGATGTTAGTTCTTTCTGGAATTTAGTAACTGGAAGTTGAGGATGCTAATTGTCATATAAGGAGAAACAAATTCTAAAGAACAAAGACATTTCCTTCCCCAACCAAAAAAACAACATTCTAAATGTTTCTTCATTAAGAAATACTGAATATAAAATTGTTGAATAAACAGATTTTTATTTGATTTTTTTCCACTTGATTACTAATGAGATCAATATTTTCCAAAATTTAGTGACTACCTGATAGTATTAGTTATGATTTGGATGTTATGTGGAATGTATTATTCTTTTCAATAATAATGTTCAAAATTAATATAAAGAGACATTAACTATCCAGTTATACCAAATATTTAATTCATAATTGTTTTGAACTGGGATAATTAGGAATGCAATAATTTGTAGGCATAAAGAAAATAGTAAATCAACTAAAATAAGTGGTGTGTAGATATGACAAAAGAACAGAAGATGGTAAATAAATTATGGCTTCTTGGGAAACACTGAAGGGGTGTGTGTGTGTGTGTGTGTGTGTGTGTGTGTGTGTGTGTGTGTTTTAGTAACTCAGGGTTAATCAATACACTGATGTAAGTATTTGTACCAACCCAAACAAAAACATTACTTCCCCACTTAAGTTCATACTCACCCACATAAATGTATTGTTGAGAAATAATAGATATCTAAGGTTGTTGACATAGCAAACATACTTCACAGTTTGATAGTTCATAAAACTCAAGTATGCAAACCTTATCACTATGGACTAAAACTAAGCTGGTTTTTCATTCATCCCTCTTTTTTATTGATGGTTAAAACTTTAATCTTGCCCTTGCTCTCTTTTTTGGATAATACTTGATGAAAATTGAGGACTCTCCCCCTCATTTCTCACCATTTCTTCTGCTCAGTGATTACCTGAACTGCACAGGAATTCAGGCATGGCATTGAAAGAGCAATAGTACAGTCATCTTCTGTTCTCTAGTGACATCTGGTTAGAAGTAGAGCTCCTCCTTTGGTGTTTCTTGAGTACATTTGCATCTCTGCTGATATGTACAGTTAAAAATGTCCTCTGGTTACCAGTTCCAGGCATTCTGCCCCTCTCCATACTGACTACAGATATTCTAGCCTGACTATTTCCCTTATGATTCCGCCTTAGAGATTAAAAATGTCCAGCTTCTTTTCCTGCACCTCACTGTAGTACACACTCTTTTGTAAGGCTGCCCTAAGTCCCATTTTGCTGGATACCTTACTCAGTCTTCACTACTCATCTGCTAGTGAGTTATGCTTAAATGTCCTGGCTCACAATAAAAAGTAAGGCATGAGTCCACTAATTTCTTACCATCTCTAAACCATTCTGGGATTTCTGCTGCTAAATCCCTGCCCCTCATTTCCCTCAGACATCTACAATGAAGGAAAATGTAGGAGGCACTGCTCTCCCACAAAACTCACAGCTTAACACTCATGTTCTTCTGGTTCAATCCCCTTCAAAGTTTTTGTTCCCAGGTCAGAAATTTTCCACACTTTTTTTCACCATGGAAGGAAACCTCTCTTGTATCATTTTGCATTTCTCTACACTTTGTACTTTAGGCAATAAAGTCTTCTAAACTTTAATTTGGTAGTCAAAGCCAAACTTACTGGAAATAAATACTTTTAAAAAAATCCTTGCAAATGTATAGCCCTTGCTATCAAAATTCAAACTGCATTTCAAGACAAATTTGGAACTCAGAGCCAGTAATTTCACACAAATTTTAAATTGGGTTCCTTTGGAATTCTCTGTTCCCTAAAGCAATAAGGCTTCACCTATGGTCAAGTATTAATAGCCAAATGATTGCATAAATGAATGCATTTGCCAAGAAGAAAAAAGAAGTTGTGTTTTAGTTTAGAATATTTCACTGATGTAATCAAAATAAAATGTATTTTAGGAAAAAACATGTTTTTTTTTTTAATACAGCAAACATGTTTATTCTTTTCTTATACAATGAAGACATTTTCTCCCATTTCAAGAAAAAAAGTGATAAAGTGGATGAAGGAAACAAACAACACTCTAAATATCTCTGTTCTTATAAGTAATAACATGAAAGGTACAAGCACTCCAGGGACAATAGCATACCTACCTATGGCATTTACTAAGGGCTTAGTAACAGAGAATTTTCTCCCCTCACTGTCCATCAAATGACAGACTTAATTACCAATGGATTAAAAAGGCCAGGGTAGGGCTTCCCTGGTGGCGCAGTGGTTGAGAGTCCGCCTGCCGAGGCAGGGGAGACGGGTTCGTGTCCCGGTCCGGGAAGATCCCACATGCCGCGGAGCGGTTGGGCCTGTGAGCCATGGCCGCTGAGCCTGCGCGTCCGGAGCCTGTGCTCCGCAACGGGAGAGGCCACAACAGTGAGAGGCCCGCGTACCGCAAGAAACAAAAACAAAAATAAAAGGGCCAGGGTAAAACTTGTAAGTGATCTTTTAAAAATTAGCATAGGAGTGGACCTCTAAGTCTAAATAGCACTGAAAGTGTTATTTTAGTCTTTCACCACTGTATCCAAATTTTGGGCTCTCAGAGCCTTTCAATGTTTTTAAGCTATAAGTCTACTCACTTAGTACGTAGAGCAAGAGATAAAGAAATGTCAAGAGGCTGCAATCCTTACTTGATGCCACAGAGATATTTAAACACATAAATATATTCATGCATGCATAATAACATACCTAAAGGCTGATTCATCTTTGGACCTTTCTTATGAGAGCACAACTCAAAAAATATATTCTTGCTCAGGATCCAGTTGTCTAATGTTCTGATTTCTGCATAATTCCATGAATGATTCTGTTATAAAGCAATTTTTGTTCATGAAAATGTGAGTCAAGTAAACAGAACTCTAGTTACGCTTCACTAAAACTACTGAAATCTATGCCAATAAATTAACCTTTTGACCTTACTTTTCTGCATTGAAAATCTTTTCTACAAATACAATTAGTAAAGTTAATTTCACAATTTCACAGTAGTTTAAACCTAATATAGTAACTATGGATGAGCAAAACCAATTTAAAGACAAGTGTTTGTAAACACAGCACATTTTGCTCTAACAACTGTTATTAGGAAGAAGAGTTCTTCATCTATTTTGAAACCATCCAAACTAGTGGATCGATTTTACTGCTTGTGGATCATATAATCGGCAAGCCTCTGTTGACATATTTAAAACTGTTTTCCCACAGTGAATTTTAAATTAATATTTCAGTCAAGATGATCTGCAGCTCTCTCTCAGCTATTCAAAAGAAAATATGTCTTGACCTTTTTAAGATTTGAAAGAGTCCATGAAATATATATTTAAAATATAATCTCACCTTAAAGTATAGGTTTGTGTCAAGTGAAATGTCTAACCTTAGAAGACTAATAACCTCCCAACGGTAAAATAGCAAAAATATCTTTCACCTATGTAGCATTAGGAGGTTTATATGGATAAAATAATATTATACCTATTACAGCACTTTAGAAATAAATATCCTTTATACCTCTCAGGTATCATTAGATGGAGAAATCTTAATGTAATCTTCTTTTAAAGTAGCATAGACCACATTATCCTGTGTCCTAAAAGCTTTCAAAGGCTCCTATAACCTTCCAAATTCAGTTTAGAATTCTCAACCTGGCCTTTACCCTCCATAAAATGGTTACAACCTACTTTTCCTCACATATACGTACTATTACTTATGCAGATGTTAAACTGCAACCACCATCACTATTGCAAGTACATATCTCATGATTTGGCATCTCAGAACCTTTTTTCACTGTTATACCTTTATCCCAGAGTGTATCTTCCTTTCCTACCCATAAGAGCTACTTAATTTTCAGTTCTATCCTCAGCATCTAGTAAAAGCTAAACAAATAGTAGGATTTCAGGAAAAAGCAATTGAATCAAATTTATATTACTAACAGTAACCAGTCTTACATTATACCTACCTCTTGTTTATACTTGATGTCTAGGTTCCAAAAAATAAAAAAATGCTTCAATCAAAATTATTTTCCCTTCTGAAGTCAAGTCACATTTCTAAGGTTATGGAGTCATGAAGGGAAGAAAGGTAAAATAAACCTAGGTCTTTCACTATCAGGCTCACTTGTAAAATACTTTCCTGAATATATATATATATATATATATATATATATATATATATATATATATATATATATATAAAAATAAGCTACAGAAACATAATTAGTTCTCTTGCTTGTACATTGTTTTGGGAAATTCTATACAACTGAAAAATCTAGTAGGAGTATGAGTTCATCATACACTTTTGATGGAACAACAACCTTCTTCCTTTGTGTGAGGTCAACCTCACTGAACATTTAGCCAGCAAATCTCAGATAGAGTGACTAGGGAAAGGGGATGATATCAAGTCCCCCACAGTATAAATCCTAACATAAAATTTTAAATAGAAATACATTCTGTTTTCCAGCTTCTTTGGCTTCTGCCATATAGATATATGAATAAGCTTCTGGCAATCCAATGCACTTGAATGAGAATTTGTTTCCGGACTGAGTGAACTAAGGAAGAAATACAAAGTATGTGACATATGTTTTTCTCTTGGTGGAAATTGCGATAGAGGCAAAGTGGTTCTGGAGGCGGTAGCTTTCTGAGTTGGCAGATTCTTGACCATAGAAGAAGCAGTTGCTCCCTTTGGTAAGCAACATTCTGTATTGTGGATATGTTAGGTAGTTAGATATGAGCAGCAAGGAGGTGACAGCGGTGAGAAAAACAAGGAGAAGAAATCGAGTCACACACCCAGCAGTCTGGGGACTCTCCCTTGACCTCACCCAGAATGGGTGAAACTATTGTGGTGTGGTGGGCGGCTTATCCTGATAAAGAGGGGCACAGTAACACAAGGGAAGTTCCCTGGGCTGCACATGCCCAGACCAGACAGGAATATAACCTATAGTAAACCCAAACTCATTATACCATCATTATAATAAAACCTACATGTGGTTTTGCCCCTTGAGTGGGTGTTTCTTAGTGATTCAATGGTGAGAGCATGCGCAGCAGTAAACTTGTTACATAGCTCGAGACTGTCAATCAAATAATGATCCCCTGTCACTCACAGCCATCTCCCTGAAAAATGCTCCTTAAAAGCGCCCTTAAGCCTGTATAGGAATGCTGCTTTCCATTCACAGCAACAGCTCACTCTCTCTCTCTCTGAGAGTACCTTTGCTTTGGGCTTGCTTCATTTTGCTGAAACAGCCCGCTCTCAGAAACAGCCTGCTCTCTCTCTCTTTCTCTCTCCCTCTCTGAAAGTGTACCTATGCTTAAATAAACTTTGCTTTGTGCTTAAGCTTAACGTGGTAGTTTGCAATTGTTTGCTTACTATTGTGAAACAAGATTGCTGGTCCAGGCCTTCAGTTGACCTCGGTTGAAGCTATTTTGTTACAAAGTAGATCTGGGCATGGTTCCTAAAAGCTCAGCTCAAAGTCCATTTCTTCAGGCATGCCTACAAGTCTCTATATATCTTACTTAAATCCATTTCTGCTAAAACTAGACTATGGGGCTTCCCTGGTGGCGCAGTGGTTGAGAATCTGCCTGCCAATGCAGGGGACACGGGTTTGAGCCCTGGTCTGGGAAGATCCCACATGCCGCGGAGCAACTGGGCCCGTAAAGCCACAACTACTGAGCCTGTGCATCTGGAGCCTGTGCTCCACAATAAGAGAGGCTGCGATAGTGAGAGGCCTGCACACCATGATGAAGAGTGGTGCCCGCTCACCGCAACTGGAGAAAACCCTCACCCAGAAACGAAGACCCAACACAGCCAAAAATTAAAAAAGAAAGAAAGAAAAAAAGAAAAGAAAAGAAAACTAGACTAGATATTCTTTACTGTAACTAAGAAATTTGATCAATATAATAATTGATGTCAGAAGTTATTGCATGGAAAAAATTGTCAAATAAATTATAATCTGGGATTGAATAGCTGATATAGTGGGTTTAAAGGAATCCTATTACACTTAAAAGGTAGATTGTCAGAGGTCCATGTAACATAATTGTGAAACAGTTACTTAAAGCATTACCTATAGTTATTTGAAATGAAATGCCTATTGATGACAATATTTTGGTAGAATAAGAGATCCCTTATATAGAGCCTTATGAAGGACATGAAGAACAACCATCATAGTAGGGTTTGAGTATTTCTAATTGAACCAGAGAGCTTAATAAAGAAATGTTTACAATATAAGGTTTTTAATTTTCAGATGACAGCAGGGCAAAAAAATCAGCTAGTATCTATAATTATTTTCAAAGATTCTCTAATCTTTTTAGCTGTAAGTCTGACTCAGTTTCGAAAAAATGAGCTCAACCCTGCTATCACAACTTGGTTTCAAATCCTTATCAAGTCTCTTACAAGAAAGTTAGGGCAATAATTGGTAAAAATCCTTGACACTAGAATTGGAAAAGGAACAATCTGAAGAATATCAAACCCCCTATCTCTCTGAACCTCCAGTTTCACTGAATGTTGACTCTACCAGTTTTGAGGTGGCCTTTAGAAAACCCTATAAGAACCTATCTGAGGTATTATAACTACCTTAAAAGGCTTAGCTAATTCTCATACTTCATCAGAACTATAACTAGACTCTAAGTCCAGCATGGATAAGAGAAAAAACATTAAGTCAAACTAATGAGAAGAAGACTTATACATGAAAAATATTGGAAAAATGTGCATGGGGAGGAGTAGTAAGGGTTCCAACCCAAGGAAGAAGGAGTATAATTTTATGTCAAACTGAATTAATGGCATGGATCACTTTTCCAGAGAATTTGAGTTGGATATCCTCTCAAGTACTTGGAATTGTTTGCGTGGTTGTTTGACTGAAACCTAAATTCAATGGACACTAATTTTAAATAAAATTGATTCCAAAAAGATTTAATTATAAGAACGTTGGAGGGGCTTTATCATGTCTAAGATACTCATTTAACCCTTGACTATATCTTCCAGCAGACACAGAGAACATTGCCCTAACCATGTGTATTAGTTTCCTAGGGCTGTCAAGAAAGTACCATAAACCGGGTGTTTTAAAACAACAGAAAGATATTCATTCACACATCTGGGGCTAGAAGTCTGAAATCAATCAGTTGGCAGGATCATGCTCCCTCTGAAACCTCTAGGACATTATCCTTCCTTGAATCTTCCTGCTTCTGGTAGTCCCAGGCATTCCTTGGCTTGTATTCTAGCAGCATCACTCTAATCTCTGCCTCTGTCTTCACATAGCTGTCCTTCCACTGTGCCTGTATCTGAATTTCTCTTCATTTATACAGACAACAGCCATATCTGGTCAGGGCCCACTCTAACGAGCTAATCTTAACTTGATTGCATCTATAAAGAACCTGTTTCCAAATAAGGTCACATTTACAGTTGCTGGGGGTTCGGACTTTAACATATCTTTGGGGGAATAAAATTGCACCCATCAGAATCTGTTCTCCAGCCCTTTAACATTCATATGCTTTCCAAATGCAAAATATATTAACCCACTTAACAACATTCCTAAATTCAAAATGCTAACTACATATAATCAATTCAAAAACACTCAAATCTCATCTTCTAAATAATCTAAATCAGGTACTGGTGAGATTCTGAGTACGGTCTCTCCAGGACAAAATTCCTTTAAACCTGTGAAACCAGACAAGATACCTACTTCTAAAATACAGCGATGGGTTTGTAGTATAGTCTGAAGTCAGGGAGCCTGATTCCTCCAGCTCCGATCTGTGTTCTCAAGATTGCTTTGGCTATTAGGGGTCTTTTGTGTTTCCATACAAATTGTAAAATTTTTGGTTCCAGTTCTGTGAAAAATGCCATTGGTAGTTTGATAGGAATTGCACTGAATATGTAGATTGCTTTGGATAGTACAGTCATTTTCACAATGTTGATTTGTCTAATCCAAGAACATTGTATATCTCTCCAACTGTTTGTATCATCTTTAATTTCTTTCATCAGTGTCTTATAGTTTTCTACATATAAGTCTTTCGTCGCCTTAGGTAGGTTTATTCCTAGGCATTTTACTCTTTTTGTTGCAATGGTATGTGGGAGTGTTTCCTTATTTCTCTTTCATATTTTTCATCATTAGTATATATGAATGCAAGAGATTTCTGTGCATTAATTTTGTATCCTGCTACTCTACCAAATTCATTGATTAGCTCTAGTCTTAATCAAGACAGTATGGAACTGGCCCAAAAACAGAAATATAGATCAATGGAACAAGATAGAAAGCCCAGAGATAAACCCATGTACATATGGTCACCTTATCTTTGATAAAGGAGGCAAGAATATACAATGGAGAAAAGACAAGCTCTTAAATAAATGGTGCTGGGAAAACTGGACAGCTACATGTAAAAGAATGAAATTAGAACACTCCCTAACACCATATACAAAAATAAACACAGAATGGTTGGTAGACCTAGATGTAAGACCAGACACTATAAAACTCTTAGAGGAAAACATAGGCAGAACACTCTATGACATAAATCACAGCAGGATCTTATTTGATCCATCTCCTAGAGAAATGGAAATTAAAAAAAAGTAAACAAATGGGACCTAATGAAACTTAAAAGCTTTTACACAGCAAAGGAAACCACAAACAAGACGAAAAGACAACCCTCAGAATGGGAGAAAATATTTGCAAATGAAGCAACTGACAAAGGATTAATCTCCAAAATTTATAAACAGCTCATGCAGATCAATATCCAAAAACAAAAAACTCATGGGCTTCCCTGGTGGCACAGTGGTTGAGAGTCCACCTGCTGATGCAGGAGACACGGGTTCGTGCCCTGGTCCGTGAAGATCCCACATGCCATGGAGTGGCTAGGCCCGTGAGCCTTGGCCCCTGAGCCTGCGCATCCAGAGCCTGTGCTCCGCAACGGGAGAGGCCACAATGATGAGAGGCCCGCATACTGCAAAACAAACAAACAAAACAAACCAAACAAACAAAAAAACAATCCATAAATGGGCAGAAGACCTAAATAGACATTTCTCCAAAGAAGATATACAGATTGCCAAGAAACACATGAAAGGATGCTCAACATCACTAATCATTAGAGAAATGCAAATCAAAACTACAATGAGGTATCACCACACACCAGTCATAATGGCCACCATCAAAAAGTCTACAAACAATAAATGCTGGAGAGGATGTGGAGAAAAAGGAACCCTCTTGTACTATTGGTGGGAATGTAAATTGATACAGCCACTATGGAGAACAGTTTTTTCCTTAAAAAACTAAAAATAGAACTACCATATGACCCAGCAATACCTCTACTGGGCATATACCCTGAGAAAACCATAATTCAAAAAGCATCATGTACCACAATGTTCATTGCGTCTCTATTTACAATAAGCAGGACATAGCAGCAACCTAAGTGTCCATCGACAAATGAATGAATAAGGAAGATGTGGCATATATATACAGTGGAATATTACTCAGCCATAAAAAGAAACAAAACTGAGTTATTTGTAGTGAGGTGGATAGACCTAGAGTCTGTCATACAGAGCTAAGTAAGTCAGAAAGAGAAAAACAAATACCGTTATGCTAACACATATATCTAGAATCTAAAAAAAAAAAAAAGGTTCTGATGAACGTAGGGGCAGAACAGGAATAAAGATGCAGATGTAGAAAATGGACTTGAGGACATGGGGAAGGAGATGGGTAAGCTGGCACGAAGTGAGAGAGTGGCATGGGCATATATACACTACCAAGTGTAAAATAGATAGCTAGTGGGAAGCAGTCGCATAGCACAGGGAGATAAGCTCGGTGCTTTGTGACCACCTTGAGGGGTGGGTTAGGGAGGGTGGGAGGGAGATGCCAGAGGGAGGGGATAAGGGGATATATGTATACATATAGCTGATTCACTTTGTTATACAGCAGAAACTAACACAACATTGTAAAGCAACTATACTCCAATAAAGATATTAAAAAAAAGAAATACAATGGTGGAGCAGGCATATGATAAACATTCCCATATTCATTTATGTGCTGTTTTCACATAAATGATACAATATTTAAGATCAAAGGTTAAAATTAAAATGATGTAAGGTAATATAAGTATTATACATGAATATTTTATACATGTCACGTGCATTTAAGGCAAATATATGATGCTTGCTTTGATTTATTTACATGCATGTCTTATTTACACATATTTTACTTTTTTATGTGCTCAGTATCCCTTCTTCTATATGAAATTTGAAGTGACTTCCTTCTCCCAATAATAAATTATTTATTTCTTAGTACAGGTCTCTTGGCTGATAAAATTTCTCAATATTGTTTTAACCTATAAATGTTTTTATTTCACACTGAATTTCAAAAATAATTGATGGGGACCCATTTTTATAGACAATTATTTCATCTCAGTTTCACAATTTGTGTGCATGTGTGTGTGTGTGAGAGAGAGACAGAGACAGAGACAAAGACAAAGAGAGAGAATCACTGTCACAAAAGGATAAGCCTGCTCTCAACTTGTATGATGTAAGTAATGTCTCAAAGACTCTTCTCTTTTCAGGATCTAATTTTCTGCAGTAGAAGAATCCCTTGGAACACCTAGTTGCCCATAATGCTGAAACCAATTTGCTTCTCTTTTTGTTCATATGTTTGTAGTCCCTTTGTAATTTTATCCAATTTATTTTATGAATATAGAGTTTCAATTGTACATCTATATCCATAGCCACTCCCTTTTAAATTATATACATTTACATATAAATATAACTCTAAAGGAAATGCTTGATCTTCTATCCTATCCTTCTAAAAAAGCTTTTAAAACAGAATATCTTCCCCATCAGTAATTCCTACCTCATCCTCCTCTGTTTAGGCTATATGCCTCATTGATTATTTCTTTTCTGTCACACTCTGCATTCAATCCATCAGCCAATCTTATTTATTGTCTTTCTCAAATCATTTTTCAGAACTTATCTAAAAGCATCATCTCTTTCCTGGCTTATTTATAGTTTATTATTTGGTCTTCTTGTTTCATCTCTTCCTTCTTTTCAATCTATTCCATAGTTTTCCTTTTCATATACAGTAAAATAATCTGCATGCTCTTGACCCCACTGACTTTCTATCCCCATGAGCAAAAATTCTGCACTTTACTCACATCATGGCAGTTTACAGGTATCTTTGTGAATTCCAAACACCTCAGGCACTCTCTATCTACTCACTGTACCCTCTTCCTGTAGAACTCCTTCTCCACATATCTTCAGAGCTGTTTTTATAAAAATTTTCTTAGTGTTTTTGTCTTAAATGCTGTTGTCCCATTGAAGCCTTAACTGGTTATCATATTTTAATTAATACCCTAAGAGCAATATCCATCCTCCTTTCCTGTTTTATCAGTTTTCTCAGCCCTGAACACCATGTATTCAGTGTATACAATGTTATGTGATGTATGCATTTCTCTTAACAAATACTTTTTGCTTAAATTAGAAAAACTTGGTACTTCCCTGGCAGTTCAGTGGTTAAGACTCCATGCTTCCACAGCAAAGGGGCACTGTTTCATCCCTGGTCAGGGAACTAAGATCCCACATGCCACGTGGTGCAGCCAAAAAAAAACAAAAAAACAAAAAAATGTGCCTTTAAGTTAGAAAACCTTGTACTCTATTACCTAGCACCAAGAGTATTGATAGGGACCTCTTATGGCTGCATTATGTTGTGAAACAAAAATTTGATGACTACAAAATATTTGTAATCAAAATATAAAACTCACTACAGTATTATAAAATCTAAACTAGTTCATCAGAAATTCATAACCCCTTTCTGTTAGCAGATATGCCTTTAGTTAATCTAAAATAGTTCTCCATTTTTAAATGTTTTATGCCCAAAAGGAACATGATTACTGCCCAGTGTGTATAGCTACTGTGCTATACTGCTATAGCTACCTGAGATAAAAAATAATGGCTCTGTTTTGCCCATTCATTTTTCTTTGGATGCCAATATTGGGTCCAAGCTTAGGTATAGAAAAATAGATTTAAAAATCAAAGAATTAGACTTTTAATTGATTCTCAAAGGGAAATTAGTGGTCTTGGAAAACATATATGAAAATGTGGCTAATTTTGATGTCTGTTCATGCTGACTAATAGCACTGATATGTTCATTGTACTTTTCATCTTTGTGTATGTTTGGACATGTTCATAACATACAATTAAAATTAAGAAAGTTACATATAGCTCTGGCAAAAGAAGTAAAGAAGCAGGCTTAGTATTATCATCTTCATGCTATCATAAGTCACTGTTCGATCATTCAGTATGCTCTTGAAAACATTATTGTAAAGTATGTTACTAGTCAGAATATGCATGCTAACATTGAGGGTCAAAGCTGTTGTTGAATCTCCAAAAACCACACACACATGCAACATGATATGCTAATTTTTTTTTTTTTTTCCGGTACGCGGGCCTCTCATCGCCGTGGCCTCTCCCGCTGCGGAGCACACGCTCCAGACACACAGGCTCAGCGACCATGGCTCACGGGCCTAGCCGCTCCGTGGCATGTGGGATCTTCCTGGACCGGGACACGAACCCGTGTCTCCTGCATCGGCAGGCGGACTCCCAACCACTGCGCCACCAGGGAAGCCCTGATATTTATTTTTTAACTAATTTAAACTATTGACTGGAATAATGTTGTTGCATAATCCATCAGTGGCACTAGAAAAGAGACAATACCTATGTGAAATCTGCTTTTACTGTTATAAATGATTTCTAATTCTTACTTCACAATTTATACAAAGTTTTCTGTTTAAAGGGAAGACCATGAACACTTTGGTGACCACAGTGGGCTGTTTAATATAATAATAGGAGCCTAAGGACATGAATGAGAAAGAGTATCTTATTGAGAAATATTTTAATTGCAATTATATTGCGTGATTACACATGGAAATTGGACTACATTCCTGTAAACTGGGAATAAACTATCCTAGAATGCTAAGTTCTCGTACTTCCAAGGTTGGACTCCTTAATTTACCTGTTGAGTTACACTTACTAGAAATCTAACTCATCTGCCTAAAAGACAAACAGATTGGCTGAAATCTAAGACCAAAATGCTTAACTGCTACTAAAAATTATGTCTTGAAACACATTAACAGTTATCTTGACCCATTTTCATTGACCTGCCTGCTGAGAGTAAACTGTCAAATCTGGCCAATATGTCTTAATATATAACACCCTACTAACTATCCTCTTCAAATAATTACTATTAAATACTTACTTTAATTATAGGTAAAGAGATTAAAATCTCAATAATAAAGTAGGAATATATAATATATTAATCATAACTAAATATAACTATTCATCACAACAATTGTACAAAGTCACTGTTTATTGGTAGCAGTAAAACATATTGTCTTCATCGAGAACACAAGAAGAGCATGTGTGACTACCAGAAAATTGGTAGGAGTTTAGGAAGGAAAAGCATCCTGCGTTCACTGAGCATCTGCTGTGTGCTAGGACACATCTCAAACATTCTCTTGTAAAATCCTCACAACAAATCTTAGAAGTAATTGATGTCATTCCATTCTACAAATTAGATAAACGAGACTGGCCAAATACATTTTCAAGTGTATCTGAGCTTTTAAACCTTCTACAATACAACACTACTTGTTAAAATATAAATGCTCAGCTTTAGTGGTTTTTATCTTAAGAATAGAGTAAGTTTTAACTCAGTTATCAGCATCTTACCATAACTCCAATGTATTTTCAGAAGAAAATGGGTGATTACTATGACTTAATTTGGAATTAACGCTATCACCCTGTATTTCTGCTCCAAGGAGAGCATAGGATTGATTGTTCCTCTTGTTAAATAAGTTATTAATAATTTCTCATTCTACATTGTAGTTTTTTTCTATAATTAGATTACTGCTTTGTTTTTAGACAGAAAATTTCCATTGTAGCATACCATACACTTTGGAATATATTTCATTTTTATCTAATTTGTTTCTCATTATGTTTGACTGTTACTATAAACAAAAATTTTACTTTGAGTATTGAGCCAATAAAATAACAAAAGTAAAATAAAAATACATTCTGAATACTAAGACCTTTAATGTTTCACTATAGTTTATAAACTCCTACTGTTAATTCAGTGGTAATTTGCTTTAAAACTTATAGTACATTGCACTAGACTAAGTCCCTTTGGATTGCTGGTTTTCCAGTAACTAAACATTAGTATTTTAGTTCTACAGTTACATATATCCATTCACATATAAAATCGAAGTATTTCTCCTATGTTTCTAAAGAATGAAAACCATGTATAAGGATTGAAATTTTGTATAAAAATCATCATATAATGATTAACTATCTTGACATTGAATTCTACTTTTCTGCAGGAATGCCACCACACCATTCTGCTACCTTAGTTCTCTTAGCAAACTTTTATTTTAATACAGCCTCATTCCATTAAAGGCACCTATTACTTATATTTATCTGTGTCCTGCTCTAGAATAAAAGTTCCTTCTGAGTGAGGACTGTCTTACATATCTTTGTGTCACAAACATTTAGTCATTCGCCTTATAGTCACATTGTGGGCACTTGAGAAATATCTGTTGCAAGAATGAATGTATGGTTTTAATATTGTGAACTAGTATACTGTATAAAAACTATGACCTGGAAAAGTACAGTTATGTATACTAAGCATAAGGGCACATCGACACAGGATTATGAGACTAGTGATACAGATTAACCGTGACTTTGGTTTCACTACCACTTTCCTTTTGCAACTTTGTCTTGTGTCCCCGAGCTGCGTTCATTCTACTTATAAAAAAAAAAAAAAAGAACAGGCAAGACAATGTTCAGGAATCTTTATCCTTCATCACTTACTTCTTATTAAAACTAATGTTTTGAGATCCACTCCCCTGACTGCTTACTGTGAAGAGGAACCCATTCCTTTCTATTCTATCTTAGAATGTAATATTCTGCCCTGCGTTAATCCCAAATTGTGGGTATTAAGGAAAATTCTACTCACTCTACTCCTAAGCTGCAAAGTAAAATTCTAAGAATTAGAAAATATCCTGAAGTGCTGTAATAAAGCATCTTCACAGAGTTGCTGAATATGTGTTATGCAATAACTCAAAATCCAGGCAGCAGGGCTAGATCTTGCTCATGCAATTTGTCAGAAAAATTCTCCATGCAAAGATAGATTAATATATTATTTAAATACTATTTTAAAATAATACATTCTTTCTAGTCTGGCTTGCATTAAGTTTTATTCCAACTGAATAGGTCTTACCTCTTTTTACTTAGATAATATATCTACTATTTTAGTCAATCTCAAATTGTTACTTATTACCTCTTGACCTTCTTAAGGTTTTCATCAGATAGCAACTTACTATAATTTGAGTAATATTATATTATAAACCTTAGAAAACATTTTTTTTCATATTTTATGTTTCTTCCATATACAGAGAAAGAAGGTAGAAATTTTGTTAAGAAAGTGACATACCAGGATGAAGATACAGCTCAAATCAACAAGCTCAGCAATACTTCTACATCTTGAAATTGTTTCCTGTGACATAGTTTTCCATCAGTTTTCTGCATTAAAATCAACTTCCTTGGGCTTTCCTGGTGGTGCAGTGGTTGAGAGTCCACCTGCCAATGCAGGGGACTTGGGTTCATGCCTCAGTCCAGGAAGATACCACATGCCACGGAGCAGCTAGGCCCATGAGCCATGGCCGCTGAGCCTGTGTGTCCAGAGCCTGTGCTCCTCAATGGGAGAGGCCACAATGGTGAGACGCCAAGTACTGAAAAAAAAAAAATCAAGTTCCTTGAACATTTATGTAGTTTTTCAAACTCTGATAAAAGAAATTTCATCATTTTTGGAATTGAGTTATTATTGATCATATTTGGGAAAAGAATCAAGCCAGGAACAGATGTTCAAGAGATTATTCATTGTAGAGACTTCCTGAAAGTTAAGAATGTACTTAAATTATATCCAAAGCAAATTACATCACTTTTAATAAGCCACATATTTAAAATTTTTGAATTGCATATATAATATTAATTGACCATTCTTTAAATAGAAAGTTTAAAATTTAAAATAATACTAGGCTGCTTTATATATTTGGTGAAACATTGTGTGTGTGTGTGTGTGTGTGCGCACGCACCCACACACGTGCATGTGTGTGATGCTTATCACCAATAGCTCAACCCAGCTTTTCAGGAAACTACATAGAATGTGACTTAGCAATTCATGGCTGAGGGAAATATGGAGGTACTTTTACCGTATAAAGAAGGTGTGATAAGAAGAAATAATAATAATGGAATTTTAAGGGAACGTTTCCATCCTACTCAATAGAACGAGGAAGACATGGGCAAGTGGACAGGTGATAGGGAAGAAAAGACAGAATGAACAAGTAACAAAGATTCACACAGAGGTTACAGAGGAAAGACAGAATTCAAATAACCTATCATGAAGGAGTTACATCCACTGAGAACCCAGAGATGGGGGTGAGAGGTCAAAAGTAATAAAAGAGCTCTTACTGCCAATGAATTATCCCCACATTGGCCTTTTTGTTGATGCACTACAATTTGGAAGAAACAATTTAAATGTATCATAAAGTAAAATTCTGTACATTATTATCCATCAAATGTGCTTGATTCGTAAGGTTGTTAAATAATGGCCAATACTACCCTCTCTACTGAGAGGACGAGCATGTTATGTGAAAATCAATTCATTCACCAGTCGCAACATTCAGTAGTCAAGAACTACATTTTTCATTATACAGATGAGAAAATTAAAGCATAGGCAGATTTTTAAGAAAGCAGTTAATTAGAAGAATAGGAAATTGAACTCAAGTCGCTGGTTCAAAGACAGTACTTCACAGGGGTATTTTCTGTTCATTTTTGTGTGTATATATGTCTGACTTCTTCACCACACTGAGCTTTGTGAGAACAGGAATTATTCCTATATTAGTTTCCTGGGGCTACTGCAACAATTTAACACAAACATTGTGGCTTAAAACAACTGAAAATTATTCTCTAAGAGTTCTGGAGTCCAGAAGTACAGAATCAAGGTATCAGCATGGTCTGGCTCCCTCTAAAGGCTCTAGGGAATAATCCTTGGCTAAGATTGAAAATTCTTTGCCTTTTCCTGCTTCTGGTGAATACAGAATATATTGGTATTGGTTTATGGCTGCACAACTCCAGTTTCTGCCTCCTTCTTCATATTGTCTCCTCTTCTGTTTGTCTTTTTTGTTTTTTCTGTCTGTGTCAAATTTCCTTCTGTCTGTCTCTTATAAAGTCATTTGCCATTGCATTTAGGGCCTACCTGGATAATCCAGAATGGTCTCATCTGGAGATCCTTAACTTAATTACATATGGAAATTCCCTTTTTCCAAATATGATTATATATATGTTATGGGAGTTAAAATATTAACATATCTTTCTGGGGTGCCACCATTCAACCTACTGCATATGGATATACCAAGAATTGTGCGTTACTTACCTTTATGAGTACAAATGGAAAGGATCAGCACATAATAAACTCTCAAGTTTTCATTGAAATTATAACAAATGTTTACTTAATCAAATTGGTGTCAGATTATTGGCTTGGAATAACTGTAACTTCAGTATCACAGAGTATTTTTACACCAATGTGAATGGACCATAGTGACCTGACATATTTTAACAACTATTATGACAAAATGTATCAAAATGACTACATCAAAATGTAAAAAATGTAAAAAAAATGTGGATCGGAGAATCATTTTTCACTTAATTTAATAATGAACACTGTGAAGTCATTCGGTTTGGAAAAGGAATAAGAAAGTCTTAGATAATAATAATAATTGAAATTATTATTATTGTTATCATCATCATTAGAGGTCGTAGTAATATTAGTTCTTTAATCTTTATACAGGAAGAAACTTTGCAAGCATAGCACCAAATTACCATCACAGAAGTGGAGACAACTTCACCACACTTTCTCAGTCTACCTTGTGAAACATAAGTTGCTTTCAAATATGGCCTTGAAAAACAGACTTGCAATACTCCAACCCTTTCTTCCTCTTCCCCAGAAACTTCACAATTATGAGTTCCACAATGCATTGCTACATTATGGAAAGAGTATAGGGTTTAGAGACAGCATTTTTAGATTTGTAGAGCAACAGCCAAGAAATGCTGCCTCATATTCATCTGCTTGGGACATGAATGAGAAATATTTTTTTCCTTATTTTAAGCTCCTGAGATATTGGGGTTTCTTTATTACTACATATGACCTCACCTCTCCTGACTAAAGGAAATATCAATATTTCAATACAAAAATACTTTAAATATGAAGATGTAATTCATGACAGACCATGTTCAAGCTCACTTGTAAATAAAAGATCACAAACTTTAAAAAGTACATAGTTCACCTGTAATATTAGCAAATTTTTTTAAGTATGGCCACATTCTGTTCTGATTAGAAGATAAAAGATCAAAAATACATCTCTCTAAAGGTCAATTTGCCATAGATATAAACATAATATGGGGACATTTAGAATAGACATGTTATATTCAGAAATTTATCAGAAAAAAATAGATATGTACCAAAATTATACACATGACAAGAATATGAAGAACTACATTATTTGCAATCATTAAAACAATAAAATATGTAAATGTCCATTCACAGGGAAATAAGTAAGCTATTGTTGTCAGAGGGGAGAGGTCAGGATCAAGATGATGAAGTAGGAAGACCCAAAGCTCACCTGCACCATGAACATATCAAAATTACAATTACATGTAGAGCAACTCTCACTGAGAATGACTTGAAGATTAGCAGAATGGCACTTCTACAGCCAAGGTTGTTAGGTAAGAACCACATGGAGTCTGGTAGAAGGGAAGGAGAAGAAATCTAGTTGGGACCCACACCCCTAATGGTTGACCCAGAAGAAGAAAGAGATACCACAGGCTCAGAGATTCCTTCCCAGAAGCAAGGAGTTCGAGCCCCTTATTAGGCACCTCAGCCCTGGAGGTGCAACACCAGGAAGATAAGCCCCCTTACCTGATTAGAAAACCAGTGGGGCTACCAGACGGCTGTAAGAAACCAAAAGTCTTATTTTAAAGAGCATGCACACAGATTTGCTTACTCCCAGTCCCAGCACAAAGGCAACAGACTGAAAACTGCCTTGTCTCTGACCAGCCTTCCAGGACCATCCCAGTGCACATGCTTCCCCCACTGGGCTCTTCCAGTACCTCCTATTCCAGGGCTGCTCTCCACTTAGGCAGAATCTGCCACTGACAATGTGCATGAACACACCAGAGAAGGAGGTGAGTTAGCTCAGATCTCTGCCCTACCTCTAGCCAGGGTGGAGACTGATATTGCTAACATGCCCTTGCGCACACCAGAGGAGTAAAGCCTGCTCAATAGTGTGACTCCAATACTTCCAGCCTTCACCCCACCTAAGGCACACATATGAGGAAAAATGCAGAAACAGCTCAAAAGTGCAGCTACAAGCCCTCAGGCCCTGGCCATGCCTCAAACCAAGGTGGAAACCACCATCACACCAGAAAGAAGCCCAAATCCCTCAGGGGACTGCTCCAGGTCCTCAGACCCAGCTCCATCCCTAGAGGGCAGCAACCACTATTGAGCTTAGGAGAAGCCCTAGCTCATATTTGGCTTTGGTTCTATCCCTCCCACCAAGACCAAGGGTGCCAGTGCACCCTGGGGGAAAATATAGCCCCTGAGCACTTTAGATCCACCTCTCCCAACAAAACCAATGGGCACACAGAGACTGCATAGGGAAGATCCTCAAAATGAGCATGCCTTCAAGACTGTGATAAGTAACACTTTCATCTAATTTTAAACACAAACAGAGAAACTTAAACAAAGTGGGAAAACACAGAAATATGTTTCAAACAAAAGAACAGTTAAATCTCAGGGAAAAAATAAAAAACAATGAAATAGTGGCAAATCATTTACCTAATAAACAGTTCAAAACAATAGTAATAAATATGCTAACTGAACTCAGAAAAGGAATCAAGGAACACAGTCAGGACTTCAACAAAAACTAGAAACTATTTCTTTTAAATCATAGCTGAAGAATACAATTAAAAAAATGAAAAAGACACTAAAAGGAATTAACAGCAGATTAGGTGACACAGCAGACTGTATAAGTGATCTAAAAGATAGAATAGTAGAAAACACCCAATCAGAATAGCAAAAAGAAAAACATTTAAATGAGGATAGTTTAAGGGACTTCTGGTTCAACATCAAGAGTACTAACATTTGTATTATAGGGGTCCCAGAAGGAAAAGACAGAGAGAAGATGGGAGAAAATATATATCATAAGATTATGGCTATAAACTTCCCTAACCTGAAGAAGGAAATAGATATCCAGGTACAGGAAACACAAAGAGTCCAAGCAAGAAGAATCCAAAATGACTCACACCAAGATATATCATAAGTAAAACTGAAAAAGTTAAAGAGAGAATTTTATAGACATCAAGAGAAAGACAAAGAATCACACACAAGTGATCACATACAAGTGAACCCCATAAGGCTATAACCTGACTTTTCAGCAGAAGCTGTGAAGATCAGAAGGGAGTGGCATGATATATTTAAAGTGCTGAAAGGAAAAAATACTACAACCAAGGAGACTCTACCCAAAAATTTTATCTTTCAGAATTGAATGAGAGATAAAGAGTTTCCTAGACAAGAAAATACAGAACGAGTATATCACCACTAAACTGACCATACAATACCTGTTAAAGGAGCTTTGTTAAGTGAAAAAGAAAAGATTATAACAAGAAATAAAAAATTTGGGAAGGTAAAATCCCACTAGGCAAATATACAGTAAAGGCTTACTCAATCACTTAAATAAGCTAGTATAAAGTTAAAAGACAAAAAGGAAATGGTAAACAATTGGTAGTTAATGGATACACAAATAGATGTAAAGTATGAAGCCAAAAGCATAAAACATAGGGGAAGTGAAAAAATGGTGAGCTTTTAGAATGTGTTTGAACATAAATATACATATATGTATATTTAAACTGATTTTATATATATATATATATATATATATATATATATATACACACATACATACACACACATCATGGCAACCACAAACCAAAAAGCTACAAGAGATACACATACAAAAAAAAAAAAAGAGAGAGAGAGAGAATGAGAGAGAGAAAGGAACACAAACATAACACTAAAGAAAATAATCAAACTACAAGGGAAGAGACTAAAAGAAGAAAAAAGCAAAGAAAAACTACAAAAAAGCCAGAAAACAAGTAACAGAATGGCAACAAGTACATACTTATTGATAATCAATTTAAATACCAGTGGAATAAAAACTCCAATCAAAAGACATAGAGTAGCTGATTAGATAAAAAACAAGATCCATCTGCATGTTTCCTACAAGAGACTCAGTTCAGAGCTAAAGACACACAGAGACTGAAAGTGAGGTAATGGAAAAAGCTATTCTATGCAAATGGAAATGAAAAGAAAGCTGGTGTAGCAATACTTATATCAGATAAAGCAGACTTTATTTTTTTAATTAATTTAATTTAATTTTTTTATACAGCAGGTTCTTATTAGTCATCCATTTTATACACATCAGTGTACACATGACAATCCCAATTGCCCAATTCAGTACACCACCATCCCCACCTCCCCATGGCTTTCCCCCCTTGGTGTCCATATATTTGTTCAAACATCTGTGTCTCAACTTCTGCCCTGCAAACCGGTTCATCTGTACAATTTTTCTAGGTTCCACATACACATGCTAATATACAATATTTGTTTTTCTCTTTCTGACTTACTTCGCTCTGTATGACAGTCTCTAGATCCATCCATGTCTCAACAAATGACTCGATTTCATTCCTTTTTATGGCTGAGTAATATTCCATTGTATATATGTACCACATCTTCTTTATCCATTCATCTGTCGATAGGCACTTAGGTTGTTTCCATGATCTGGCTATTGTAAATAGTGCTGCAATGAACATTGGTGTGCATGTGTCTTTTTGTATTATGGTTTTCTCTGGGTATATGCCCAGTAGTGGGATTCCTGGATCATATGGTAATTCTATTTTTAGTTTTTTAAGGAACCTCCATACTGTTCTCCATAGTGGCTGTATCAATTTACATTCCCACCAACAGGGCAAGAGGGATCCCTTTTCTCCACACCCTCTCAAGCATTTGTTGTTTGTAGATTTTCTGATGATGCCCATTCTAACTGGTGTAAAGTGGTACCTCATTGTAGTTTTGACTTGCATTTCTCTAATAATTAGTGGTGTGGAGCAGCTTTTCATGTGCTTCTTGGCCATCTGTATGTCTTCTTTGAAGAAATGTCTATTTAGGTCTTCTGCCCATTTTTGGATTGAGTTGTTTGTTTCTTTAATATTGAGCTGCATGAGCCGTTTATATATTTTAGATATTAATTCTTTGTCTGTTGATTCATTTGCAAATATTTTCTCCCATTCTGAGGGTTGTCTTTTTGTCTTGCTTGTAGTTTCCTTTGCTGTGCAAAAGGTTTTAAGTTTCATTAGGTCCCCTTTGTTTATTTTTGTTTTTATTTCCATTACTCTAGGAGGTGGATCTAAAAAAATCTTGCTGTGATTTATGTCAAAGAGTGTACTTCCTATGTTTTCCTCTAAGAGTTTTATAGTGTCTGGCCTTACATTTAGGTCTCGAATCCATTTTGAGTTTATTTTTGTGTATGGTGTTAGGGAGTGTTCTAATTTCATTCTTTTACATGTAGCTATCCAGTTTTCCCAGCATCACTTATTGAAGAGACTGTCTTTTCTCCATTGTATATCCTTGCCTCCTTTTTCATAGATTAGTTCATCATAGGTGTGTGGGGTTATCTCTGGGCTTTTTATCTTGTTCCAATGATCTATGTTTCTGTTTTTGTGCCAGTACCATATTTTCTTGATTACTATAGCTTTGTAGTATAGTCTGAAGACAGGGAGTCTGATTCCCCCAGCTTTGTATTTTTCCCTTGAGACTGCTTTGGCTATTCAGGGTCTTTTGTGTCTCTACACAAATTTTAAGATTTTTTGCTCTAGTTCCGTAAAAAATGTCATTGGTAATTTGATAGGGATTACATTGAATCTGTAGATTGCTTTGGGTAGTGTAGTCATTTTCACGATATTTATTCTTCCAATCCAAGAACATGGTATATTTCTCCATTTGTTGGTATCAAATTTAATTTCTTTCATCAGTGTCTTACAGTTTTCTACATACAGGTCTTCTGTCTCCCTAGGTAGGTTTAATCCCAGGTATTTTATGCTTTTTGTTGCAATGGTAAATGGGAGTGTTTCCTTAATTTCTCTTTCAGATTTTTCATCATTAGTGTATAGGAATGCAAGAGATTTCTGTGCATTAATTTTGCATCCTGCAACTTTACCAAATTCATTGATTAACTCTAGTAGTTTTCTGGTGACATTTTTAGGATTCTCTATGTATAGCATCATGTCATCTGCAAACAGTGACAGTTTTACTTCTCTTCCAATTTATATTCCTTTTATTGCTTTTTCTTCTCTGAGTGTCATGGCTAGAACTTCCAAATCTATGTTGAATAATAGTGGTGAGGGTGGACATCCTTGTCTGGTTCCTGATATTAGAGGAAATGTTTTCAGTTTTTCACCATTGAGAATGATGTTTGCTGTGGGTTTGTCATATATGGCCTTTATTATGTTAAAGTAGGTTCCCTCTATGCCCACTTTCTGGAGAGTTTTTATCAGAAATGGATGTTGAATTTTGTCAAAAGTTTTTTCTGCATCTATTGAGGTGATTATATTGTTTTTCTTCTTCAATTTGTTAATATGGTGTATCACATTGATTGATTTGCATATATTGAAGAATCCTTGCATCCCTGGGATAAATCCCACTTGATCATGCTGTATGATCCTTTTAATGTGTTGTTGGATTCTGTTTGCTAGTATTTTGTTGAGGATTTTTGCATCTATATTCATCAGTGATATTGGCCTATAATTTTCCTTTTTTTGTAGTAACTTTGTCCGGTTTTATATCAGGGTGATAGTGGCCTCATAGAATGCATATGGGAGTGTTCCTTCCTCTGCAGTTTTTTGGAAGAGTTTGAGAAAGATGGATGTCAGCTCTTCTCTAAATGTTTGATAGAATTCATCTGTGAAGCCATCTGGTCCTGGACTTTTGTTTGTTGGAAGATTTTTAATCACAGTTTCAATTTCATTACTTGTGATTGGTCTGTTCATATTTCCTATTTCTTCCTGGTTCATTCTTGGAAGGTTATACCTTTCTAAGAATTTGTGCATTTCTTCTGGGTTGTCCATTCTATTGGCATAGAGTTGTTTGTAGTAGTCTGTTAGGATGCTTTGTATTTCTGTGGTGTCTGTTGTAACTTCTCCTTTCTCATTTCTACTTTTATTAATTTGAGTCCTCTCCCTCTTTTTCTTAATGAGTCTGGCTAATGGTTTATCAATTTCGTTTATCTTTTCAAAGAACCAGCTTTTAGTTTTATTGATCTTTGCTATTGTTTTCTTTTTTTCTATTACGTTTTTTTCTGCTCTGATTTTTTTATGATTTCTTTCCTTCTGCTAACTTTGGATATTCTTTGTTCTTCTTTCTCTAGTTTCTTTAGGTGTAAGGTTAGATTGTTTATTTGAGATTTTTCTTTGTTTCTTGAGGTAGGCTTTTATAGCTATAAACTTCCCTCACAGAACTGCTTTTGCTGCATCCCATAAGTTTTGGATCATTGTGTTTTCATTGCCATTTGTGTCTAGGTATTTTTTGATTTCCTCTTTGATTTCTTCAGTGATCTCTTGGTTATTTAGTAACACATTGTTTATCCTCCATGTGTTTGTGTTTTTTACGTTTTTTTCCCCTGTAATTCATTTCTAATCAGATAGCGCTGTGGACAGAAAAGATGCTTGATATGATTTCAATTTTCTTAAATTTACTGAGGTTTGATTTGTGACCCAAGATGTGATCTATCCTGGAGAATGTTCCATGCACACTTGAGAAGAAAATGTAATCTTCTGTTTTTGGATGGAATGTCCTATAAATATCAATTAAATCTATCTGGTCTGTTGTGTCATTTAAAGCTTCTGTCTCCTTATTTATTTTCATTTTGGATGATTTGTCCATTGGTGTAAGTGAGGTGTTAAAGTCCCCCATTATTTTTGTGTTACTGTCCATTTCCCCTTTTATAGCTGTTAACAATTGCCTTGTGTATTGAGGTGCTCCTATGTTGGGTGCATATATATTTATAATTGTTATATCTTATTCTTAGATTGATCCCTTGATCATTTTGTAGTGCCCTTCCTTGTCTCTTGTAATATTCTTTATTTTAAAGTCTATTTTATCTGATATGAGTATTTGTACTCCAGCTTTCTTTTGATTTCTATTTGCATTGAATATCTTTTTCCATTCCCTCACTTTCAGTCGTTATGTGTCCCTAGGCCTGAAGTGGGTCTCTTGTAGACAGCATATATATGGGTCATGTTTTTGTATCCATTCAGCAAGCCTGAGTTTTTATAGTTGGAGCATTTAATCCATTTACGTTTAAGGTAATTATCGATATGTATGTTCCTATGACCATTTTCTTAATTGTTTTTGGCTTGTTTTTGTAGGTCCTTTTCTTCTCTTGTGTTTCCCACCTAGGAAAGTTCCTTTAGCATTTGTTGAAGAGCTGGTTTGGTGGTGCTGAATTCTCTTAGCTTTTGCTTATCTGTAAAACTTTTGATTTCTCCATCGAATCTCTATGAGATCCTTGCTGGGTAGAGTAATCTTGGTTGTAGGTTCTTCCCTTTCATCATTTTAAGTATATCATGCCACTCCCTTCTGGCTTGTAGAGTTTCTGCTGAGAAATCAGCTGTTAACCTTATGGGAGTTCCCTTGTATGTTATTTGTTGTTTTTCCATTGCTGCTTTCAATAATTTTTCTTTGTCTTTAATTTTTGCCAGTTTGATTACTATGTGTCTCAGCATGTTTCTCCTTGGGTTTATCCTGTATGGGACTCGCTGTGCTTCCTGGACTTGAGTGGCTATTTCCTTTCCCATGTTAGGGAAGTTTTCTACTATAATCTCTTCAAATATTTTCTCTGGTCCTTTCTCTCTCACTTCTCCTTCTGGGACCCCTATAATGCAAATGTTGTTGTGTTTAATGTTTTCCCAGAGGCCTCTTAGGCTGTCTTCATTTCTTTTCATTCTTTTTTCTTTATTCTGTTCCCCAGCAGTGAATTCCACCATTCTGTCTTCTAGGTCACTTATCTGTTCTTCTGCCTCAGTTATTCTGCTATTGATTCCTTCTAGTGTAGTTTTCATTTCAGTTATTGTATTGTTAATCTCTGTTTATTTGTTCTTTAATTCTTCTAGGTCTTTGTTAACGATTTCTTGCATCTTCTCGATCTTTGCCTCCATTCTTTTTCCGAGGTCCTCATCATCTTCACTATCAGTATTCTGAAATCTTTTTCTGGAAGTTTGCCTATCTCCACTACATTTAGTTGTTTTTCTGGGGTTTTATCTTGTTCCTTCATCTGGTACATAGCTCTCTGAGTTTTCATGTTGTCTATCTTTCTGTGTATGTGTTTTTTGTTCCACAGGCTGCAGGATTGTAGTTCTTCTTGCTTCTCAAAGCAGACTTTAAGACAAAGTCTATAATAAAAGACAAGGAAGGAATTATATAATGATAAGAGTCAATCTAAGAAAACATATAAGGTATGTAAACACGTATGCATCTAATGTAGAAACACCTAAATATATATAGTAATTATTATTAGACATAAAGGGAGAAAATGACAGTAATACAATAATAGTAGGGAACTTTAATCCCCCCCAACTTACATCAATAGATAGATAACCAGGAAGATAATCAAAAAGGAAACAGTGGCAACCAGCACATTAGAACAGTTAGATTTAAAAATATCTACCGGACATTCCATCCATAAACAACAGAGTACACATTCTTTTTAAGTGCACATGGAATTCTCCAAGATACATTTCATGCCAGGCCACAGAAAAAGTTTCAGTGAATTTAAGAAGCTTGAAATTATAACAAGGATCTTTTAGGACCACAAAGGTATGAAACTAGAAATCATAAAACTGAAAGATAAAAACTGAAAAAAAATGTGATGACTAAACAACATGCTACTAAAAAAACAATGTGTCAACAAAGAAATCAAAGAGGATAGAAAAATTCCTTGAATCAAAGAAAAAAGAAACACAACTTTCCAAAATGTATGGGATGCAGCAAGCGCAATTCCAAGGAGGAAGTTTATAGCAAGACAGGCCTACCTCAAGAAGCAAGAAAATCTCAAAAACACAACCTAACTTACTGTATAAAGGAATTAGAAAAAGAAGAACAAACACACCCCACAGTTAGTAGAAGGAAGGAAATAATAAAGATCAGAGCAGAAATCAATAAAATAGAGACCCAAACAAAAGTAATAGAAAAGATCAGTGAAGCCAAGAGCTGTTTTTTTAAAAGATAAACAAAATTGACAAGGATTTAGCCAGGCTCATTAAGAAAACAAGAGAGCAGACCCAAATAAACAAAATTAGAATTGAAAGGGAGAAGTTACATTTGATATCGCAGAAGTACAAACAAGCATTACAGAATACTACAGTTATATGCCAACAAATTGGACAACCAGAGAAATGCATAAATTCCTGGAAACATACAATCTTCCAAGACTGAATCAGGAAGAAATTGATAATCTGGATTGTCTGATTAGTAGTACTGAAATTGAAACAATAACTTAAAAAACTGCCAACAGGGCTTCCCTGGTGGTGCAGTGGTTGAGAGTCTGCCTGCCAACGCAGGGGACACTGGTTCATGTCCCTGTCCAGGAAGATCCCACATGCCATGGAGTGGCTGGGCCTGTGAGCCATGGCTGCTAAGCCTGCACGTCCGGAGCCTGTGCTCCACAATGGGAGAGGCCACAACAGTGAGAGGCCTGCATATTGAAAAAAAAACAAAAAACAAAACAAAACTGCCAACAGACAAAAGTCCTGGACCAGATGACTTCATAGTGGAATTCTACCAAGCATTCAAAGAGTTAATAACTATTCTTCTCAAGCTATTCCAAAAGATTGAAAAGGAAGGAATACTCCCAAATGCATTCTACAAGGTAACAATTACCATGACACCAAACCAGATAAAGACACTGTGGAAAAAGAAAATTACAGGCCAATATCCCTGATAAACATACATTCAAAAATGCTCAGCAAAATATTAACAAACCAAATTCAACAACACATAAAATGTTTATACTTCATGATCAAGTTAGATTTATTCCAGGGATACAAGGGTCATTCAATCTCCATAAATCAATCCATGTGATATATCACATTAACCAAATGCTAAAAAATCACATGTTCATAGGTGCAGGAGAAGCATTTGACAAAATTCAACATTCATTTGTGATGAAAACTCTCAACAAATTTGGTATAGTGTGAGAACATATCTCAACATAAGAAAGGTCAGTTATGTCAACACTACATCTAACATGGTGGAAAGCTAACATGTTCTCCTCTAAGATCAGGAACAACATATTGATGCCCACTCTTGTCATTTCTATTTAAATAGTATTGGAAGTCCTAGCCACAGCAACCAGTCAAAAAAAAATAAATGAAAGTCATCCAGTTGGAAGGAAAGATATAAAACTGTCACTATCTGCAAGTGACTTGATACTATATAGAAAACCCTAAAGATTCCACGAAAAAAAAATATTAGAACCAATAAATTAATTCAGTAAAGTTTCAGGATACAAGGTTAATATACAGGAATCTCTCATGTTTCTAATTGCTGATAATAATAAACTATCAGAAAGAGAAAGCAAGAAAACAATGCCATTAACAATCACATTCATGTTGTTGCAAAAGGACCATGATGGACCTGGAAGGTATTATGCTTAGTTAAATAAATTAGAGAGAAAAATAAATACTGTATGTTTTCACATATACATGAAATCTAAAAAATAAATCAAGTAAATAAAACAAAAAGTAATTTATAGATACAGAAAACAAAGTAGTCACCAGTGAGGAGAAGGGTCAGGGAAGGACATGATAGGTGAAAGACATTAAGAGGTACAAACTACTAGGTATAAAATAAATTAGATACAAAGACAATGTATACCACAGGGAATATAGCCAATATTTTATAATATAATAATTTTATATGGAGTAAAATCTATAAAAAATATCTAATCACTATGTTGTACACCTGAAACTAATATGATATTGTAAGTCAACTATACTTCAATGAAAATAATATTAAACTATTGTGCATACATAATATGAAATGTTATACAATTTGACTTAAAAGTGTGGACTGTTCAAATTTTTAGGAGAATAGTAGTAGGTTACAAAATAAACCAGTATTTTATATTTTATTAAAAACAAAACTATAAGATTAAAGTATTAAAAGTAATGACTTTGGTTGAGTTTCTAAAAGATTTTGTACTCCTTTACACTTCTTTTTAATTGTTTGAAATCTTATATTCTTTTTCTAAGCAGAAATATTTCTAAGAAATATATTTCTAAGAAAATATTATTAAGAAATATATTTCAAAGAAAAGTATTTCAATTTATGAAAAGCAGAAATGTCTAATGGTTTAGGGATTTTTTTAAAAACACAATACATCACCTTGTCCAATTGACCACAATTGGTAACTTCTGATTGCTGTTTCACCTAAACACCTTTAACTTCTAGAGCAAAGTCACTTATTGAAAAGGCAAAGATTTATTTGACTCCCTTAGCCAGGTATACTTTGACTAAAAACAGTAAACGTACATTTTCCCTTAAGTTAATAGTTCACCAGACTACACATTTTTTGCAGAAACTATAAAATATTAAATTCCCAGAATTCCAACTTCTAAAATGATCATTTTAGATGGTTCTCACAATAATTAAGATCAAGTGTAACTTTTTTAACTTGTTCTTTTTTTTTAATTTTCCCAAATTCTTTCATTTTCCTACAAAACGTTTTACTTGAATTTATTTTATGTATTTATGGCTGGCTCTTTTTTTTTTTTTTTTTTCCTGAGGGGTTTAACTTAAATATCTTTTCCTTAAAGCATACTTCTCTAACTATTTACCCAAAGTAGTTCTAGCCAATATTAATCTCTACTTTTCCTGTTTAGAAAACTTTATAATTTGTATTTTTAACTGCTTACATGTTTTCTCTTCTTTGTGCACTAGAATGTAAAATCCAGAAAACTAGATACATTCCCATCTAGTTCACCTTTGCATTCCCAATACCTAATATAGTGTTTAGCACACAATATTTGCATAATAATTGTTTGATGGAAAGCTACATTGGAGTAGATTCTACTTCTAACACACAGTTCACAAAAACTTAGATAATTTTTTTAGTTGTTCTACTATTTATAAAAGTTTTCATCCAAAAATCCTCTGCAAGAATTACTTGAATGAGAACACATCTCCATGCATTATGTTTAATCAAACACAGTAAGAGTGTGTGGAATTTTTCTAGTTTGAGGTTAATTATTATAGCTAATCATTGGCTATATTATTATTATGAATTGTCTCTATATCTTCTCATTGCATTTCTAAGAAATGGGACAGTTATAACCAATCCTTACACAGATTGGTTAGGTTGTCTTTTCTGATCCTCTGATTTAAGAGTAAGCTTTTAGATGCAAGACATAGTCATATGAATAAAAGATATCTGGCTTCATCTGAATTTTTATTAAAAAGAAATGCCTACAAATACTATTTTGCTCTTATATCAAAGGCAAATTAGTTTTACTCTAGAGATTTTGAGCTTTTACCTCATGATCTATTTTCATTTCTAATATAATTGACATCATATCAACATGAAGATATATTACTTTATATTTCATATAAAATAATTATATGAATCTATATTTATACAAGATATATACAATATTTATACAAGTATTGGTTCTGACTCTAATTATTTGAATGAAATAATATACAAAGGAATGACATAGTTACAGAAAAATATTTCATTGTTCATTGCAAAGATTAACACACTTTTAAAAATCCATTTATTAAAACCACCATATGTCTTCATAGCTTGAGAAAAAGGGATTTAAATGCCTGTTTGTAGTGGTAATAAAAAATATCTCAGGGAAGAATCGTAGGTTAGCAACACTGAATTTTAAAATGAAGATGAGCTGCAAAGTGCTGAATCTTTAATCAATATATGCTTCTTACAAAGGTTTGCTCTTGTTAACACCAATGAAGAAATAAAGTATTACTTCATATCAGGAAAGTGAATTATTGTGATCACAATTCAAAGGAAATTAAAATCAAGCAACATCAGTTGCACAAGCATAATAAAAATTACTGATGTGAATTTCAAGACTATCTGGAGACATATAGGCACTCGGATCCTTCAAAGAAATGTGTAATGCAAACATTAAATATTAGGACATGGCATGTATTCAGTCATTTTTTAAATGATCCAGACCATTTAGGGTAAGTGTTTCTATCTGTGAATCAGCCCTATTAGGTATGTTCCATACAGACTATTACTTACCACATAAGATAAAGTACAGTATTCTCCCCTTTTCTCTTCTGATAAAAGAACTTTAAAAAGCCTAACTTAGCCTATTTTTCTCATATCTCTTCAGTTAATGCTCATTACTGATGTTTTCAGTGCTCATGTATGTTATTTTCTTTTTGTCACTATAAAATAAAATGTCACATAAATCACAACACTGTCACCCATTATTTAGACTGTAATCCTTCAACTTAATTGTATTTATCATTAATTCTCAATATAAGGGGTTCTGGTATGTTTTTAAGAGATACTCAAGACCTAAATTCAATGTGTATATATGTATGACAGACAAGATATAAAAGTTTGGGCTGCAACATATTTCCAAAGTTCCTTCAAAACACACATATCCAGTGTCCATTAGAACCTACCCCTGGGTCCCGAAATAAAAGTTTCAAGAGTTATCAAGATGTTAACATTTATAGGAAATGTATAATACTTATAATAAGGTACATATCAAATTTATTTTTACTGATTTTGAGCTCTGCAATTTAAATCTATATCAGTCTTATTCTATAAGATCACCACCATGCATACAGTTGTTCAAAATAAGAGCTACAGTCACTCTTGATTACTTTCTTTTTTTAATACAATCACGCCTTCCACCAAGAATTCCAGTTGGTTTTATCCACAAACTATAACCCAAACCTGAACACTTCTCACTGTCTACACTTTCCCTTCCATTCAAAATTAACATTATTTTTCATTTCACAACCAAAAAAGGAATCTTCCTAAGCTGTCTTCCACTTCTACACTTATCACATTGCAATCAGCTATCCACAGAGATGACAATATGATAATAAAATTTAAAAAGAGCATAAGATCATTCACTCCTCTGATTAAAATATTTCAATAACTTGTTCTAAAACTTATAATAAGATTCAAAATTTTTATAATTATCCCACAGGACTCAACATAACCTGGTGCCTACTTCTCACTCTAGCCTCATTTCTTATTATTTCTCCCTTTCAATCAAGATATTCCGGCCACACATGTCTTCTTTCTATTTCAGGAAAACCACTGCCCGTGTACAATTTATTCCCTTCACCACAGATGCTGTTCTCTGCTTTGAACAGTTCCATTATTATTTGTATCTGATCTAAATGATCATCTCTTTACAAAAGCTTTTCCTAACCATCCTAACTAACATAGCTCTAACAGCACTCATCATATAGTCTCATTCTGCAAAGACATTACTGCAGTCTGGAATGATATTTTTGTTTTGATATCCTCATGACATCCTCCATGAGGGTAGAAGTTTTGCACAGTTTACCACTATATTTCTTGAGCATAAAACATAGACTGTTGTGTTGTAAGCAGTCAATAGCTGTCCATTGAATGAGTGAATTTGTTAATGTAAATACATGCTAATGAGAATTTTTCTATGATTAGTAAACAGATCACTTGAAACTCTTAGTCTTGTGGAAATTTACTCATGTATAGGCATATTTTGTGTCAATTTAGGCATATCTAGACACAACCTCCCTTAAGAGGAGTCAAACTAAATATATAATCAGTATGTGTGGATTTGTCCTTAACTTGACTTCTGTTTCAGCATACACACTGTTTTTGTGTTGTAAATTATTATTTTAATAAACAGACTCTTTTGTTCTTAACACCAATAAGGAGGAAACAATGGATAAAATAGGTTGTATCTTAAAAGCTGAAAGGAAAGTGTATTAATATTTCATTTAGGCACACTCATTTCCTGAATGGAAGACTAAGGAATCAGTAGCTTACAATCTATGCTGATGCACATTTCTGAGCAACAATAAAGAAACTTATTAAAGTGAATACAAAGTGTAGGTTGATCCCCATGATGACTTAGCTTCATAATAACAAAACAATAAAAGCTCCACACTGAAACTCTCAGAAAAAAGCAACAGCATCATTTGCATCTCTAGTGTCTACTCATAAGGATGAGTGTTAATATCTAACCCTGAGCTACTGAGGCTGCCATTTTAATTTCCTCCTTTGCAAAGTCCACTGACTTCTAAGCATTAGAAAGGACAAAGAGTTTATTAAGCCAGACTCAGAAAAATTCACTATCTACATAGAAATTGGAGAAAGGGGAAGAGAAGAAAGAAATGGGGGAAAAGGGTAAAGAAACAGAGTGAAAAATGAAAGGAAGAAATAGAAATGCCAAAAAAAAAAAAAAGATATGGTGATGATGAATCAGGGATTATTATATAACCACATTCTCCTCTTCAATTTTTCAAGTATTACTGGAAGAAAATTGGATTCAGAAAAGCTTCATAAATATCATTTAGCATTATTCATTCAACAAAATTTTACCAAACACTATTATGTTTATTTAATACTCATATATATGTATATAAATATATATATATATATATAATGAATAATTATTACACTGGGCAGTCAGAAAAATGAGCTGAGGTGTTGCCATTTCAGGAGATACCTGAATCATAAGAAATTGTCAACTAAGGAAAGATTAGAGAAGAAGAATTAAACAAAAATGATAAACCTTTTATCTTCATGAAGTGCTCTGCAAGTTGCTTTAAAACTAATCATATAATTACATTTCTTATGTCATAGGTGTTCATATTCTAATATGAACAATATCAGTCTGGCTAAATATAAAATGAAACAAAACATTTTGGTAGTGAGATCACAAGTTAGAACATTTGATGATAACAGAGAAGTCTGTATTAGTTTGGTTGAGGATTGGTTTTGTCAATCAAGAACTTTCTCAGTAACTAATAACTTAAACAAAATTAATAGGAACAATATAAAGAGCAACATGAAAAAATTATCATAAGCAACAATATAACGTATTATTTTACCCACATAAAGAACGTCTGTGGGGCTTCCCTGGCTGTGCAGTAGTTGAGAGTCCGCCTGCTGATGCAGGGGACATGAGTTCGTGCCCCGGTCTGGGAAGATCCCACATGCTGCAGAGCGGCTGGACCTGTGAGCCATGACCACTGAGCCTGTGTGTCCAGACCCTGTGCTCTGCAACAGGAGAGGCCACAACAGTGAGAGGCCCGTGTACAGCAAAAACAAAACAAAACAAAACAAAAAAAATCTGTGAAAACTGACCACAGAAAGGTGCCATAAAATATCTCTTGAAATTTTTCTAGCCACCACACAAATTAGAAACTAGAAAAATTCCTCATATTTTATAAATTAGTAAATATACTATTAACACAGGTAAAATAAGCAATCATAATAGAAATTAAAAACACTTAAAATGATTATTCTCATACTTCACATCAAAAAGTAACAAAATGAAATTAAAATGCAAATATAAAATAGAAAGAATGGCTAATGACAAATAGTTTTTTGAAGTATTGACATTTAAATTTTTGATGAAGAGATAATTTAAAAATAAGAGAAGACACAAATAAAAAGACATTATAAAACAAAATACATAAATATCTACAGAAGCCACAGAGATAAAATGATGACAGTATAGATTTAAAAGTTTTCTGTCAACATAATTTTTAAATTATAAAAACAGGTAAACTACTAGAAAAAATATACAGATAAATTACTAGAAAATAAATAGAAAACATAAGTGGTCTAAAAATTGAATTAGTAGAGTCAGTCATTTTAACTTTGTCTTAATAACTCAAATTATTAAGTACCTTAAAGATTCTATATCAAAAGTACTTCAAGCTCCTAGGTCAGTCAAACTTTGGTTCAGGGACTCCCCTGGAAGTCCAGTGGTTGGGATTTCACCTTCCAATGTGGTGGGGGTGGGGGAGGGTAGTGGTATGGGGGGGTGCGGATTCAAACCCTGGTCAGGGAGCGGGGATCCTGCCTGCCTCATGGCAAAAGTAAAAAAGAAAAAAAAACAACAAAAAAACATAAAACAGAAGCAGTGCTGTGGCAAATTCAATAGAGACTTTAAAAAGGGTCCACATGGGGAAAAAAAAAATCTTAAAAAAAAGCCCTCAGCTTCATATTTTACCTTTGCAGTTTTTCCAGATGTGATGACTTTAGATAGATTATGCCACATTTCTGCACCTCAGTTTCCTTGTCCTCAGAATGTGGATAATATAAATATTTCACAAGATAGTTGTTCAACTTAAATGAGAAAATACAAGCAATATTATAGTACAGAACATGTACGTTAGAGTTCATGCCTCTTCCTTCACACACTACTCATACAACTAATTATATGTATGAAGCCTTTTAAAGATACTTTATACAGATAAAGGAAATTGGACTGTAGACTTAGAAAGTAATAGGTTTGAATATGAGGTCCTTCATTTAGTTGTCCATTAACTCTGCAAACTTGCCTAATTTGATTTTCTGCTCTCATCTTCAGGAGAACAACTTCAGGAGAACAACTATATTTAGCACCTAGGGTTTTCATTAGATTAAATGACGTAATATGTTTACAACACTTAGTATAGAATAAGTGCTTAAAAGCTATAGAGTAGCCCTATGAAAATGACATTTAGTATGTCATGAGACCTGAAGACTACTTTCAAAATTCAGTCATCAACTTTATCTCAGGAGATAAAAATCTGTGTTAAGTTTATCACAAAGAATCACTGACTAAAAATAAAGCTGCACGTTTCAATAGATTAATTAGTTGGGCTTTGGCTATCTTTTCTGTTTGTTTGATTCAGTTTAAACCAGACCAGTAGATTGGGTAAGTTGAATATGGGGAATAACATAGGTTTGGAAATACATAGCCTAGTTCATATTTTGGCACCACCACTTCCTAGCTTTGTAATCTTTAAGAAGTAATTTTGCTTCCCTAAGTCTGTTACCTCAAATAGAAATTTAAAGTATAAAATAAATTATTTAGGTTATTTTGAGAAACAAGTGAGAAACTGTTGTAAAACAATTAGCTTAGTGTTTAAAATATTTGTAAAAGCATAAGATGTGTTAAATGTTACTACCATTATTGCTCTTATTATTCATTGTCATTATCATAGTTAATAATATTATAATTACCAACTTAGTAAATTTTCCTTCCTTCAGTATCTTGGATAATCTGTACTGAATAAAAATTCATTTTGCATTTTATATAAAGGTATATGGAATGAGTAAAAGTGTGTTATTTTATACTGCAACTAGACTGTATATATATATATATATATATATATATATATATATATATTAGATAGTGATGGAGTGGTTCCTTGGACATTTACTATATTCTAGGCATTATGTTAAAGAAGTAATGCTTCCACTGTGATGGACATTACATTATGAGAAATAGTTTTTTGATAAACTCTAGCTCATTTTATTAACAGAGTTATAAAATGGGTTATTATCATAAAAAAAAAATGTGATCTCTATTTCCAGGGTGGAGTGGGTTATATACTCTGATCTTCCCAGAATCATATCCTCTAACCTCAAAAGTCCAAACATTTAGAGAAGAGCTAACACCTTTCCTTCTCAAACTCTTCCAAAAAATGCAGAAGAAGAAGCACACCAAAGATCATTCTATAAGGCAACCATCACCATGATACCAAAACCAGACAAAGATATCACAAAAAAAGAAAATTACAGACCAATAACACTGATGAACATAGACAAAAAAGTCTTGAACAATATACTATCAAACAGAATCCAACAACACATTAAAAGGACCATAAAATGTGATCAAGTGAGATTTATACCAGGGATGCAAGGATTCTTCAGTAACAACATGATACACCACATTAGCAAATAGAATAATAAAAACCATATGATCATCTCAATAGATGCAGAAAAAAAATTTGACAAAATTCAACACTGATATGATAAAAAATCTCCAGAAAGTGGACATAGAGAATACCTACCTCAACATAATAAAGGCCATAGAGGATAAACCCACAGCAAACATCATTCTCAATGGTGAAAAACCAAAAGCATTTCCTCTAAGATCAGGAACAAGACAAGGATATCTACTCTCACCACTATTATTCAATGTAGTTTTGGAAGTCTTAGCCATGGCAATTAGAAGAAAAAGAAATAAAGTGAATTCAAATTGGAAAAGAAGAAGTAAAATTGTCACTGTTTACAGATGACATGATACTATATACAGAGAGTCCTAAAGATACCACCAACTAGTAGAGCTAATCAATGAATTTGGTAAAGTTGCAGGATACAAAATTAATGAACAGAAATCTCTTGCATTCCTATACATTAACAACAAAAGATCAGAAAGAGAGATTAAGGAAACAATCCCATTTACCATTACAACAAAAAGAATAAAATACTTGGGAATAAACCTATCTAAAGAGGCAAAAGACCAGTACTCAAAAAACTATAGGATACTGATGAAAGAAATCAAAGATGGCATAAACAGATGGAGAGATATACCATGTTCTTCGATAGGAAGAGTCAATATTATGAAAAGAATTATACTACCCAAAGCAATCTACAGATTCAATGCAATCCCTATCAAATTACCTATGTCATTTTTCAAAGAATTAGAATGAAAAATTTTACAATTTGTATGGAAACACAAAAGACCCCAAATAGCCAAATCAATCGTGAGAAAGAAAAACAGAGGTGAAGGAATCAGGCTCCCTGACTTCAGACTATACCACAAAGGTACAGTAATCAAGACAGTATGGTACTGGCACAAAAACAGAAATATAGATCAATGGAACAGGATAGAAAGCCCAGAGATAAAATCATGCACATATGGTCACCCTATCTTTGATAAAGGAGGCAAGAGTACACAATGGAGAAAAGACAGCCTCTTCAATAAGAGGTGCTGGGAAAACTGGACAGCTACATGTAAAAGAATGAAATTAGAACACTCCTTAACACTATACACAAAAATAAACTCAAAATGGATTAAAGACCTAAATGTAAGGCCAGACACTGTAAAACACTTTGAGAGAAACCTAAGCAGAACATTCTATGACATAAATCACAGCAAGATCCTTTTTGACACATCTCCTAGAGAAATGGAAATAAAAATAAACAAATGGGACCTAATGAAACCTCAAAGCTTTTGCACATCAAAGGAAACCAAAAACAAGATGAAAAGACAACCCTCAGAATGGGAGAAAATATTTGCAAATAAAACAACTGATAAGGGTTTAATCTCCAAAATATATAAACATCTCATGCAGCTCAATATCAAAAAAACAACAACCCAATCAAAAAATGGGCAGAAGACCTAAATAGACATTTCTCCAAAGAAAACATACAGATGGCCAACAAACACATGAAAAGACACTGAACATCACTAGTTATTAGAGAAATGCAAATTAAAACTACAGTGAGATATCACCTCACACTGGTCAGAATGGCCATCATCAAAAAAATCTACAAACAATAAATGATGGAGAGGCTCTGGAGAAAATGGAACCCTCTTACACTGTTAGTGGGAATGTAAACTGATGCAGCCACTATAGAGAACAGTATGGAGGTTCCTTAAAAAACTAAAAGTAGAACTACCATATGACCGAGAAATCCCACTGTTGGGCATACACCCTGAGAAAACCATAATTGCAAAAGATACATGCACTCCAACATTCATTGCAGCACTATTTACAATAGCCAGGACCTGGAAGCCACCTAAATGTCCATCAAGAGAGGAAAAGATAAAGAAGATGTGATACATATATACAATGGAATATTACTCAGACATAAAAAGGAACGAAATTGGGTCATTTGTAGAGACGTGGATGGACCTGGAGTGTGTCATACAGAGTGAAGTAAGTCAGAAGGAGAAAAAAATCATATATTAATGTATATGTGTGGAATCTAGAAAAATGGTGCAGATGAACTTATTTGCAAAGCAGAAATAGAGACAAAGATATAGAGAACAAATGTATGACTACCAAAGTGGGGTGGATTTGGAGCTTGGTGTTGATATATATACACTACTATGTATAAAATAGATAACTAATGAGAATAGACTCTATGGAACAGGGAACTCTACTCAATGCTCTGTGGTGACCGAAATGAGAAGGAAATAAAAGGAAGAGGAGATACATGTATATGTATGGCTGATTCACTTTGCTGTACAGCAGAAACTAACACAAACTTGTAAAGCAATTATACTTCAATTAAAAAAAATAAAAATGTCAAGGAGTACATTTGGAATAACACTGAATTATCATCTTGATTTTAGGTAGGCCACCATAGAACAAAATTTAAATGTGTTACACAGCTAGCTTAATGACAGTCAAAAATATAATAAAGGTATCTTTTTCCAATACTTATGTTCATCACACTTGATATCTCTCCAAGTGTTGGCATCAAGAGAACTCATAAGTACCTACCCAATGTTATTTGCCATTATTATAAACCTCTTTTCTCATTCTTTTTGTTCTAATATCCTGTCATTAACTTTCATAGCCCATTTATTAATTACATTTTCAAAAGTTAATTTGGGGAGAAATTCTAGATATGGTGTCTTGAAGACAAATGTAATTCCACTTTATCAGTTCTCTCTGTGGAGTACTATGACCACCATACCAGAGAAGTTGGAATAGCTTAAGTCTTGAATCCAAAAGCTCTCTGCTACTCAGAAATACTTCATAGTTTTGCAGAATTAAATGTGCCCCTTAACTCAGGCAAGGAAAACCTAGAGGTAGACACATTTTCCTCTTCTCTAGATTTCATGTATTCTCAATTCACCTCTGGCTTCTATATCCTTCTGGTAGCAATCCCTGCACTAATAATCATGCCTGGAGAAGAGTAGAAGTGCTCACACTTTTCAAGTTGCACAGAAATTATGCTCTCTTTGGGATAAATCCAAGGAGTTGTTTACCAAGTTGCACAGAAATTATGCTCTCAGTGGGCTAAATCCAAGGAGCTGGTTACTTCAAGGTGTTTTTTGAAAACCTCTTAGGAATTTCTTGTCAACCTTTGATTACAGTGTTATCTATTTAGGAATAAAATCAAATTTCCTGGACTTTTACTTACAGAGTATGCATTTAGATGAGTATTAAGTAATGAAAACTCATAGATGTCTCTAGACAAATAAGCTAGCTTCTCTCATCAGTTGTAAAGAGACATTGTTCTGTGGTAAGGAGTTCAGCAAGAGCCATCAAGGCTAACAACTTCAGTCACAGGATAAAAAAATCCTTCCTGTGTAAATCCTTTCAAAAAAAAATACACCCAATGGAAACACACTGAAACTGACATTGAAGAGAAGTTTTTCAAAAGTGTTTTGAAGTTAAAAATTTATCCAATTTGGGAAAAGATTTTCAAAACTACCAAATATAAGGTTGTAGAAGATGGCATTTAATCCAGCCAAATCTGTAAACTGGAAATGGAGATCACTTATTATGTATGGAAAAAGGTAGAATATTTATTAAAGCAAACATTAGACATAAAAGGAAAAGTGAAAGGTCTAAAATATTTTAAATTCAATATGTCATCATACATTGGATATTTTCAATGAATTATGCATCAACTAAAACAAACTTCATTTAAATATCTGAAGTGATTCAATTGAAAGAATCAAGAGAATAAAAATATACTGAAGTTCATGGCAAGGTCAAAGGATATTTAAAATGTCAGTTTTGTTTTTGAGCCACTTGTCTATGCCTTTCAGGAGTTATCAAAAGGATAGATCTTGAAGTGAGGGAAGAATTATTCATTTACACAAACTATGATTATGCTTGTTTATGTAAAAGAATGTAATAAATTAAGAATGTATCTGGTTATGCATGGCATAGTAATCACCATGTAAAATATTTTATTAAAAACAAGTTAATAGGGTTGCTGCAGAAGGAAGATGGTGGAGCTGCATGCAATTATGGCTGTCAAGAAGGTCATTGACTTCGTTGTGAAGATTCCTTGTCATGGATTATAAATTTATACATGGTCTGATTCCAGCTCTCCTCAGCAGCTGCCTCTTGTATCTCCCTCTGTCGGGCATCACACTGCCTGTAATTGCTGTGGCCTGTGCCAGAGGACTCTCATCCCTGTCTTCTGCTTGGTTATCTCCCAGAGGCTGATGGACAATGAAGCTAATGATGCATAAGATCTAGGGCCCCACACAGGCACAGGCTTCCTTCAAGGTATTGTGCATAATCTTTTATTTATATTTTTGTCATTTTTTTCCAAATAAGTATCCAAGAATTGGTGAGGAAAGTATGTGACACTATTTTTCCTACCCCCCACTTGGTGTCTCAGCTTACTAAGGCTATGTGGCTGGCAGGGGTTTGGTGCTCCAGCCGGCTGTAAGGCCTGAACCTCTGGGTGGGAGAGTAGAGTTCAGGATATTGGTCCACCAGAGACCTCCCGGCCCCTTTTAATATCAGTTGGTGAGAGCTCAGCCAGAGATTGCCATCTCAATGCAAAGACCCAGCTCTACTCAATGACCAGCAAGCTCCAGTGCTGGACACCCCATGCGAAACAATTAGCAAGACAGGAACACAAAACCACACATTAGCAGAAAGGCTGCCAAAAATCATAATAAGTTCACAGACACCTCAAAACACAAGACTTGAAGTGGTCCTGCCCACCAGAAAGACAAGATCCAGCCTCATGCACCAGAACACAGGCACCAGTCCCCTCCACAGGGAAGCCTACATGACCCACTGAAAATACCTTACCCACTGGGGGCAGATACCAAAAGCAACATGAACTACGAACCTGCAGCCTGAGAAAAGCACAGTAAGTTAAACAAAATGTGAAGACAGAGAAATATGCAGCACATGAAAGAGCCAGGTAAAAACCCAACAGACCAAACAAATGAAGAGGAAATAGGCAGTCTAACTGAAAAATAATTCAGAGTAATGATAGTAAAGATGATCCAAAATATTGGAAGTAGAATGGAGAAAATACAAGAAACGTTTAATAAGGACCTAGAAGAACTAAAGAAAAAACAAACAATGATGAACAACATAATAAATGAAATTAAAAATTCACTAGAAAGAATCAATAGCAGAATAACTGAATCAGAAGAATGGTTAGGTGACTTGGAAAGTAAAATAGTGGAAACAATTACCGAAGAGCAGAATAAAGAAAAAGAATGAAAAGAATTGAGGACAGTCTCAGAGACCTATGGGACATTAAACACACCAACATTCGAATTATAGGGGTCCCAGAAGAAGAAGAGAAAAAGAAAGGGATAGAGAAATTATTTGAAGAGATTATAGTTGAAAACTTCCCTAATATGGGACAGGAAATAGTCGATCAAGTCCAGGAAGCACAGAGTCACATAGATGATAAATCCAATGAGAAACATGCCAAGACATATATTAAACAATTATCAAAAATTAAATAAAAAGAAAAAATATTGAAAGCAGCAAGGGAAAAGCAACAAACAGCATACAAGGGAATCCCCATAGCATTAACAGCTGATCTTTCAGCAGAAACTCTGCAAGCCAGAAGGAAGTGGCAGGACATATAAAGTGATGAAAGGGAAACACTTACAACTAAGATTACTCTACCCAGCAAGGATATCATTCAGATTTGACAGAGAAATTAAAAGCTTTAGAGACAAGCAAAAGCTAAGAGAATTCAGCATCACCAAACCAGCATTACAAAAAAATGCTAAAGGAACTTCTCTAAGCAGAAAACGCAAGAGACGGAAAAGAACTACAAAAACAAACTCAAAACAATTAAGAATATGGCAGTAGGAACATATATATCAATAATTACCTTAAATTTAAGTGGATTAAATGCTCCAACCAGAAGATATAGACTGGCTGAATGTATACAAAAACAAGACCTGTATATACTCCATCTAAAAGAGACCTACTTCAGGGGCTTCCCTGGTGGTGCAGTGGTTGAGGGTCCGCCTGCCGATGCAGGGGACACGGGTTCGTGCCCCGGTCCGTGAGGATCCCACATGCCGTGGAGCGGCTGGGTCCGTGAGCAATGGCCGCTGAGCCTGCGCGTCCGGAGCCTGTGCTCCACGGCGGGAGAGGCCACAACAGTGAGAGGCCCGCATACCGTAAAAAAATAAATAAATAAAAAATAAATAAAAGAGACCTACTTCAGACCTACAGACTGAAAGTGAGGGGATGGAAAAAGATATTCTATCCAAATAGAAATCAAAAGAAAGCTGGAGTAGCAATTCTCATATCACACAAAATTAGACTTTAAAATAAAGGTTTTTACAAGAGACAAAGAAGGACACTATGTAATGATCAAGGGATCAATCCAAGAAAAAGATAAAACAATTTTAAATATTTATGCACCCAACACAGGAGCACCTCAATACATAAGGCAAATGCTAACAACCATAAAACGGGAAATCGACAGTAACACAATCATAGGAGGGGACTTAAACACCCCACTTTCACCAATGGAATAATCATCCAAAATGAAAATAAATAAGGAAAAACAAGCTTTAAATGACACATTAAACAAGATGGACTTAATTGATATTTATAGGATATTCCACCCAAAAAGAACAAAATACACTTTCTTCTCAAGTGTTCATGGAACATTCTCCAGGATAGATCATGTCTTGGGTCACAAATCAAGCCTTGGTTAATTTAAGAAAATTGAAATCATATCAAGTATCTTTTCTGACACAGCACTATGAGACTAGATATCAATTACAGGAAAAAATCTGTAAAACTTACAAACACAGAGAGGCTAAACAATATGCTACTAAATACCCAAGAAATCACTGAAGAAATCAAAGAGGAAGTCAAAAAATACCTAGAGACAAATGACAATGAAAACATGAATAACCAAAACCTATTTGATACAGCAAAAGCAGTTCTAAGAGGCAAGTTTATTGCAATACAATCCTACCTCAAGAAACAAGAAAACTATCAAATAAACAACCTAACCTTACACCTAAATCAAACAGAAAAAGAACAACAACAACAAAGAAAGTTTGCAGAAAAAATCATGAAGATCACATGAGAAATAACTGAAAAATAAATGAAGAAAACAATAGAAAAGATAAACAAAACTAAAAGCTGATTCTTTGAGAAAATAAACAAAATTGATAAACCTTTAGCCAGACTCATCAAGATAAAAAGGGAGAAGACTCAAATCAATAGAATTAGAAATGAGAAAGGAGAAGTAACAACTGACACTGCAGAAATACAAAGGATCATGAGAAATTACTACAAGCAACTATATGCCAATAAAATGGACACCCTGGAAGAAATGGACAAATTCTTAGCAAAACACAACCTTCCAAGATTGAACCAGGAAGAAATAGAAAATATGAACAGACCAATCACAAGCACTGAAATTGAAACTGTGACTAAAAATCTTCCAACAAACAAAAGTCCAGAACCAGATGGCTTCAGAGGTGAATTCCATGAAACATTTAGGGAAGATCTAACACCTATCCTTCTCCAACTCTTCCAAAATATAGCAGAGGGAGGAAAGCTCCCAAACTCATTTTACAAGGCCACCATCACCCTGATACCAACACAAGACAAAGATGTAACAAAAAAAGAAAACTACAGGCAATATCACTGATGAATATAGATGCAAAAATCCTCAACAAAATACTAGCAAACAGAATCCAGTGGCAAATTAAAAGGATCATACACCATGATCATGTGGGATTTTTCCCAGGAATGCAAAGATTCTTCAATATATGCAAATCAATCAATGTGATATGCCATATTAACAAATTGAAGGATAAAAACCATATGATAATCTCAATAGATGCAGAAAAAGCTTTTGACAAACTATAACACTGATTTATGATAAAAACTGTCCAGAAAGTAGGCATAGAGGGAACTTACCTCAACATAATAAAGATCATATATGACAAACCCACAGCCAACGTCATTCTCAATGGTAAAAAAAAGAAACCATTTCCACTAAGATCAGGAACAAAACAAGGTTGCACACTCTCACTACTATTATTCAACACAGTTATGGAAGTTTTAGCCACAACAATCAGAGAAGAAAAAGAAATAAAAGGAATCCAAATTGGAAAAGAAGAAGTAAAGTTTGACTGTTTGCAGATACATGTACTATACATAGAGAATCCTAAAGATGCTACCAGAAAACTACTAGAGCTAATTAATGAATTTGGTAAAGTGGCAGGATACAAAATTAATGCACAGAAATCTCTTTCATTCATATACACCAATGATGAAAAATCTGAAAGAGAAATTAAGGAAACACTCCCACTTACCATTGCAACAAAAAGAATAAAATACCTAGGAATAAACCTCCTTGGGGAGACAAAAGACCTGTATGCAGAAAACTATAAGATACTGATGAAAGAAATTAAAGATGAAACAAAAAGATGGAGAGATATACCATGTTCTTGGATTTGAAAAAATCAACATTGTGAAAATGACTCTACTACCCAAAGCAATCTACAGATTCAACGCAATCTCTATCCAACTACCATGGGCATTTTTCACAGAACTAGAACAAAAAATTTCACAATTTGTATGGAAACACAAAAGACCCCGAATAGCCAAAGCCATCTTGAGAAAGAAAAACAGAGGTGGAGGAATCAGCCTCAGTGACTTCAGAATATACAACAAAGCTACAGTAATCAAGAGAGTATGGTACTGGAACAGAAACAGAAATATAGTTCAATGGAACAGGATAGAAAGCCCAGAGATAAACCCATGCACATATGGTCACCTTATCTTTGATAATGAAGGCAAGAATATACAATGGAGAAAAGACAGCCTCTTCAATAATGGTGCTGGAAAAACTGGACAGATACATGTAAAAGAATGAAATTAGACCACTCCTTAATACCATACCAAAAAAAAAAAAACTCAAAATGGATTGAAGACCTAAATGTAAGGCCAGACACTATAAAGCTCTTAGAGGAAAACATAGGCAGAACATTCTATGATATAAATCACAGCAAGATCTTTTTTGCCCCACCTCCTAGAGAAATGGAAATAAAAGCAAAAATAAGCAAAAGGAACTGAATAAAACTTAAAAGCTTTTTCACAACAAAGGAAACCATAAACAAGATGAATAGACAACCCTCAGAATGGGAGAAAATATTTGCAAAGGAAGCAACTGACAAAGGATTAATCTCCAAAATATACAAGCAGCTCATGCAGCTTAATATAAAAAGCAAACAACCCAATACAAAAATGGGCAGAAGAACTAAATAGACATTTCTCTAAAGAAGATATACAGATTGCCAGCAAACACAGGATAGGATGCTCAACATAACTAATCATTAGAGAAATGCAAATCAAAACTACAATGAGGTATCACCTCACACCAGTCAGAATGACCACCATCAAAACTCTACAAACAATAAATGCTGGAGAGGATGTGGAGGAAAGGGAACCCTCTTGCACTGTTGGTGGGAATGTAAATTGATACAGCCACTATGGAGAACATTATGGAGTTTCCTTAAAAAAAAACAAATATAGAACTACCATATGACCCAGCAATCCTGCTACTGGGCATATACCCTGAGAAAACTATAACTCAAATAGAGTCATGTACCACAGTGTTCATTGCAGCACTATTTACATTTGCCAGGACATGGAAGCAACCCAAGTCCATTGACAGAGGTACGGATAAAGAAGACATGCCACATATATACAATGGAATATTACTCAGCTATAAAATAAACAAAATGGAATTATTTGTAGTAAGGTGGATGGACCTAGAATCTGTCAGACAGAGTGAAGTAAGTCAGAAAGAGAAAAACAAATACCGTATGTTAACACATACATATGGAATCTAAAAAAAAAAGTGGTTCTGAAGAACCTAAGGGCATGACAGGAATAAAGACACAGACATAGAGAATGGACTTAGGGACGCGGGGAGGAGGCAGGGTAAGCTGGGAGGAAGTGAAAGAGTTGCTTGGACACATATACACTACCAAATGTAAAATAGATAACTAGTGGGAAGTAGTCGCATAGCACAGGGAGATCAGCTGGGTGATTTGTGACCACCTAAAGAGGTGGGATAGGGAGGGTGGGAGGGAGCAAGTTGCAAGAGGGAAGGGATATGGGGATATATGTATACATATAACTGATTCACTTTGTTATGCAGCAGAAACTAACACAAAGTAAAGCAATTATACTCCAATAAACATGTTAAAAAATAATTAATTAATTTAAAAAAAGAATAGAAAATGTCAGGGTAAAGTGTATAATGCAAGGGTTAGAATTCATCATCGAACCTCATATTGCCGTGGTATTTATGTTTCTATATAAATGTATGTGTGCATTTATAATACACTTGGGAATATTGTAAAATGTGCCTCTTGCTATGGGTTATGGTAAAGAAAAAAATGTGAAACACTCTTTCAGGCCCAAGGAGCAGCCACAGAGTAGGACGAGCATGTCAGATGTCCCTGGTGCTCAGTGAATGTCTGAGTGCAAAGGTGGCCTCCACCCACCTGTGAATTCTAACCCTCTCTGTCCCTGAAGCTGTGGGACCCTGGACAAGGTCCTGCCCCTTTCCACATCCCTCTGGGCCCCATCCAGCCTGGGCGAGGCTTGGCGTCTCGGCCACCCCCTACCCCCACACCTGCCTTCTCGCCTGCTTCCCCCTGACCCTGCCAGTTCCCTCCCGGCTGAGTAGATCCTGGTGAAGCCCGACAGGACGGGTGCGGTCAGACTGCGTGAAGCGCTCCATGAACCCCTTCTGCTAGATCGCCGTGGAGGAGGCCGTGCAGCTCAAGGAGAAAAAGCTGGTGAAGGAAATCATTGCCGTCAGCTGCGGGCCTTCCCAGTGCCAGGAGACCATCTGCACCACTCTGGCCATGGGTGCAGGTCAAGGCATCCACGTGGAGGTGCGGGCTGCATAGGCAGATCTCCTGGGTCCCCTGCAGGTGGCCTGGGTCCTGGCCAAACTGGCAGAGAAGGGGAAGGTAGACCTGAGCAAGCAGGCCATCGATGATAATTGTAACCAGGCAGGGCAGATGACAGCTGGGTTTCTGGACTGGCCACAGGGCACATTCATCTCCCAGGTGACGCTGGAAGGGGACAAGGTGAAAGGGGAGCAGGAGATCGATGGAGGCCTGGAGACCCTGCTCCTGAAGCTGCCTGGTGTGGTGACTGCTGACCTGTAGCTCAACGAGCCCCACTGTGATACGTTGCCCAACATCACGAAAGCCAAGAAGAAGATCGAGGTGATCAAGGCTGGGGACATGGGCATGGACCTGACCTCCAAGTTCTCTGTGATTAGCTTGGAAGACCCACCTCAGCACACGGCCGGTGTCAAGGTGGAGACAACAGAGGACCTGGTGGTCAAGCTGAGGGAGATTGGGTGCATTTGAGCCCTTTCCAAAAAAGAGTTAATATTTATTTAGTACTTATATATGCTTTATTTTATTTATTTCTTAAGGGTATGTGGTAAGTACTCTTACCAATTACATTAAAGAAAAATATTAGAATTTACAGGGACTTAATAAATAGCATAAATTCACTAAATATTAATTTCTATAAAAATTCAAAATAACCTTCTGAAGTAACTATAATTATTTTTTTCCATTTTGTGGATGAGGAAAAATGATACTTAGAAAATTTAAATAATTTGTTTACCTTCACACAGTGGCAGAGCTGGAAATCTATGTTCTTAACACTTTTAATATGCTGCCTCTCACAATTTAATTTTTAGAGTAGTATGTATCATATCCAAGTTTATTCTAATGGTTAAGAAATAGAGTCAGAATTCAAAAGCAACCTCTGACACAAGGGCAGTATTGTCTCTAGATATAATCTCTTTATTTTCTACCTATATTAATTCATAAGTGCTCTCATTCTGTTCCATGACTGGCTCCTAAATTTATATTTGTAGCCCAAACATTTCCTTTGAAACCGAGATACATGTATCCAACTACTTACTAAATATCAATATTTGGCAGAGAGTATCTAATAACATTCACTTTGGCAGTTTTTAACTGCTGGGAATACTCGTTAAAGATTCATCTCAACTTTGGAATTATGTTGGACAAGGTGCTTAAAGTTGATAAATATCAGGTGGCTTATCTGAAAAAAAAACTAAAAATAGCATCTATCTCATAAAATTATGAAGTGGCTTAAATAGATTACTATCTGAAAAACTAAAAGAATGTCTTTTAAGGCTTGAAGAGAAAGCAAGAAGGAGGAGGGGCCTGCTCTTGCCATGGGCTTGCTCTCCAACACTACATCTGCTGTCCACTCTGACCCAAGTCCACCTGCCACCTCTTACTGCCCTTCTCTTTGCCCAGCCTTTTTATTCTCCCACTACCAGAAATGGAACTGGGACAGTGAAGGAATTATCCATTTTTCTAAAAGAAAAGTGTGTGCTTTCTTTTCCTAAATAATAACCTTGGATTTGATCTAAGAAATATCTTTGGAGTTAGAGGAAATTGCACAACAGGAGGCTGTCAACAAATATATTATATAAAGCCCATGAAGAAAGCACTATCTCTAGGATCAGAAATTTCATTTGGCCTTCTCTTCTTCTACTGTGATAGATATAGAGGGAGACTTGCCAGATATGATAAATTTGGAAAGACTGGAGTTTCTAAATATGCTACTGAGGTGAGGTAAGTCAGTCAGTAATTCATCGATTTTCTCCTGTGTTCTCTTGATACCCAGTTCAGTTTCCCTCTGAGCAGGCTTAATCCTAGCTCTTTTTAAGAGCTGCCTCATCCCAGCACAAATAATCAGAAGAGCAGCAGGTAAAAAGTCCATCCAGCAGGAGGTCACAGTTCTGTTTTCCATCCCTCCAAACACACACCTCACTCACAACACAACCTAGCTAGGGATGGGGCACTGGAGCAGCCAGGAGAAAATAAAAAAAGTGATTATAAAGGAAATAAACCAGAAGGCAGTGTGTAGGTCTCTGTTAAAGGGAATATGTGTTTAAGTGTTAAGAGTGTTTATAATGGCTTGAAGTGATAGGGGAAGGAAAGCAGAAGTTTAAGGGCAAAAGGTCCTAATGCTTGTTTACCTAAAAAAGTATGCACAAGGGTAGTGAAAATAAGGGACTAAGCCTTCTAATTTCTAATAGTTTCAGTGGAAACAAAGTGACAAATTGATCATAATGCTCTTGGCATTCTAGATGCAGAAGCTTAAGGAATCTGCAATTCTGCTCATCCTGAGAAAGTGGAAACTGCAGAGGAAAAAAAATAACAAAATGCCTTCACCAGATTTACTAAACCCACTGAAAAACAAAAAACTGAGTCTCATATATAAACTAAGTCTCAGCTATCACCAGAACAGAGCATTTCCACATTTTGTGACATTTCCTGCTTCAACACATTTTTTTCATCCTTTAACACTGTTATTGATACTCTGTTTTGTTGCTATTATTGATACTGTTATTGATGCTAATTAGAGATGCAGAGTATGATTACTCTGATTTTCACACCTGCCCTGAGCCTGGATTATCCTGAAGGAGCTCAGAATCTATGGGATTCATACACTATGGAAGGAAACATACAGATATTATTGAGATGTTGTGATGTGTAGCTGGGTCCCAAACTATTTAGGGGGGAAGATGCATAGGCATGGAGTGTGGAGAGGTCCCAAACAAGGTGCCATTCACATTCATCTCATCCAATTTCTGTCCTCTTCCTCTCCCTCCTGATCACATCCCTTCTTATAATACCATTTTATTTACTGTATTTACTTTTCCTCTTTCATTTTTTTCAAGTAAAATCTCATTCTACTTTATGGTTGTCTTGCTCTGAAACATGATAGGAACATAAAAATGTGGAAAGGCTTAAACAGCAGTTCTGGGACTTGGAAATTACAATGTTATTAATGATGATAGTAATGATAATAATTAATATCTACTGAAAACTCACTATGTATCAGATACTGGGCTAATTAGTTTAGGCACATTACCATATTTAATGTTAAAACAAATATATCAAGTAAGAGCTATTATTGTTCCCCTTATACAAACAGGAACATTGACTTTTAGAGATGATCATATGGGGCTAACAAGTGGTGAAACTAGCATTCAAACCCAGGCAGTTGAACTTTCACATTTTAAATCACTTTGCTATTGTGATCAACTAAATGTAAATCCTTTACATTATAGCATTAATATTGGACCACCAAAATTTGGCAGACAGCAGATGAATGGTAAAGTATAGTAATCATGTGTTGTTATTTTCTGTATTTTATGATGCCTTGATATCTTAGGGCCTACACATCCAGGGAGGGGCTTAACCCCCAGACTTAGTGAATTTGTAGAGATAGCAGACAATTTGCCTGTAAGTCTCTGATATGCAAAACCAACTAATCCTGAGTCCATACTCCCACCTGCCTCCTTTTATCAGGCTCAGGCAGTGGGGAATGCTGCATCCCTGCCCATAATCAACCAAAGCCAGGTACTGGACATCTAGTGATAATCCCAGTAGCCAAGAGTCTGTTGGCATTACTTAAACTATCCAACTGTAAGCCTGCTCACCCTCATCTATTCCTTCTGGCAAAAACTACAAAGAAGACTCTTGTCCATGCTTTCCCTTCACTCCTTTTGCCTCCTGACCAACACTGGTGCTTCCCCATGTGTCACTGTGTGGGGTGACACACCGCCTCCTGCTGGGAATTGTGAGTAAAAATTATCTTTTCAATGACAATTGTTCCCTGATCTGTCAGCCTATTATACCTGAATAAAAACAAAATTGCAACAAAATGCAAGAAACATTTAACAAGGATATAGAAGAACCAAAGATGAAACAAACAACAATGAACAACACAATAAGTGAAATGAAAAATACTCTAGATGGGATCAATAGCAGAATAACTGAGGCAGAAGAACGGATAAGTGACCTGGAAGACAAAATAGTGGGAATAACTACAGCAGAGCAGAATAAAGGAAAAAGAATGAAAAGAACTGAGGACAGTCTCAGTGACCTCTGGGGCAACATTAAATGCACCAACATTCGAATTGTAGGGTTTCCAGAAGAAGAAGAGAAAAAGAAAGGGACTGAGAAAATATTTGAAGAGATTATGGTTGAAAACACCCTACTATGGGAAAGGAAATAGTTAATCAAGTCCAGGAAGCACAGAGAGTCCCATACAGGATAAATCCAAGGAGAAATATACCAAGACACATATTAATCAAACTGTCAAAAATTAAATACAAAGAAAGCATATTAAAAGCAGCAAGGGAAAAACAACAAATAACACACAGGGAATCCCCATAAAGTTAACAGCTGATCTTTCAGCAGAAACTCGCAAGCCAGAAGGGAGTGGCAGGGCATATTTAAAGTGATGAAGGAGAAAAACCTGCAACCAAGATTACTCTACCCAGCAAGGACCTCATTCAGATTTGATGGAGAAATTAAAACCTTTACAGACAAGCAAAAGCTGAGAGAGTTCAACACCATCAAACCAGCTTTACAACAAATGCTAAAGGAACTTCTTTAGGCAAGAAACACAAGAGAAGGAAAAGACCTACAGTAACAAACCCAAAACAATTTAGAAAATGGGAATAGGAACATACATATCAATAATTACCTTAAATGTAAATGGACTAAATGTTCCCACCAAAAGACACAGATTGGTTGAATGGATAGAAAAACAAGACCCATATATATGCTGTCTACAAGAGACCCACTTCAGACCTAGAGACACATACAGATTGAAAGTAAGGGGATGGAAAAAGATATTCCATGCAAATGGAAACCAAAAGAAAGCTGGAGTAGCAATTCTCATATCAGACAAAATAAACTTTAAAATAAAAACTATTAGAAGAGACAAAGAAGGACACTACATAATGATCAAGGGATCAATCCAAGAAGAAGATATAAAAATTGTAAACATTTATACACCCAACATAGGAGCACCTCAATACCTAAGGCAAATACTAAGAGCCATAAAAGGGGAAATCAACAGTAACATGTTCATAGTAGGGGACTTTAACACCCCACTTTCACCAATGCACAGATCATCCAAAATAAAAATCAATAAGGAAACACAAGCTTTAAATGATACATTAAACAAGATGGACTTAATTGATATTTATAGGGCACTCCATCCAAAGAAAACAGAATACACATTTTTCTCAAGTGCTCATGGAACATTCTCCAGGATAGATCATAACTTGGGTCACAAATCAAGCCTTGGTAAATTTAAGAAAATTGAAATTATATCATGTATCTTTTCCGACCACAATGCTATGAGACTAGAAATCAATTACAGGAAAATATCTGTAAAAATTACAAACATATGGAGGCTAAACAATACACTACTTAATAACGAAGTGATCACTGAAGAAATCAAAGAGGAAATAAAAAAATACTTAGAAACAAATGACAATGGAGACACGATGACCCAAAATCTATGGGATGCAGAAAAAGCAGTTCTAAGAGGCAAGTTTATAGCAATACAAGCCCACCTTAAGAAACAGGAAACATCTCGAATAAACAACTTAACCTTGCACCTAAAGCAATTAGATAAAGAAGAACAAAGAAAACCCCAAAGTTAGCAGAAGGAAAGAAATCATAAAAATCAGTTCAGAAATAAATGAAAAAGAAATGAAGGAAACTATAGCAAAGATCAATAAAACTAAAAGCTTGTTCTTTGAGAAGATAAAAAAAATAGATAAACCATTAGCCAGACACATCAAGAAAAAATGGGAGAAGACTCAAATAAATAGAGTTGGAAATGAAAAAGGAGAAGTAACATCTGACACTGCAGAAATACAAAAGATCATGAGAGATTACTACAAGCAACTCTATGCCAATAAAATAGAAAACCTGGAAGAAATGGACAAATTCTTAGAAATGCACAACCTACCAAGACTGAATCAGGAAGAAATGGAAAATATGAACAGAACAATACCAAACACTGAAATTGAAACTGTGATTAAAAATCTTCCAACAAACAAAAGCCAAGGACCACATGGCTTCACAGGCAAATTCTATCAAACATTTAGAGAAGAGCTAACACCTATCCTTCTCAAACTCTTCCAAAATACAGCAGAGGGAGGAACACTCCCAAATTCATTCTACAAGGCCACCATCACCTTGATACCAAAACCAAACAAGGTTGTCACAAAGAAAGAAAACTACAGGCCAATATCACTGACGAACATAGATGCAAAAATCTTCAACAAAATACTAGCGAACAGAATCCAAGAACACATTAAAAGGATCATACACCATGATCAAGTGGGGTTTATCCCAGGAATGCAAGGATTCTTCAATATACACAAATCAATCAATGTGATAAACCATATTAACAAATTGAAGGAGAAAAACCGTATGATCATCTCAATAGTTACAGAGAAAGCTTTTGACAAAATTCAGTACCCATTTATGATTAAAAACCTGCAGAAAGTAGGCATAGAGGGAACTTTCCTCAACCTAATAAAGGCCATATATGACAAACACACAGCCAACATCATCCTCAGTGGTGAAAAACTGAAAGCATTTCCACTAAGATCAGGAACAAGACAAGGCTGCCCACTCTCACAAGTCTTATTCAACATAGTTTTGGAAGTTTAGCCATAGCAATCAGAGAAGAAAGGGAATTAAAAGGAATCCAAATTGGAAAGGAAGAAGTAAAGCTGTCACTGTTTGCAGATGACATGACACTATACATAGAGAATACTAAAGATGCTATCAGGAAACTACTAGAGCTAATCAATGAATTCGGTAAAGTTGCAGGATACAAAATTAATGCACAGAAATCTCTGGCATTCCTATACACTAATGATGAAAAATCTGAAAGTGAAATCAAGAAAACACTCCCATTTACCATTGCAACAAAAAGAATAAAATATCTAGAAATAAACCTACCTAAGGAGAAAAAAGACCTGTATGCAGAAAATTATAAGACACTGATGAAAGAAATTAAAGATGATACAAATAGGTGGAGAGATATACCATGTTCTTGGATTGGAAGAATCAACATTATGAAAATGATTCTACTACCCAAAGCAATCTACAGATTCAATGCAATCCCTATCAAACTACCACTGGCATTTTTCACAGAAGTAGAACAAAATATTTCACAATTTGTATGTAAACACAAAAGACCCCGAAAAGCCAAAGCAATCTTCAGAACGTAAAATTGAGCTGGAGGAATCAGGCTCCCTGACTTCAGACTATACTACAAAGCTAGAGTAATCAAGACATTGTGGTACTGGCACAAAAACAGAAAGATAGATCAAGGGAAAAGGATAGAAAACCCAGAGATAAACCCATGCACATATGGTCACCTTATCTTTGATAAAGGAGGCAGGAATGTACAGTGGAGAAAGGACAGCCTTTTCAATAAGTGGTGCTGGGAAAACTGGACAGATACATGTAAAAGTATGAGATTAGACCACTCCCTAACACCATACACAAAAATAAGCTCAAAATGGATTAAAGACCTAAATGTAAGGCCAGAAACTATTAAACTCTTAGAGGAAAACATAGGCAGAACACTCTATGACATAAATCACAGCAAGATCCTTTTTTACTCTCCTCTTAGAGAAATGGAAATAAAAACAAAAATAAAAAAATGGGACCTAATGAAACTTCAAAACTTTTGCACAGCAAAGGAAACCATACACAAGACCAAAAGACAACCCTCAGAATGGGAGAAAATATTTGCAAATGAAGCAACTGACAAAGGATTAATTTCCAAAATTTACAAACAGCTCATGCAGCTCAATATCAAAAAAACAAACAACCCAATCTGAAAATGGGCAGAAGACCTAAATAGACATTTCTCCAAAGAATATATTCAGACTGCCAACAAACACATGAAAGAATGCTCAACATCATTAATCATTAGAGAAATGCAAATCAAAACTATAATGAGATATCATCTCATACTGGTCAGAATGACTATCAACAAAAAATCTAGAAACAATAAATGCTGGAGAGGGTGTGGAGAAAAGGGAACACTCTTGCACTGCTGGTGGGAATGTGAATTGTACAGCCACTATGGAGAACAGTATGGAGGTTCCTTAAAAAACTACAAATAGAACTACCATATGACCCAGCAATCCCACTACTGGGCATATGCCCTGAGAAAACCATAATTCAAGAAGAGTCATGTACCAAAATATTCATTGCAGCTCTATTTACAATAGCCCGGAGATAGAAACAACCTAAGTGCCCATCATTGGATGAATGGATAAAGAAGATGTGGCTCATATATACAATGGAATATTACTCAGCCATAAAACAAAACAAAATTGAGCTATTTGTAATGAGGTGGATAGACCTACAGTCTGTCATACAGAGTGATTTAAGTCAGAAAGAGAAAGACAAATACCGTATGCTAACACATATATATGGAATTTAAGAAAAAAAGAAATGTCATGAAGAACCTAGGGGTAAGACAGGAATAAAGATACAGACCTACTAGAGAACATACTTGAGGATATGGGGAGGGGGAATGGTGAGCTGTGACAAAGCGAGAGAGAGGCATGGACATATATACACTACCAAACGTAAGGAAGATAGCTAGTGAGAAGCAGCCGCATAGCACAGGGAGATCAGCTCAGTGCTTTGTGACTGCCTGGAGGGGTGCGATAAGGAGGGTGGGAGGGAGGGAGATGCAAGAGGGAAGAGTTATGGGAACATATATATATGTATAACTGATTCACTTTGTTATAAAGCAGAAATTAACACAATATTGTAAAGCAATTATACCCCAATAAAGATGTTTAAAAAAGAAAAAGAAAAAAAAGAAAAAAAAAACAAACAAAATCCCAGATACCTCTCAAAACATATAGATAGATGACTTGAAGATAAAATTTAACCTTTGGATTAGTTTGCCTGTATTTATCCACACATCATCCTCCTTTCCTTGCCTTAATATGCCTTTTCAATAAAAATGGTGGCTAATGGCAATATTAACATCAGTACATCTATCTAGAATTTAATATTTTATATTCTGTCACCTTTTATTCACAACAATCCTATGAATTAGGTAATATTATCATAATTATAATGACAAAGAAACAATACAATATTACATATTAAAGATATTGTAAGAAATATTGTCATTTCTTTGAGAGCTTTAAATCTGAAGCTCCTCTCTTGCCATACATTGCCAAACATGGGAGGAAAATGCTGCCTTTTTAAAAGTTAATGTGTTATTGTCTCCAGGCAATAACATAAATCAAGGTAATTTAATGGATTAAAATCGATTTGTTGTTCAAGAATCTTAGAAATAAGTGGCAGTCCTTTCTTTTTTTTTTTTTTTCTTTTCATATTTTGTTTCTTTAATCAGTAGTTCCTCAATCACAAGTACACACCATACACACCATACAGGAAATAAGTGGCAGTCATTTCTATAAGGGAATTTCTTTAACTTTACTGATTACAGCCTGAAAAATATTAGATTGTTGTCTCCAACTACTCTCGTGTTTCTCATAAATAATATTTACCATCTGCACCCAAAAGTTTACCTTTTCATCCTACTGTCATTTCATGGATATGACAAAGGAATAAAATATAATATGTTAGGAACTGAAAGGAATCCTCTAATGCTTTATCAACTACCATTGGGTCTGTAGTAGGCAGCTACGAGGATGGCTCCCATATGGCTTTGCTTCCTAGTATTCAGATCCTGGTTTAATCCCCTGGTGCTCGTAACTAATAAAGTGAAGTCATGTAATTTCTGTCATTGGGTTATATAATATAATGACTCTCCTTTTGCTAGCAAACTCACTTGCTTACTGTCATTGATGAAATAAGTCACCATGTTGGGGAGGTCCAAATGGAATGAACTGAGGGTATCCCTGCCAAAAGCCTACTAGAAACAGAGGCTCTCATTCCAGTGGTCCTTAAGGAATTGTAATTTTTGTCTACAACAATGTGAGCTTGGCAACTCTTCTTCTTCAGCCTACCCTTCAAATGAGACCTCAGCCTTGGTTAACCATTGATTTCATCTTTGTGAGAGACCTTAAAGATGCAGACCCAACTAACACATGTCTAGATTACTAACCACAGAAACTATGAGATAAACATGTGTTCATTTAAGCCAATAAATTTGTTGTAATTTGTTATTCAATGACAGGTAACACATACAGAGTCTAATTCAGGAAAGCTCTTCCTGATCTCTCCAGACTCTTTATGCCACAGTATTGGTGTAGGGGATTGAATTCCATAGGCCTGAGTTGGCAAGCATTAGCATTGCCCAAGAAAATTGCTGTAATAGAGAGACAAATCAGTAGTCAAGAGAATTCACGCCATAACTGAGAAAGACAAAGTTGTGCATGCAAAAAAGTAAACAGAGAAAGCAAAATTTAAAAACTAGGATGTAATTATAGGGGAAACATTATTGTTTTGTCAAGATATACCATTTACTTTGTACCTTGTAATTGCTGCTATAGCAGGCCCTAATCTTCAAAGGATACTGGCCACAAAAATGTCTGGGGAATTTGGATATTAGTGGCCAAGTTCTGTTTTAAGAATCATCCATATTTTGCTCCACAGAATTGTTTTTTGGTAGCTCTGGTCTCTGTCCCCAATAATTCTTTTTAACCCCATCATACATGAAAATGCACAAGTCCAAATCCCACATAAATTCTTGGAAACACAAGCCCAACTCCAGGTAGCTCTTCCCCAGTAGAAGGATCTGTACCATGGCCTTTCAAAGTAAAAATGGCACCAGTCAAAGTTAAACAGTAAAGGAAGACTTTATTCAAGACTATTTGCAATAGGGGAGTGACACCAGACCTAAAGTCTGACTCAACTCTACTGAAAAGAAGGCAAGAGGGCTTTTAAAGACCCCAGTGAGAGGAAGTTTTTATTTTATTTTATTGTTTGTTTTGCTTTCATATGAATTAGCAGCACTCCATTATTATTTCTATTGCTACACTTCAGTCCTTCATACTTGTCACATGAATTAATGTAACCTCTTCTTAACTGGTCTTCTCATCATTATAAACAAAAAAATTTTTGAAGTTTACCTGGGATCAAAAGTTTGTCTGGGGATTATTCTCCACAATAATATCTCATCTTTCTATGTTAGTTTCTACTTTATAGGGTTTTATATGAGGTTTCATAAGAGGGGAAAAAGGATTATGATTCCAAAGAGAAGGGCCAAATGATGATTTTTACCTCACATAGGCCTTTGGCTTATGATTGCCTTTTGGTGGATATTTTAGAATCTTGTTATCTGAAAAGAGTTGGACACCACTATAGAAGAGTTTTAGGGAAATACAGAGGATAATATTCAGTCCTGAAACATGATGCTTTTGAAGAATATCTGGTGAAAAGAAAGTAATATTAATAATGGAACATAAACTACAGAAGGAAGGATGGAAGGATAGGTAGATAGATTGACATATATATACATACACACACATACGTATGTATATGTGTGTGTGTGTTTGTATGTGTATGTGTGCATGTTACCCCAAATTTTAAAAGTCAATAAGCATTTATTGAGCCTGGAATACCATAGGTACAAAAATAACTATATTTGTTTAATAAAGTGAATGAATAACTAAACAAAACCAGGGCCATTGACTATGAATTAATATGATAACTAAATTATATTATACACTTACATTTGGAAGGTGTCTAAAACAATTTCAAGTATTTTTAACTAATCTCTGTTCTGTACCTGAGGAAACAAAACTCAAACATGGAAAAGAAAACACAATGACTCTTGTCATTTATTTGGGGCCTACTGTGTACCAAGCATTATGCTAACAGCTCAGACTTAGGCCAGTCAGATCTAGGTTTTAATTCCTAATTTTACACTTTCTAGATGTGCGAATGGGACAAATATTATTGCTTTGTGCTTAAATTTCCAGACTTTTTGAAGATTTAATTATTTTAGCAGTTTAGAAAATCAATGTACAATACTATGATAATTTAAAAGAAATAACCACTCTCTTTAACATCCTACTTCCTACCTTAGAGGTTTATAAAATCCTATAGTTTACATTTCAAACAAATTTAAAATTTCATTAACATCTGTTATTTGAAAAGTAACTCATTAATGTTCATTACATTTTTACAAAGAATGCAATTTAAAAATAATGAAAATCAGAGAAATTTTGTTTTTAGTAAAAATAAATATTAAAACAATTACTTTATGTCCATCATCTACCTGTATAAACCATTTTCTACAGTAGTCCACCCTTATGCATGGTTATACTTTCTGTGGTTTCAGTTACTCATGGTCAGCAGAGGTCCAAAAATATTCAATGGAAGATTTAAGAAATAGACAATTTGTAAGTTTTACATTGTGTGCCACTCTGTGTAGTTTGATGAAATCTATCACATTCCTGCTCCATCCCACCCAGGACCTGAATCGTCCCTTTATCCAGAGTATCCCACCCATTAGTCACTTAATCGCTCTCTAGGTTAGGTTATTAGATCAACTTTCCTGGTATCACAGTGTTTATGTACATGTAACCTTTATTTTACTTAATAATGGCCTACAAGTGCAAGAGTAGAGAAGCTGGCAACTCAGATATGCCAAAGAGAAGCTGTAAAGTGCTTCCTTTAAGTGAAAATGTGAAAGCTCTACTTAAGGAAAGAAAAAATTGTATGCTAAGGTTGCTAAGATCTATGGTAAGAACAAATCTTCTATCCCTGAAGTTATAAAGAAAAAAAGAAACGTGCTAGTTTTGCTGTCATATCTCAAACTGTTAAAGTTATGGCCAAGTGGTAAGTGCTTAGTGAAGAAGGAAAAGGCATTAATTTTGTACAATAAGATATTTTGAGGGAGAGGTCACATTCACATAACTTTCATTACAGTATATTGTAATTGTTCTATTTTATTATTAGTTTGTATTGTTAATCTCTCACTGTGCCTAATTTATAAATTAAACTTTAGTCAGAGGTATGTATGTATAGGAAAACACATAGTAAGTGTTCAGTGATACCTGTGGTTTTAGGCATTTACTGGGGGTCTTGGAAGGTGTCCCCCATGAATAAAGGGGGACTACTGTACTTGTCAATTTGCAAACGTTTTATAGAACAGGTAGATAAGGTTATTATTATTTAATTATATAGTCACAGTTCATGTAGGTTTAGGACATAACAACATAATTGTCCAATCTGGTTAAATATGTTAGTCTGCTACATATCTGCATTTGGAAATAAACTTTTATATATGCTAATAAAATTAACTTCTTCCCACAGAAAGAATGGATGTCCTAAAGCTTAAATAGACACATCTTCCTTCTTGTCACATGAGAAGAGATGCTTCAGAGACAGTAATTTCATCATGTCAAGTGTATTGCTGTACAAAAACGTTACAGGTCCAAACATTCTCTTCCTTAGATTGAAAGGCTTTAATAGAAAAAAATTGTGACAATTACAGTAGAGTTAAGCTTTTAATCCTTATGTTATTCTAATACTCAGTGTTAAAGTGATAGAAAATGACACTTTAACTCTCCTCCACAGCCATGAATGATAGTGTAATACAACCCTTATCCATTACTCTGTCACTGTAATTAATGAGGTCATCCCAATATCAATACATGTAGTTGAATAGCACATGATAAAGAATCAGAATATTGTAGTGAATTCTAGCAGAATCATATTTTAAAAGTGTAATTGTTTCAGTTGTATTTCAGAATTATGTGGATTTTTATCTAAATGATGGACAATAAAATGTCTGCTTGCATTTAAATATGTTATAAGTTGAGTATTGAGTAATTTCTACAAGCTTATTATTACTGCAAGTTGGATCATCTTTAAATTTAGAGGTCTTGTACAATCATATAGGAGAGTACAAAATGTTAATTAGATTGACTGAAGAAGGCTTCAGCAGTGAAAATATCTACTCTCTGAGTAATTACAATCACCAAATTTAGCGAAAGAACATGTGTTTTTTTATAGCCCGAAATTCTTTCATGTGTAAATGTGGAATCTTCTAGTCTTTCTGTTTCATGACAAGGTGAAAAATACCAACTATTTAAAAATAACAAAATCCCGTCCTAGCCCCAAAGAAATCTCCCAACTTATTATTTGATAATCTTACAATAAAAAATATTGCATGTGCCTAAAATTTCTAGCTTTCACTTTTACCCTTCATTAAAAGTCAAGATTCTTTCCACAAAAGATGGGTTCATAAGTTTGGAAAAAAGAAATAATGACACTTCTTTACAGAAATGAAGTTTGAAAGAGTCCCAAAATAAATTAGAATTTATTCAAAAATCTTTTGATTAAAAATTGTTTAAAAAAATTCAAACTTTCAAATTAAACATTGAAGTTCCAAGTTTCTCCTACTTAATCTCAGCCAAAAATGTTATGATAGAAAGTACTGTAAAGTTTTCTGTACACCAACTTCTATTTAGTTTAAACCTAGACCGATAATGGAGGGCAAAATATTCTAAATTTTGGGAACCCAAATATGAGCTAAATTTGGGAAGTCAATTTGAAAGAAATGCTAGGAGCAGCTTGCAATTTTCTTTATATAACCTTCAAAATCAAGATGTTATTCACTTTATTCTGTCTTTAAAAAAAGAAAATATTTGAGGTTGAAAGTTAACCCAGCAATAAAAATAATAAATAATGTTTAATTTTCTGTCACTATCAACAAATCTATATTAAGTAAATGTTATGCAAGTGACATGAACAATTTCAAATGAGTTTCTGTGTTGAAAATAATTAGTATATATTAGTTTTTCCAAGTATATTTTAAAACAATTGAAATATTATTTAACCAAAAAGCAGTAATTGACCATAATTTTATCTGGGAAAATGATAAAACAAAATATAACTGAACTTTGTTTAAATATGAGAGAAAATTATACCTATAGAATTCTTATTTTATTTTATTTTTAAAATTTTTTTAACATCTTTATTGGAGTATAATTGCTTCACAATGGTGTATTACTTTCTGCTTTATAACAAAGTAAATAAGCCTTCTAAGTTATAAGATAATCATGTATTTTTAAAAATCATCCCTGTCAAATAAATGTAAATTATTTTATACTTACCTTGACTTAGTTTTTCTATGATTTGCACATGTGAAATACAAAAGAGAAAATAAAATGTGGAATTAAATTTTAATGTTCATTAAGTCACATTAGAGGGTCCATTTTCTTTTTAACTGAATTGAGCAACTTTATATCTTATTCACATTTGATTACCATATTTCCTTACTTGCTAGGTAAACATGAGACCTTTTCATCCTGGATCATCCAAATTCCACATCCCTCCCCAAACACAAAACTGTGCCAAAATAAACTGGTTCTTCAGCTGTATTAGAATCACTGATAATTTAGAAAATGAAGTGATTGCTTCTTGTCAAAAAAATAAATATATGCAAAATGGTGTGTATTTTATTAGGAAATTTACAAAGTTAATAACCCTCATCCTAGAAAATTGATATGAACTGTTATAGTCTGTAATCTGAATGGCTGTCACTACATAGGAGCTACAAAAAAAAAAAAAGAAAGAAAGAAAGTTAAAATCCAAGGAGATAGGGCTTTTGTAATCAATATGTGGAAAGAGTCAGACACAAAATTTTTGTTTGACCATGATAATGTGTTCTAAATGCTTCTGCTGACTTTCAGATAGAAAACAATACAATCTTTGGCCAAACACATCAATCCTCTGATTCCAGATGAACTCATACAGCCAATCTGATGTCAAACAATTTTTATCTCTAAAGTTGAAAAAAAAAGTATCTAAAAACATTCTTTATAATTTTTAAATTTAATTTATTTAAGCAGCAACTAAATATACATACATACAAGTATTTAAAAGCTACCAAGTACACTATTTAATGATTGATTATAACTACTCTTTTTATTCTAGTAAAATATCTTATTTTTGTTAACCAAAGCATTTGACTTACTATTTTACCTGAAGTTTCACTTGTGTAGCTGACTTATTTTTTTGACATTAGGAATTTATCTTCAATATGGATTTCTGTGATTTCATAAGTCAGAAGCTTGGGATCAAAAACTTTCAAGAAACTCACCATGATGAATATTAAAAATATATAGGATCTTAGAACTTTTCAACAGTATCTGGAAGACTTGATACAGGATGAAATGGGTAAATAAAAGTTTGCAACTGATTATTGATAGAATGTTTTATGTTATTCTTTACCAAGTATATTTTCTTTTATTTTTACTATTTATTAGTTATTTATATTAGGTGCATATGGTCAAAATTCTTAACTAATAAGATATATATATCTTGTTACAAAAGAAAATTCATCTCTTTTGAATATTTTTTTATGCTTCCAACAAATTATTCACAATAAATGTTTGCTAGTTAAATTTATTTTAGATTTAGAGCTTTGCATGCTCTTCACCTATTCTACTTTAGCAATTCCTTCAAAAACAAGAGCATTCTATTTGTCAGTCACCAGATCCTATTATCAAAGATAAGTAATAACTTGAAGCAAATTCAATCCAAAACAAGACAAATTGTGTGGTTATATTTGTTGCTTAAATTACAAAATATCATAAGTTAAAGATGTTTTGATCATCTTATCTATAAACTATATCTAATAAGAACTTGTTGGGTAGTAGTTTTCAAAATCGAGAGAGACACATTACAGTTTGTGTTTTCATGTAAATTAGTAATATATCATCAAAGAACAATTTCTGTTCTTTGCTTGGGAAGTAAAATGCATAGGAAATATGCTGTTTTCAAAGAACTTTAGTTGTACCCCACAACTAAACATCTCTAAGCAACTGCTAAAATTTATTGTGCATATTATTATAAACAAAGTTTTATTCATTCTTTGAATTTTTTTTCAATTAATCTTAAGTTTGATTCAAGATCATGGATTTAGTGAACTTTCTAAATACCTGCTCTGTGTGTTTATCATTGTTTTTCTTAGCTATGAAGAATATCTTCATTATAAATAGATTTATTCATTTGTTCCCTTTTTTCATTTCTGGTTAAAAGTAACTTCTTATATTTCCCAAATCATAAGGTATCAAATTGTGGTTAGAAGAGCCAATATTTTACTAGTCACTGTTAAAGGTACCACTCTGTGTTTCTAATAACAATGTGCCAATGATGTGTTTTCATTTCAGCACAAGTACAGATGTACACCAATACCATTTCCTTCAACATTTCCTATTGTAAGAGTAAATTATGCAATATGTGTCATCAAGTATAAACATCTACAAAATGCCTCTGATGTCACTGAAAGTGAAATATTTTATTCTTACCGCTTCAAGTGACATTTCACATATGCAGCACAAATTGACTGCAAAATATAACTGATATTAAGGGATACTAGATAGTAAAAGTAATTTAATTTTAAGAGAAGTCATATACGTTCTTTGAGCAGAGCATACAGAACATTGAGCTTGATTCTATGACTATTGTTAATTATTTAAAAGGGAAGGTAGAGTATAACTTGCTTATATTAAAAATGGATTCACCAAAATTCAAGATATAATGAAATAATTTAAACATTTAAATCATTTAAACATTTAAAACTCACATCTGACTAACACATAATCATCAAACAATAATCAATAGGGTAAAATTTTCAAATATCCTAAATGATTTTAATAGTGAACTTGAATGGAGAAAAAATCCCTATTATACATGGCTGCTCCTATTCCACCATGTTTTCTCTTGTTTTCCTAGTTATCCCAAGTCCTCTGAATGTACTGTTTTTATAAGCTAAAAATTGATTTACACATACACAAACACATAGACTCAGGTGAGAAAAAATGGGAATCATACCTTTTAATTGAATTCTTTTCATTATCCATGCCTTGTCTATACTCTTTTCTGAGCTGTCACTTTCAACCCTCACTCTTACCAAAGAATTACTGGATTCAACCAATAAAGAAGGCTTTATCAGTGTGAAATATTGCACAGCCACTGAAAAGTGCTGAGCAGGTAAAAATAAATCAAAAGGAAGTGAAGTGGCTCTACCAATGCTGAGACCATGAGTCAATCAATAGTGAAAAGAATTCAATGAGGTAAAAACAAAATCCTTTTAAAAAATATCCTTAGCTGCTCTGGTTTCCTTCTCTGTTTTATTCAACACTGACAAGAAGCATCAAGTTTCTCCAGATCCTTAAACCAGATATATTCTCTTTGTACCTCTGTCGTTAAACTGATGAATTAATCTTGTGCCTGTGCCATGAAAATTTACTCTGCACACCAGCAGAATAAGATTGAATGGAAGGAGGCCCCAAATTACTTTTAATGGAAATATATAAAACTTAAAAATAAATAATATTATATTGTCATATGTCATAAATATGAACTAGCAGATACCATCATGATAAAAACAGGATAGTAAAACTTAAAATGTAAATGATGTAAGAAAAAAATTAGATTGATCAATAATAAAACTAGAAACTGTCAAAATAATATGTAAAAGTAATAAAACAGTATATTATATATAGTTTTTGTGTTAATGTTCCAATTTATTCATAAAACCTCAATAGAGAAAATATATATGAAAATACATTTTTGTATTTTGTATTCTATTTTAATACATTAAAAATACATAAGGCTATACATAAGAAAACAAACATTTGAGGAAAAATGTTCATGAAAAAGTGAAATAATAATTTTATTCTAAAGTTCCTGGTGCCTAAAGAAATGGTAAAAAATATGAGTATTTTTTTTAAATCACTGGTTTTAAAAGATTAAAATTATTGTCTTGCTTGATGACAGTAATCTCCCCAATCCCATCTCTGTAGCATTTTTTTAAAAGAAGCACCTATGTGATGTGGGAGATAGTATCCTTCAAAATGTCATTGCAATAAATAAAATTGTAAAATTTAAGTTTTTTTATGAATTCTGATGTATGTATGGCTCAAAAAAGCAATCTAAGGGTAAAAAGACAAAACTACAAACCAGTAGAGGCAAATCCATGAAGGTCAAAAGCGTTATAACCTAAAAATTGAACTTATCTGAAGATCTGGCTCAATCCAGTCTCTAGCTCTCTCTCTTTCTCTCACTCTATGTGTACATATATGTGTGTGTATATTCATTTATATAAACACTCATTTATATATATTCATTTATATTATGTGTATATCAACATATATATTTTGGAATACATACATTGAAGCAGAAACTGTACACTTCTCATGCAAACAATAGTCTCTTTGCCAAGTGACTGATAAATTTTGCACAAATCAGATGGGTGTGGATTGATGCTTAGAATTAGTGGTATGAAATAAAGGGATATACAGAGTGAGTTAAATACCTCTCCTACCTACTCTCATGGCTTTCAGTCCTTCCTATGTCATATAGTATCCTTATTGTGTATTTTACTTCACACACGTAGTGAAATCAAGAACTTTAATTTCAACTATCAGAAATCAGAACATTGGCTAGCTCATAGTAGATGCTCATAAAATATTTGTGGATCACTTAATCAGTGGGTGCTTTATGAGTGTAATACCAGACAAAAACTGTTGAAAAATGTAAAAACTCATGGACAAAACACACATTAGGTATGAAATAAGCAAAACAACACACTTTTCCCTTTCTTTCCCAAATTAATTATATGATGGGATTCTCGAAATATTTTAAAGTAGTTATGAAGTATTAGGAAATGCTATGTTTAAATTTTAGAAATTAAACACAAGTCCGCTTTGCATCTATAAGATGTTTTTAAATAATTGAAAATCTTTGAGAAGCAGATGTCAGGCATAAAAAGAAACTTACAGTCAAGAACCATTGTAAATGGTGACTTTGGTAAACAGAGGCTCAGAATTAGGTCTATATGGGGTCTTTGTATTATTGTCACAGAAAAGAATTAAAAAATGAACTTCTACAACTTCTTTACTTGGGACTTGCTTTATAATATATTTTTGTGTTATTATAAGACTATGTTGCCTTAATGGCTTAATTGTGAATACTATCATTCATCATTTACAGTTCCTGAGTTGCAGCATGAGAGAAATCAATGTGCATGAAAGAAGAGAATCATAAAAAATGCAGTGATCACAGGCAATAAACTATAAGGTGATAGATTACCTTGGCCCTACCTAGTCTTATCATAGAACCATAAATAAGCATGCTAGTGAATAGTCTTTGTCTCTACATTTTTATCCACGTAAAATGAAGTGAGAAGTTGACACCGTATTTTAAACAGATTCTGGTTTATCTTTGGATGTTTGCATGAGCGAGGTTAACTACCTACCTTTCACATCATTGCTCAATTCTATTTACATTGGCCACTTTGAACTTGTTAGTTCATTTGCAATACCCTTGAATATGTTTGTGTATATAGAGTCTTAGGACCTGAATAAAAATCAATAGGCCACTTGAGAAATTAAAGTAGGCCGTGAGTATGTAAGAATTTAATGTGAATAGAAAAATTAGTTTGGCTATAGATTTTCCCTGACAAGGAGTCTCTGTGAGAACAGAAATAGTAATCGGTTTTGTTCACCATATATTCCCAGTGCCAACCATTGAGTGTGGCACTTAAAAAACTCAATAGGTGTATATTGAATTAGTTTTGAGAGTTGCCAGCACGATGTAAGAAGCTGAATCAGTTGCAGCCTAGGGAAGCCATCTGCGAACTAGCTTCTGATAAAAATTGAAGAGAATGCATTAGACTCTTTTACACTATATCTGCTCTATGAGAATTTTGGGAATGTAGAGAATAAATACTTTCATCGTGTTATGGGAAAAGGGGAACTTCATTTTTGAGTCAAAAGAAAATCAAAAGAATATTTTGATGTATTTCCTCTAAGAAAGCAGCTGGTGGATATCTTCAGTGTTGCAGCAAACTAAATTTCTGTACAAGTTGATGTGGAACAGCATGTTGATCTATCCTGTGTTGCTAGATTTGTAGTATGTCCTCACAGCATGCTTAATGAGGAGTTCACGATATTATGGACAATAAGGCATTTTGTAGCTATCAACTGATCCTTGCACTTAAACGTGATTTATCCTCAGCCTGCCCTGGAGCATCTTCTGGCTCGAGGCTGAATTGTCAACAAATTTTCTAACTTTGCCTGGATTATATACGATATAACAGCAATCATTGCTAGGCCAACAATATTACATCACAGAGTATAACTAAAAACACAGTTTTATATAATTCAGATATGAAATCATAATGGTTTTGAGAGTTGTATATTAGAATCAATTTTTATTATAAATATGCTAAAATTTAAAATATCTTTAATACAGAAAACAAAGCATGAAGTTTCTGTCCATATTTTTTCCAACTTCATTGCCAAAGCAGATTGGATTAGGATTTATCCATTGTTATTCCATATCACAAGAGCCAGAATGAGCCCAACATTCAAATTGCATCTTCTCTGGGGAATGCATAGGCATCATCTAACTCAATAATTATTAAAAATGTTGTGCTATACCTTAAGCTATACCATTTGAATCAAGGGGGGGTATTTTTACTGTTAATCTATGTTATGAAATGGTTTCAATTTTAGATTTAGGTATTTAACAGTTTTGTAATTTCTTTTTTCATCTGTTGATAGATTAATGCATTCCAGACGCATTGTTAAATTCCTCTTCTCCTCAGGTCACTAGACCTAGGGGCTGTTTTAAGTAAGCATCCAGATTCTGGGAAAGAAGAATCTGGCCTTTTCCTACGTCCTCCCATCAAGATTCACACAATGACAATATCTTCAGACCTATGAGAAACAAAAAGCATTAGTGAGATATTCCCACTTTTGGACTTTTAGAGACATCAATTTAAAATACCAAGCGCTACACAATCATAGTGTAAACTTGAACAATTTATTTTACTGTTGTAAACTTCAAATTCAAAATCCTTAAAACAAGAATAACGTTAATAAGCTTGTGAATATTTTAAAATATTATGGAAATGATATGGTATAATGCATGACATGCCATCAAAAAATATTAGCCATTACTCATTTTATTCATCAAATAGTTGAGGATATTCTGGCAAAGCAACAGTGATAAAGAGAGGCTAAAATCTCTACCCTCGTGGAACTGAGTTCAAATCATAATATACATTAAGTAACTGTATGACTATGGACAAGTTATTGTCCCAACCATTAAAGTGTTGATCCAGTTTTTTTCCTATTATATCATCCTTTCAGTCTTTTATTTTCTTCATATAATTTATTATCACTGAAGAATAGGGTCACCTATGGTCTTATTTATTACTACATATCTGGTACAGGTTCAGTGAGTGGTACACTTTATAACTCAATAAATAGTCCTTAGATAATCAATAAACTTAGCTCACTTATGCTTCAGTTTCTTATTATTTAAAATGGAATCAAAGAAGTGCCCATCTAATAAGAATGTTGAGAATATTGAAAGACATATGACCGGTAAAGAGGCTTAGAATAATGTCTTGGATAGCACAATCACTTTATTAAATGATGGTTGTTGGTTGTTTCATATTTTTCACATAAAATTATTTTTTCCCTTTAATGTTCAGTCATTGGTCTAAGTAATATTTCTGAACTAAATCATTAACTTTTTAGAGATGTGAATCTAAAGTGTTAACTCTTTCAGAAATGTTAAATCAACAAATAAAATAGGTTAATAATTCACTACTGGAATCTTTGAAAATAACATATGTTACATCAGTGATAGTATCATTAAATATTAGCTTACCACACTGTTTTTATCATCTTACACATCTCACACAAAAATTTATCTCCTGCACTCTAGTCCATAATCTATGTATGGTTAACCAATGTCTATTTCCACTTGGTTCTCCTGCCATCACTCAGTATGAAATCATCTTAAATATGAAATATTATAATCTCATAATGGTTTCAAGCCATTATCTCAGACAAGTGTGTTGGAAATCCTTCAATCACCTTCACTCCTCAACTTCCCTTATCTCCTTTAGCCATTCAGAAGCCTTGTCAAATTTTAATTCTTGAAAATTTTTTCTTCTGTTTATATCAAGGACTGTTACTGAACTCAGGTTCAGCTGTTCATCACCCAAGAATCCAATACAGAGAGTCAAGTGCTGAGTAAAAGGAAAGATAGCTTTATTGAGAAAGCTGGCAATCCTGGGGGAAAGGTTGACTCATGTCCCAAAGAACCAACTCCCCCTTGCTAATCAGGGGGCAAGAACTTGTAGGAAATAGGCTTCAGCCTCCATGACCTTCCCTGAGTTCCAAAAAGCAGGTTCAAACATTTGCTGATTAGGGCAAGGAGGGGATGCAGAGACAGGGGAGGAGAAGTCAAGAAACAGTAGTGCAGCCTTGGGACTGGGTTCTAGTTCCACATCAAGGGATACACATAACAATATCTTTGAGCTACCCTGCAGAACTAAATCCTCCATCAAATGGAATATGTTAAATACATGAGGAAGCAGTCTTTATTCCAGAGAGAATATCACAGTTTGATAACCTCAAGAACCACAGAAGCTCATCAGGTGACCATCTGAGACCAGATTAAAGGAATGCATGCCTTGCACATACCCTGATCCTTATCAGCAACCCCATCCTTGAAACATTGCTGTAAAACACCTCACCAAATTCCCTGTGTTAGGACACACAGTTTTTGAGGGCATTAGCCCACTGTGTCCCCCTTTGCCTGGCAAAGCAATAAAGCTATTCTTTTCTTCTTTACCCAAAGCTCTGTCTCTGAGATTCAATCTGGCTCCAGTGCACAGAGGCCAAGTTTTCAGCATGAGTGCTCCACTGTATTATTATACCATATTTTCTTTATCCATTCATCTGTCAATGTATGTTCAGTTTGTTTCCACATCTTGACTGTTGTGAACAATGCTGAAGTAAACATGGGAGAATTGAAATCGTGATATCAAAGAAATATTAGCACTCTCATTGCCTTTCAAATGAAGATTCAACTCCATAAACAGTCATTGTATGGACATATGAACTGTGCAGTCACAGGACTTCATGCTTAGAAGGGTTCCATGTTTGGTTTAGTGATCTGCTGTCACTATCTTGAAATTTTTAATATTTTTAAACAAAGGGCTCCATGGGGTTCACACTTTCTTTTTGCCCTGGTTCTGACATACTATGTAGCCTTGCCTGAACACTTAGCCTGGTGTCCATTCATTTTAATAATCCTTTCCAATCTCATCATTCACTAATTTCTTCCTTAAATTCTTAAATTAATTAAGTTTATTGTACTTACTATTCCTTATACATTACTCTCTTCTTATCTGTCACTTCATATTCTCCATTCAGTTGGAATTCTTGCACCCTCTTCACTGCCTAATTCAAGACCAGCTCAGTAGTGAACTTCTTCATGAAGTTGAACTGACTATTCAGATACAGTAAATTGCTCTCATTGAATGTGTAGAGCATTTTTTTATTTGTAGTATCCATTTAATTGTTATCTAATTTTGTTGTATTTTGTTATTTTAATTTTCCAAAAATTGTTGTTACTATACCTAATTTAGTAGGTCCTTAAAAGCAAGAACTGCTATTTGTTAGAAGTTTTATAGGTCCCACTATACTTATTAAAGTGCTTATCACAGAATTGTTATTCAGTGATTATTTGACCAAAAAGTAAGGTAGGTAAATTATCCTAATGTATTAGTTTATAACGTTTAATGATAAGCTATATGGAAATTGCCTGAAATAACCTGCATTAAATTATTTCTTAGAGCAAAGAAAAAGAGAAACACATTTCTCTGGGCCACAACAATTTTGAGGGGAAATTTTTTTACACATAATTCAAAATTTACTTCAAAATTTTATTTGGTTTAGCTATCTTTTCTATGTCTTATTATCTATTTATTATCTTCAAATCTGACCCTTGTCCTTCTAGCAAAATTCCAGGAATGTTATCTTTTATTTTACTGGATGCCTAAATTATTTAATTTATACTCTAAATTAACCATGACAAACCATTTATTTCTCTTTTTAATCCCCCACCTAAATCTCCTGGTTATTCTTCATGACCACCATGCAGTCCATGTCCCAGAATTGTGAGCACTTATTTTAATCATGGATATATCCTTGTAGTTGCATAGAGATAAATCCTCCTGGCTATAACTATTGCCCCTTTTGTCTCTTAATCATGTTATACTGATATTTGCTCTATCTGGAACCATAATAAAGAGATTACATTATCTCACCTGCTCTTTTCACCTTTCCCAAATGACCTCCATTTTCAGCACACATGAAGACATCTGTTGTATCTACTCTCTTTTCTACAGAGCCATTCAGGACAATTTTTCCAGATCTTTAATGAATTTCCCCAGGAAGTTTTCAAAATGCAAAATCCTGGATTCTACCTAGATGGTTCCGCAGTTACTCCACAGTCTATACAAAACAAATCTAAAGGAAAAAAGCAACAATCAGTTAGCATTACTGGTCTGGTTAATTAATTTTACAACATAAATCATATAAAACATATCTTCACATAGTCCAGTAGATCCAGCATCACTTTTGTCATGTTTCAGTCTTCATCTCACTTTTTGTTAATGAAACTGCAGACTGATTTATTTATATTTTATGACCACATAAGTGTTTAACATAAATAACTGAAGAACAAATGACAAATAATAATTTTTAAAGATTAGTGCTATTAAGACTTTTAAAACTGTATTTGTGTGACCTTGATTTCTTCAGCATCAATAAAAATATATGTTTTCTTTGCTTTGCATTAATCAGGTTTCCTTGATATTTTCAAAATAAATATACTAATAAAAACTTGGATTAATTCTTACAATGCATGGTGAGGCCATATAACTTTTTCTTGTAACATCACTTTATAGCATTACCCGTTGTCAGTAGCTATATTTAAAAACCATTTTAATTGTGGTAGCTTATAACAAGCTAAGGAGATAAAACATGTGGTATCTTATTTAATGTGACACAATTATTAACCAGAATCAAATTTTTTTGAAAAATAATACATCGATTACTTCACCAACATCAAAGAACGTGCAGCTGCAAGAAACATAATTAAAATTTGATAAATAGAGTTATTGATAGCCACTGAAATTTTGTTCTACTTTTCACTATGAATTATTAGTCTTATAGCATACATTCCTCATATCACAATCCCAGTAGTTACATTTTTAGAAAAGCCAATATTTAATTTTTGCTGCATAAGTCATTAAATAATCAGAACCTAGTTGGTGTTAGTTAACAACTATTTATTCTAAGCAACATAGTCCAACTATGCAGTAAGCATCCTTATTTTCAAATATATTTAAAATATTAAGCATTCTACACATAGCCAAAAGCAATTGTTCCCCCTAAAAAATATGCATTTTAGAATGACATTTTAGATTGAAGCTTCTAGAGACAATTTCTCTAGATTTAGCTTGCTTCAGAGTACTATCCAACTTCAAGGATATTTTTTGTTGACAGCTTTTTTTTTAATTTATTTTATTTTCTTCTACATATGGCCACATTGTCCTGTTTATCTGTGTGTCTTGAAATTTTGAGTTAAAAGCTCAATATTTTAAATACTATAATATGAAAACTCTGAAAATACAATTCACACCCTCCCCCCCAAGATTTGTTATTAATACTATTTTTGTTGGCATTTCTTGTTGGTTTAGTGACTCTGTTGAACCAATTCTGTAAAAATCAGTACTTTTTTTTTTTTTTTAATGATGGGAGGCCACCAAAATATCTGCTTAGTTGCTTAGTGGTCACTTAATAATTGGATAAAGCTGACCAAAATAGCAGAGTTGAGCTCGCCGCCTTCCATGGACACACCAAAATAACAACTATTTACAAGGTAATTGTCAACGAGAAAAATCTGAAAACTTGCAGAAAAGATCTTCTACAACTAAAGATATAAAGAAGGAACCACAATGAGACAGGTAGGAGGGGCGAAGATGAGATCTATTCAAGGCCCTTACCCCTGCATGAAAGACCAACTGTCGGGAGGATAATTACAATCACAGAGGTTCTCCCCAAGCAGTAAACGGTCTGCGCCCGACATTGGGCTCCTTAGCTTGGGGGTTCTGCACCAGGAAGACTAGCGTCCAGAATGTTTGGCTTTGAAGGCCAGAGGAGACTATTTTTGGGAGAGGCAGAGGGTTGTGGCGAATCGAGACTCCACTCTTAAATGGTACACACAAAATCTAACATCCCAAGACCAAGGAGAAGTAGTAATTTAAAAGGAACCTTGGTCAGACTCACTTGCTCATGTTGGAAAGAGAGTTTCCTGAAGGGGCAGGAGGCAACTGGAGCTCACCCTGGGGATATGGACTCTGGTGGGAGCCATTTTTGGGAGAGTATACTACAATGAGGACACTGGCACTGGCAAGTGCCATTCTGGAATCCTCCCTCTAGCTTATTAGTCCCAGGACCCAGACCCACCCACCAGCCTTTCTGCACAAGTACTGGTACACCTCAAGCCAAGCAGCTAGACAGACAGGGACACAGCACCACCAAAAACTGGAGCAGCTGTTTAGGGCCCCATGAGCACCTGAGGACTCAGACCCCATCCACAAGAGGGCCCAGGAACCGAAGTGGCCCACCAGTGCACTATCACTAACCTCAGAATACCTTGAGCCCTGAAGCCAGCCATCAGGACCTGCCCCACTCACCAACAGGTCAAGACCACCTCCAGGACCCCCAGGCCCTGCAGCCAGAGACTGCAGACCCCAGATTGCTCACCAGTGGTCTGGCACTAGCCCCAGAACAACAACAGCCCCACAGCCTTCCATGTCAGGATCCAGTCTACCTTACCAGCGGATCAATATCAGCTTTGGGATACCCCAGACCCTGTAGTCAGCTCTGTCTGTAACCAGTGCCATCCACCAGTGGGCCCAAACCAGCATGGGGAACTTCAGGACCCTACAGCTAGAGACTCTGGGACTCAGCTCTACCCACCAGCAGACTGGCAATAGCCTCAGGAAATCCCTTGACACTAGCTTTGGAACACCTTGGATCTCACAGCCAGCCCCATCAGGAACCGCCACCCCCCAGAAGGCTGACACTAGATCTAGTAGACCCAGCCCCACAACCACCCACCCTGGAATGAAGATCCATCCAACAGTGGGCAAGCAGTATCCCTGGGACCCCTGAGGCTACTCATCCAGTCTCTTTGTGATTCAGTCCCACCCACCAGTGGCTGGCAACATCTGTACAAGGCAAGGCCTGGCAACTAAGCAGACTGGGAGCCAGGCACGTCTGTCAGACCACCCACAGTAGCCTGCCTGTTACAAGAGAACATCCATGAAACCCACAAAGGGGGTACTCCTAGAGCATATGTCTCTGTTGACCAGAAGAGATTGCACTGCTGGGACACATAAGATGTCTCCTACAAGAGGCAACTTCTCCAAGACTGGAAAAATACAAATACATAGAAATAAAACCAGTGATTAGGCAAATGAGATGACAGAGAAATATGTTCCAAATAAAGTAACAAAACCCCATAAGAAGGGATAACTAATCTAACCAGTAAAGAATGATCATAAAGATGCTCAAAGAACTCGGGAGGAGAAGGAATAAATAGAATGAGAAATTAGAAGTTTTTAACAAAGAGTTAGAAAATATAAGAAAAAACAAGCAGAAATGAAGAATACAATAACTTAAATTAAATTAAAACACACATACATGCACTAGAAGGAATCAAGAGTAGATTAGATGATACAGAGAAATGAATCAGAGAGCTGAAGACAGATTAATAGAAACCACTGAAGCTAAATAGAAAAAAGAAGAAAAAAACTAAATAAGGACAGTTTAAGAGACCTTTATGACAACATTATACATAGTAACATTTACATTATATGGTTACCAGAAGATGAAGAGAGAGAGAAATGGGCAGAGAATATAATAGAACACATAATAGCTGAAAACTTTCCTACCCTGGCAAAGGAAACAGATGTCCAAGTCCAGGAAGCACCAAGAGTTCCAAACAGAATCAATACAGAGAGGACCACACAAGACACATTTTAACTAAAATTATAAAAATGAAATATAAAGAAAGAATATTAAAAGCATCAAGGGAAAGGCAACAGGATATGTCCAAGGGAACTCCCATAAGGCTATCAGCTGAATTTTCAGCAGAAACTCTGAAGTCCAAAAGGGAGTGGCATGATATATTTAAAGTGATGAAAGGGAAAAGCCTACAATTAGGAGTACACTACCTAGCAAGGCTGTCATTCAGCTTTGAGGGAGAGATCAAATTTTTACAGACAAGCAAAAGCTAAAAGAGTTCAGTACCACAAAATTAGCTTTATAAGAAATGTTAAAGGGACTTCTCTAAGCAGAAAAGTAAAAGCCAAGCTAGATATATGAAAATTACAAAAGGAAAAATCTCAATAGTAAAGGCAAGTATACAGTAAAGGTAGTAAATTAACCAATTATTGAACTAGTAGAAAGGATAAAAGAAAATGGCAGTAAAGTTATGTATATTCACAATTAAGGAATTGTGAATTAAGTAGTTAAGGAATACACAAAACCAATATTTATAAAGTATGGTGTCAAAAACAGTGAACGTGTTGTCTCAGGGAGTCAAAAATGCATGATTGTTAAAATTAATTGACTCTTAGATGATCAGAAACCTACAGTAATCACGTGTATGTATGCACACATATATGTGTGTGTGTGTGTGTGTGTGTGTGTGTATAGCTATATATAAACCTCATGATAACCAAACCCAAAAATCTGTAATAGATACACAAACAAAGAAGAGAAAAGAATCCAAACATAACACTAAAAAATAGTTATTAAATCACAAGAGAAAAGAGCAAAGAAGAAGAAAGGAGCAAAACAGAGCTAAAAAAAAACCCCCAAAAAACCCCAAAACAGAAAGCAGTTATTAAAATGGTGGTAAGTACATAACTATCAACAATTACTTTAAATGTAAATAAATTAATGCTCTAATCAAAATACACAGAGTGGCTGAATGGATACAAAAACTGACCCATATATTTGTTGCCTACAAGAGACTCATGAAAGATACACATAGACTGAAAGTGAGGGGATGGAAAATAATATTCCATGGAAATGGAAATGAAAAGAAGCTGGGATAGCAATACTTATATGAGGCAAAATAGACTTTAAAACAAAGACTTTAACAAGACACACACATATTTTTCCAATGAAGATGTACAGATGACCAACAGGCACATGAAAAGATGCTCAATATCACCAATCATCAGGAAATGCAAATCAAAACCACAGAGATATCACCTCACACCTGTCAGAATGACTATATCAAAAAGACAATAAATAACAAGTGTTGGTGAGCATGTGGAGAAAAGGGAACCCTCATACACTCTTGGTGGGAATGTAAATTGGTGCATATACTATGGAAAACAGTATAGTGATTCCTCAAAAAATTAAAAATAGAACTACCATATGATCCAGCAATTCCACTATGCTAATGAAACAAGTCAGAGAATGACAAATACTGTATGATTTCACTTATATGTGGAATCTGAAAAACAAAACAAATGAACAAACATAACAAAACAGAAATAGACTCATAGATACAGAGAATAAAAAGGTGGTTGCTATAGGGAAGGGGGGGTGGGGAAAGGAGATAAACAGGTGCGGGTGTTGAGGTACAATCTTCTGGTTGCAAAATAAATGAGTCACAGGTATGAAATGTACAGTGTGGGGAATATGGTCAATAATTATGTAATATCTTTGTATGGTTACAGATTGTAACTAGAATTATCATGATTATTTGAAATGTATAAAAATATTGACTCATCTATGTTGTATACCAGGAACTAACATTTTGTTATAGGTCAATTATACGTCAAAAAAAAACTCATGGAAAAATAAGTCAAATTTTTGGTTACCAGAGGCGAGGCCGGGGGTGAGGAGAGGGGCATTTGGATGAAGGCAGTCAAAAGGTACAAACTTTCAGTTATAAGATAAATAAGTTTTAGTGATTTAATGTACAACACAATGAATATAATTAACACTGTTGTATGTTATATGTGAAAGTTGTAAAGAGAGTAAATCCTAAAAGTTCTCATCACAAGGAAAAAATTTTCTATTTCTTTAATGTATCTATAGAACATGATGGATGTTCATTAAACTCATTGGGATAATCATTTCATGATGTACGTAAGTCAGATCATTATGCTGTACACCTTAAACTTATACAGTGCTTTAGCTCAATTATATCTCAATAAAACTGGAAAAAAAATATGATTGGATTCCTTAATGCCTTGAAACAATGTCTCCTACCTTTTGCCTAGTGGTGCTGTTTTAGTGCACATGCAAGCCTTCATTCCTCCGGCAGCTACCACTGTGGCTTTGACTTCATTTTCTGCTTGCACAGAGCCTTGATATCAACAAGAAGTAAGATATTAGGGCCTTCTAAGGTCTTTCTTGGTTATGAACAAAGCCCTGCACATGTGCATGGGCTTCTAGGTCTCTAGAAATATGCTGGAGGTTTTCAAACCCCACATGGACATTTTTCTCCACAGATTTTCGTCTTCAGGGTTTTGACAATCCTTTTGTTTGGCCCAAGTGGTATTACTACAACAGGCAGCCTCTGTAAAGCCTTTGGGAAATGTATTTCCTCACTGAGCAAGATTTCAGTCAGGCAAAAAAAGACAAGCCCTGTGAGTGGGGTTTTTCATAAGAGTTGCCAGATGGGTCACATTGTGACAGTTTTCCAAGAATGGGACATTTTGTATTGCTTCAAACCTATCTGGCTTCCCCAGTGGCTGCTAGCTGCTGGTGTTCACTGAGATTGCAGAGACACTGATTTTCAAAAGCTAAGGCAAGTTAAACATCACAAAGCTCACTCTTCTTAGTGAGATTCAGCCATTTTTCTTGAGTAAACTCTCCTCCAGTTTTTGTAAGCCATTGGTCAATTTCCAGAATTCTGAACATGTTGATTTTTTAAAACTTTCCAGTGTTCTTTTTGATTTTATGGAAGAGAGGATTTTAGGATGTCATTACTACCCCATCTGGAAGTACTTCTTCCTCTATTACTCTTTTTGACTTGTGAGTTTTCTCTTTACTTAAGAGTAACAGTAGAGTTTAATTAGCATTAGGAAGCCCTGGGTATGATATAAGAAATTAATATACAGAACATATTCTTCATCCCACTTCAATCACTGTTTCTCCAATTTTAATTCATGAGCAAAATACTAAAAACCATGGACACTAGACATTTAGTTACAAGATGAGAAGCTCTGATGTTGAAAAAACTCAAAGTTCACAGAGCTACAGGGAACATCTTACCAAAAGACATTTTTGCAGCTAGAAATGATTGATTGATTCTAAGTTAAAAGAGGCAAAAATATTCTGAACTTTCATTCTAACCTCCTTAAAAAAAAAAACAAAAAAGCACCTGTTCCATGACCAAAATCCATAGTCATCAGCTTAAACATGTTTGAGAAACCTAACATCCTGAACTCTGGTTCTATTTCTGTTTACTGACTTTTCACTGACTCTTTTCGAACTGTTATTGACTGTTTACTGACTTACTCCTAAGATCTCCTGGCTTGGAAAGGGAATCCTGCACCATCTGCTCAGCAAAATAGCAGAATGGCAGGTCATTCCTTCTTTCTTTCTCCTTCTTATGTATAACCTTTTTCAAACACTACTTCACCCTTCAGTGAGGGAGAAAATGAACCATACTCATGCTCACCCTGCAACTCTAACAGTTAAAGTTCCAACAGATTACCTTAACACAAGACTGAAAAAGAGCTAAGAATGTTAAAACACCTGATATTTCTACTGTCATGTAACAGATTGTGTTAGGACTTTACAAGCATCATCTCATTTAGCTACAACAACTGTTATATGCATTGCCCTAAGTTGGCCCCATATTCCAGTTGCAGCACTGAAACTCAAGATTTTTCAGCTAATTAGTGACAGAGGGAAAAAAAACAAACACAGTTTTGCATGAATCTAGTCTATGCTCTTACCAAGAGTTTCCCATTTTCTCTCCTCCCTTTCTTCTTAGCACACATGCACTCTTTCCATTGGCAACAGATTCCTCTATTAACTCACTGCGTTGGAAACAAATTAAATGGCCTAATTTTTAAGCAGCTGATCTCTTAGATAAGTAACACAAGTATCAGCAAATTGTATAGCCTTCCATAATCACTCTTTCGTTTAATCCCAAAGTGTAACACCTGGAGTACCCAGTCTGGAAAACGAGGGGAAGCTGAGTCTTCTTGATTTTTGCAGAAGACCTTATATTTTCCGGTTGTTTCTTGCCACCTTTGGTTCTGAAATGATGCTGTAGATGGCACTGATACAATGTTTACTGTCATATCAAACCATTTGGGGAAGTAATTGTCCTCTCTTCATACTTCTTCACTGTGTCTAAACAAGACACTTCCCCCAAATAAAACATTCGTAACATTTCCTCCAAATAAAAAATCTGTAACACAGGAAATGTTGCAAAGCAGACAAAATATAAGCCCTTAGTTATATCTGCCATAGCTCATATGGAATATATTTTACCAAAGTAGGTTATATATGTAAAATATGCATAAAATACATATTTATTTTATTTATACTTATAAATATTAAATGTTTGTTTTAGTAGTTATGTATTTATATTTATAATCACATACTTATTTTATATTTATATTAGATATTCCTATTTTAAATATTGTTAATTTACCTAACTTTATTAGAAAATAAAATAAAATGAAAACTGAATTGTTACATTTCAATATTTAAGTTGCTTCACAGCAATAGGCTTAAGCTAAAGAAGGAGATTTGTAAATATAAGAACAACAATGTAAAGAGTTTTATGAAGTTGGATTCATTTGTAATTTTATAATAAAACACATTTATTTTCAAAATAACAAAAGGAAAAAGTTTAGCATATTTAAATATCTCACTTCTTTCAGTCGTTCCAGTTTAGCTATTTCAGATATGTTAATATTTTAAAATATAAAGTTTATGTTATTTGTATTATGATCCCTTAAAAAAATGGCCACAATTTAGTATTTGGACTACGCTTATTGTGACTCCAGGTTTAAGAAAATTTTTATTTGTACTCTTTTAACCTTTGCCCCTAATGATGACTTCATTTCCATATATCAACAACCCTCAAAACTTCCCTCAGGCTACCATTTGCAATCAATCGGAGCCCCTCCAGCCCCACTCCCTCCACCAGTGTTCTATTTTCTTTTCCTACGTTTGATTTGACAGTACTAGACTTTGACATATGCAATCACTTAGTTTTGTGTCGTGTGTCTGGTTTCTTTCACTCAGCACTTCTTGGAGATCTGTCCTTACTATTACGTGCATTAAGAAATGAATGAATCAGGACTTCCGGGAAGATGGCGGAAGAGTAAAACGCGGAGATCACCTTCCTCCCCACAGATACACCAGAAATACATCTACGCGTGGAACAACTCCTACGGAGCACCTACTAAACGCTGGCAGAAGACCTCAGACCTCCCAAAAGGCAAGGAACCCCCCACGTACCTGGTTAGTGCAAAAGAAAAAAATAAACAGAGACAAAAGGATAGGGACGGGTCCTGCACCAGCAGGAGAGAGCTGTGAAGGAGGAAAAGTGTCCACACACTAGGAAGCCCCTTCGCGGGCGGAGACTTCGGGTGGCGGAGTGGGGGAGCTTGGGAGCCGCGGAGGAGGAGGAGAGCACAGCAACAGGGGTGCGGAGGGCAAAGCGGAGAGATTTCAGCGTAAAGGATCGCGCTGACCAGCACTCACCAGCCCGAGAGGCTTGTCTGCTCGCCCGCCGGGGTGGGCGGGGCGGGGAGCTGAGGCTCCGGCTTCTGTTGGAGCGCCGGGAGAGGACTGAGGTTGGCGGCATGAACACAGCCTGCAGGTCGTTAGTGCACCGCGGCTAGGCTAGCCGGGAGGGAGTCCGGGGAAAAGTCTGGACCTGCCGAAGAGGCAAGAGACTTTTCTTCCCTTTTTGTTTCCTGGTGCACGAGGAGAGGGGATTAAGAATGCTGCTTAAGAGAGCTCCAGAGACGGGCGCGAGCCGCGGCTAAAAGTGCGGAGCCCAGAGACAGACATGAGACGCTAAGGCCACTGCTGCCGCCACCAAGAGGCCTGTGTGCGAACACAGGTCACTATCCACACCCCCTTCTGGGGAGCCTGTGCAGCCCGCCACTGCCAGGGCCCCGGGATCCAGGGACAACTCCCCCGGGAGAACGCACAGCGCGCCTCAGGCTAGCAACATCACGCCGGCCTCTGCCGCCGCAGGCCCGCCCCACACTCCGTGACCCTCCCTACCCCCCGGCCTGAGTGAGCCAGAGCCTCCGAATCAGCGGCTCCTTTAACCCTGTCCTGTCTGAGCAAAGAACAGACGCCCTCTGGCGACCTACACGCAGAGGCGGGGCCAAATCCAAAGCTGAGCCCCTGGGAGCTGTGAGAACAAAGAAGAGAAAGGGAAATCTCTCCCAGCAGCCTCAGAAGCAGCGAATTAAAGCTCCACAATCAACTTGATGTACCCTAAATCTGTGGAATACATGAATAGACAACGAATCATCCCAAATTAAGGAGCCCTGTGGATGAAAGGCTCTTGGTACTGCAGCCAGGAGTCAGTGCTGTGCCTCTGAGGTGGGAGAGCCAACTTCAGGACACTGGTCCACAAGAGGCCTCCCAGCTGCACATAATATCAAACAGCGAAAATCTCCCAGAGAGCTCCATCTCAACGCCAGCACCCAGCTTCACTCAAAGACCAGCAAGCTACAGTGCTGGACATCCTATGCCAAACAACTAGCAAGACAGGAACACAACCCCACCCATTAGCAGAGAGGCTGCCCAAAATCATAATAAGTCTACAGACACCCCAAAACACACCACCAGACGTGGACCTGCTCACCAGAAAGACAAGATCCAGCCTCATCCACCAGAACACAGGCACTAGTACCCTCCACCAGGAAGCCTACACAACCCACTGAACCAACCTTAGCCACTGGGGACAGACACAAAAAACAACAGGAACTACGAACCTTCAGCCTGCAAAAAGGAGACCCCAAACACAGTAAGATAAGCAAAATGAAAAGACAGAAAAACACACAGCAGATGAAGGAGCAAGATAAAAACCCACCAGACCTAACAAATGAAGAGGAAATAGGCAGTCTACCTGAAAAAGAATTCAGAATAATGATAGTAAAGATGATCCAAAATCTTGGAAATAGAATAGACAAAATGCAAGAATCAGTTAACAAGGACCTAGAAGAACTAAAGATGAAACAAACAATGATGAACAACAAAATAAATGAAATGAAAAATACTCTAGATGGGATCAATAGCAGAATAACTGAGGCAGAGGAACGGATAAGTGACCTGGAAGATAAAATAGTGGAAATAACTACTGCAGAGCAGAATAAAGAAAAAAGAATGAAGAGAACTGAGGACAGTCTCAGAGACCTCTGGGACAACATTAAACGCACCAACATTCGAATTATAGGGGCTCCAGAAGAAGAAGAGAAAAAGAAAGGGACTGAGAAAATATTTGAAGGTATTATACTTGAAAACTTCCCTAATATGGGAAAGGAAATAGTTAATCAAGTCCAGGAAGCACAGAGAGTCCCATACAGGATAAATCCAAGGAGAAATATGCCAAGACACATATTAATCAAACTGTCAAAAATTAAATACAAAGAAAGCATATTAAAAGCAGCAAAGGAAAAACAACAAATAACACACAAGGGAATCCCCATAAGGTTAACAGCTGATCTTTCAGCAGAAACTCTGCAAGCCAGAAGGGAGTGGCAGGACATATTGAAAGTGTTGAAGGAGAAAAACCTGCAACCAAGATTACTCTACCCAGCAAGGATCTCATTCAGATTTGATGGAGAAATTAAAACCTTTACAAACAAGCAAAAGCTGAGAGAGTTCAGCACCACCAAACCAGCTCTACAACAACTGCTAAAGGAACTTCTCTAGGCAAGAAACACAAAAGAAGGAAAAGACCTACAATAACGAACCCAAAACAATTAAGAAAATGGGAATGGGAACACACATATCGATAATTACCTTAAATGTAAATGGACTAAATACTCCCACCAAAAGACACAGATTGGCTGAATGGATACAAAAACAAGACGCATATATTTGCTGTCTACAAGAGACCCACTTCAGACCTAGAGACACATACAGACTGAAAGTAAGGGGATGGAAAAAGGTATTTCATGCAAATGGAAACCAAAAGAAAGCTGGAGTAGCAATTCTCATATCAGACAAAATAGACTTTAAAACAAAGACTATTAGAAGAGACAAAGAAGGACACTACATAATGATCAAGGGATCGATCCTAGAAGAAGATATAACAATTGTAAATATTTATGCACCCAACATAGGAGCACCTCAATACATAAGGCAAATACTGACAGCCATAAAAGGGGAAATCGACAGTAACACATTCATAGTAGGGGACTTTAACACCCCACTTTCACCCATGGACAGATCATCCAAAATGAAAATAAATAAGGAAACACAAGCTTTAAATGATACATTAAACGAGATGGAGTTAATTGATATTTATAGGACATTCCAAAAAAAAAAAAAAGAAACGAATGAATCATTTTTACTCGAGAGTAATGTTCAAATCTATAAGTATACTAAAATGTGGTTCTTTCTTATGCTGATGGAAATTTATGTTGTTTCTAGTTTGGAGATGTTATGATTAAAGCTGCTTTTATAATCTTTTATGGACGTTCTCTGGAAATACACACATGAGTGAAATTTCTGGGTTACAGGGTAAATGTATATTTAGTTTTATGAAAAATCTGTTATACTAATTTCTAAAATTATACATTTTACATTTCACCAGCAAACTATAGTAGCTCTATTGCACCACACCTTCACCAACACCTGAGGATGTTAAGCTTTTCATTATTTTTCCTACACAGTGGGTGCCTAGAGATATATATTACGGTTTTAATTTGTATTTACCTAATGTCTAATAATATTAAGTACTGTTTAATGTACTTGATGACCATTCAAATATCTTTCTTCGTTTAGTGCTTTTGCCTATTGTTATTTTGTTTTTGTGGTGATTTATTATTGAGTTGTATTATCTTAATATGTATTCTGGATATAAGTAATTTTCCAGGCCTATGTATTATAAATATTTTCTTTACCCTGTGGTTTGAATATTTATTATTATTATTTTTTATTTTATGGCTAGTGGTTTCAGGATCCTGTGTGAAAATTATTTGCCTACACCAAGATCACAAAGATACTGACTCTCCTTCCCCATATTTTCTTTGGCAAGCTACATAATTTAGATTTTACATTTATGTTTATGATCCATATCAGATTAGTATCTGTGAATGATTTTAGGTAAATGCTGCTTTTTATGCTTTTCAACATCCTGCTCCATTTGTTGAAAAAGCTTTCTTTCCCCATTGAACTGCTTTGGAGCATTGGTTGGAAATCAGTTAAACATAATGTGTTTTAGGTCTGTCAGGATTTTCTCATCTGGTCAATTGATTTATTATTACCTTTATTATTATTATCATAGTATAAAATACTATAGCTATATGATAAATGTCCAAAGTTTTTTTTTCTAATTTTTTTTGCATATTCTAAATCCTTCATAGAAAAATTTCATATACATTTTAGAAAAACTTTGTAAATTTCTTTTAAAATATCATACTTTTGTGATTTTAATGGGTTTGGATTGGATCTAGAAATGATGCGAGAAATGCCATCAAAATTGAGTATTCCAATCCATGAACATAGTATATCTTTCTATTTATTTGGGTCTTTAATTTCTCTCAGCTATGTTAAATAGTTTTCAGTGCAGAGATTTTACCCATAGGACATTAAATTTCCCCCTCAGTATTTTATAAACTTTGATGCTATTTTTATAGTATTACTTTTTAATTACAATTATGACATGGAAAAATCAGCATTTAATCTCTGAATTTAGATAGATCCTATTTCAAAATCTAGTTTTTCCACTTACTAGTTGTTTTTTTGTTTTTTTTTTTTTACCTTGAATGAGCATCTTAAATAATTTGTCTCCTTACCCATAAAATAATGAAAAAATATGTACTTGTAATGGACATTTTAAATTCTGTTATTATTTATATACCCTCAACTTTGGATTTGAATATCCTATATTATGAGTAGTGCCAAGAGAGAGAAATAAAAAGACCAAATCTTCACTTTCTCTTCTTCCTTGATTGTTACTGAATGGATGTATAATCAATACTTAGTCTGTTACTTCCAATCACCCAGCATTTTAACTTATTTTACAAGAAGTGAAGCAAGGTAAGGGGAATGGAGAATTTATTATGGCCACAAGGACACTGGTAAACAAAGTAACTTTGCAGAAGCTAAATAGCAACAAAGCCAGCAATGAGTCCAGTGTGCCCTGCTGGCAATGCAGCGGCTGGAGCTCTGAGTCTCTGTTCTCTCCAGAGGTACTTTGTGTTAGGAATGTGGCAGTGTCTGTCTGCCCAGCCTCCATTGCTCATGCTTCTTTTGTGAGCCTGGTTCTCCAAACTTTCCAGGGACACTATGAGACACCTTAAAACCCTGCAATAAGTTCTATTTCTGTTTAAGTTAACCAGAGTCAACCTCTCTTGCTTTCTACTAAGAACTCTAACTAGTACCCAGTTTTACATAATTTGTGTAAGAATTAAATGAGATAAGTAAAGAACCTGGCACAGCATCTGCCCAAAGTAAGCAATCAAAATGTATTAAGTCTTTCCCTTGTTTGAAATATTGCATTTCATTCTGAATTTTCCTTTAAACTCCACTTACCAATAAGAATGATTAATTTAGATCATAGAAAACATGGAACTTTAATGAATAACCAAATTTTTCCCAATTCAGGTTAATATTCTGTTTAATCACACTAGGAAGCAAAAGAGAATTCCCAAACTCATTTAATTGTCTGGATTTTTCTAAAATAAAAATATTTTAAACTCCTAAAACCTTTAAACATATATTAATATCTAGCAAAAGAAAGGAGACTTAATCCCTAAACTTTAGAATCCTCCCTAGAATGTATTTTAGCCTGAAAGGTATTTTGGAGAGAAAAAAAAGAGTTATGCAAGAAATACAATATTGAGACACATTCTATGCCATATTTATGAGTATGTTAACCAATAAAATAATGGTTTCTGTGTAGAATTGTGTTCTATTTTCTGCCAATAGAATGTAGCATCCCATTTACTTTTACTCCAGCTAGGTATTTGTTTTCAAGCTTTATGGACTTTTCCTATAATAGGTCCCTAATTCTTATTCAGTAGCATTCCAAAGTATTTTTTACAAACAGATACTTTGTTCAGTTAATTTTTGGCTCTAAAATTTACTTTTATATTCTTGTCTTACATGAATTAAATATGTGATTTCTCCACTCTATTTCCTATATGCTTTCAAAGCTTCCATAAACATATGGCCATGTCTTACACACCTCATTTGATAATGATACTGAACTAAGATCTTTGCAGTATTAACTGGATCATAGGAGAATATTCTTTGCCCATGCTTTTCTACTCACTGTACAGTTATTGGTTTTATTACAGCCTTTTTTTTTTTTTTTTTTGCAGTACGCGGGCCTCTCACTGTTGTGGCCTTTCCTGTTGCGGAGCACAGGCTGCGGACACGCAGGCTTAGCGGCCATGGCTCACAGGCCTAGCCGCTCCGCAGCATGTGGGATCTTCCCGGACCGGGGCACGAACCTATGTCCCCTGCATCGGCAGGTAGACTCTCAACCACTGCACCACCAGGGAAGCCCTACACCTTTCTTTTTTAAGACAAGCTTTTCTACCTATTCTCTATTCCTCCCAGCACAGAATATAGTTTGCACCCATTTCTGAGTCACTTGGACAGAAATTTGAAGCCCAAGATTATTAAGGAGTATTAACCAGTACAAATATATCCACTAAATTGACCTCAGCATGAAAAGTCAGAAGACCTGTTTTAAATCCCAACTGCAACAATTTTTTGTTGATTTTTATATGATTTCTGGAAAATTTATTTGAAATTGTTTCATCTCAGCTTCTTTCAACTGTAAAATGGGGATACTAAAGGTAATATGTACTCTACCTACTCAAGAGTGTTACCTTGAGCATCAGATGGTGCAATATGTGTAAGAACAATTTGCTAAACTAAACAGCACTTCAAATTGCTTCTCCCTATGAAAGCACTTATCACAATGCCTGATAATTATCTGTTAACTTTTTTGTCAACCCCTTCTAAATCCTTTCTTCCTTGAAGGAAAGATAAATGAATGAAAATGTAAATTACAAGTTCCAGAGCCCATAAGAATATTATACTACTAGAAATCTAAAAGATTTTCACCACTTGCTGTGCTTTTACAATCTCCTTGTTCTTGCTTAAATTTAGAACCATTTTATATAAACTCTGCTCCTACTGTCTCTTTTTTCTTTTTTCTCTTGTTGTTTCCTTAAATATAAAATGGGAGAGAATTAAAGAGAGCATGTGGTCATAAAAATTTTGCTCTATAGACAATGGCACATATATAAGAGAACATGGTTTAAGTAATTAGTAATGGAAAACAAAGTTTTAAACTTTGCTTGTTATTCAGTTAAAACTGTGATTTTTGTATTTAATATGTTTTATAAGTAATTTGCCCCTGTATAATTTTGGAGGACATATGTATGTATAAATACAGTAATTATTATTATTATAATGAAAGGCCTTAGAACAAAAAAGGGAATTATGTTATTTACTATGGCAGAGATGGAGTCATTTCTGCATTCTTAGTTTTACAGTTAACCCTTGAATAACACAGGTTTGAACTGCATGGGTCTTCTTCAACACAGATTACTTCAGTAAATATATTGGAAACAGTTTTGGGGATTTGAGACAATTTTAAAAAAACCTACAGGTAAACCACTTAGCTCACTCTCTCTCTCTCTCAGAACTGAAGAAACTATATCAGCCTGTCATCACAGGATTTTTTTTAATGTAACAAAGTTCTCAATACTGTATTATAAATGTGACTGTTGTACTGTATTCCATAAAAATTTTATAACAATTCACTGATTAGTGTATATACTAGGCTACTGTGAAGCAATCATATCAATAATACTAGGCTACATAAAGCAATTATATTGCTGCTTCTTTTTTTATCAATGAATGGTTATACCTGTAAATAAATATGAATTTCTTTTTCACATTATCTTTTCTTTTTGATGTCTAGTGTTAGTAATATATATGACATCTACAGCATTTGTATAATATTAGACAATATTGATGTAGATACTGACAGACTATTCATCTTATAAATAGATGCTATAAACTTACAGTATCAATAAATACAGTACAATACTATAAATGTATTTTCTCTTCCTTATGATTTTCTTTTATTGTCTTCTATTTTATTTTTTAATTTAATTATTTTTTTTATATTGGAGTATAGTTGATTTACAATGTTGTGTTAGTTTCAGGTGTACAACAAAGTGATTCAGTTATACAAATACATATATCCATCCTTTTTCAGATTCTTTTCGTATATAGGTTATTACAGAATATCAAGTAGAGTACCCTGTGCTATACAGTAGGTCCCTATTGATTATCTATTTTATATATAGTATTGTGCATATGTTAATCCTAAACTCCTAATTTATCCCTCCCTCTCACCTTTCCCCTTTGGTAAACATAAGTTTGTTTTCGAAGTCTGTGAGTCTGTTTCTGCTTTGTAAATAAGTTCACTTGTATCATCTTTTTTCTTTTCTCTAGCTTACTTTATTGTCAGAATGTAGTGTATAATATATATAACATACAAAACATATTGTTAATCTACTATTTATGTTATCAGTAAATTTCCAGTCAAGCCTGGGGGGAATCAAAAGTCGTAAAGTGATTTTCTACTCTGCAGGGGTTGGCACCTCTAACTCCTACATTATTCAAGGGTCAACTGAAACCTTATTTCTGTTTTCATGATGCAAATGTGTGTTGAAGTAACTTATCACTTAGAATGCACAGAAAACATATCACGTTTCATTGGAGATCTTATTGAACAAGTCACAGCTAATTTATTTTCAGATTAAATAGTGTTTTATTCGAGAACCTGGTAGGAAAATTCTTTCTCGTTGTAATGAATAAAGTCAGTAAAATTATAGTTACTCTAATTCTTCCCTTTTGTTTTGAGCCAGGATTTCAAGAGCCCTGGAAAGAGTTTCTGTCATGAAAATACCTCTGTGATTTTGAGTGGCATAAATTAAATATCATGTTTCATTGAAAATTTTAACTCTAACAAAAGTGATTAACACGAGTCTACAGAGAACTTTGATGGCAGTTGTGAATAAACAAGAAAATAGAACAATTCTATGGAGATCTAGCAGGTATATCATCTTGCTGGCTTTTTATTTATCAAGTATTCATTAAGTATATTTGTACCAAATACTGTGCTAGGCAACACAGTTCAAAGATGAGCACAATTATTCTGACAGCATCTCACGGATACACAGAATATAACGAAGTTGGGAGGTGGAGTAAGATAAACATAGCCAGAATTTTGTGTAGAAAGAGTGTATTTTGAAGATCAGAGGCCTTGCATAAGAGCCCCAAATCTTTTACTGGCTAGTTTTCTAATGTTGGTCAAGAAAGTTTACCTCTCTGAATTTTCCTTATTAGCAAATTGTAGACAAAAATATTATCTTCCTCACAAGGAAATTGGTGATATTAGTTTAAATAATATGGGCAAAAACTTCATAACCCAAATGCTTAATTACTACTATAGAAAAGGAATTGGGTATAGATTATAGATTATAGAATTAGAGTCATCAACAAGCTTAAAATCCAGTACTGCCAAGATAAATTCTTCTTCTATTAGAATAGATAACTGTTCTAATTATCTAATTCTAGTTATAAAATTAGAATCATTAGATATTATATATATATTCTATGCTTTATGATACATTTTCACATGTCATATATTTCAAAATATAGTGCACAGCTTTTCGTATATATTGAATTCTATTATTTTACAAAGAGGAGATAGGTAATCAAAAACATCAGTTAATTTAAATTTGCACTCAGTTTTATACACATATTGGTCAGAAATACAGTCAGAGAGAGTATAATATGCTATACTCTCAAAGCGTAAGTAACAGAATAAGATGAAGTTTTAGATCTCACACTTTGTGTGTGTCCTTAGGAAAACTGAATTCAGTTATTTTCCACTAATCAATTCTTCCTGTTAGAATTTTAAATAATATGCACAATAATTACTTGTGCATTATTAATGAACACCTTGTGAATCCAGGTGAAGACTGCAGGCAAGAATATGCCATCTCCCTGTGGGTAGACTAGGTGGTCATTACGTAATGATGTCCTGCTCCTTAAGCAAAGTCTGTGTGTGTGCCATGTTACGTCTCAGTTCCCAGAGCTCTTTTATATGATCGTTTCATTTGACACTTAAAACGACCCTGTAAAGTAATGAATATTTTAATGCATCTTATTGGGGATTATGAGTGGTGAGTTTCAGAGAAGCAATAGTTTTGGTACACAAAAGCAGTCATATCTCTCTCTGTTATACACTGCTTCCTTCTTGCATGGAACGATTATGATCATGCTTTCTAAGAGTGGTTTATTACAAACACTGCACATAAAGTACCTGTGGTTTAGCTCCAGGTTTTACCATAACATCATTGTAATTTTTCTTTCTCTCCCCGCCGCCACAAAGATATTTTTATGGATGGGTGAGTAAAGCAAAGGAATATTCTGTTATTGCTAAAGGAAAATTAAATAATCATAATATTAGAAAGAAAAAAAAGAGATGGAAGATGGAGGGTGAGACAGAAAACTTGAGTAATCTGATCTCATTTAACAACTGCAGAGTATTAGTAGGTTAAGCACATTAACCTAAAGTCGACCTGTTTCCTGATGATCTTTTCAGGATGAGGACCTTGTCACTAAATCCTTTTCCACTCTTGCAGAATTCTTTCAGAGTTTATAGCCTCAGGCTCAGAACATACTTGCATTAGACCATCTCTTAGAGGAGTTTTATGTCAGTCAATCTTAGTAGAAGTTGAGAATAGACTATATTATATTTTAACATTTCTTCTAGCTCAGGGTTTTATGATCCTTTGGAGATTCATAATCTCCAATATCTATAACATTCCTTTGTATTAATCTGAATTTTTCTAATTTATTGCATCACACTAAATGGTGCCCTGGTGGTCTGAAAAATGAATGTGTGAACCCAACACTAAATACTGTATTTATTACACTTGCCACTACTCTTCTTTTCTTTGCATGTTTTCTCTTGTGAGAAGGGGAAAAATCTTTGTCAAAGAGCAGTATCAATTGAATTTTTTGTTCATCATATATTAGCTACAGAAGGTTAGGACTCCATTTTCTCATGGCAGAAAGAAGAGGATATTATATATACCAGCCAAGGTGCTAAATGACTTAAGGTAAACAAAACTTACATCAAAATATCTTGAATATATAATAAGAATTTCTAAATACTAAATATATATATATATATCACCTCTCTACATCCACTGAAGTTCAATTCTGAATTAACTTTCAGATTAGTGTCTCTGCTATATTTCTTGTTCTCATCATCTCATATAATAGCCTCCTAATTGGTTTTCTCCTTAAATTTATGATTAAAGTGTAAAATTTAGTGTGAAAATGCAGTTGCCCTGCTTCATTATCTTCCATCTCTTCCCAGAAAGCCTACAATGTTAAATCCAATTTGCTTAGGGTAGCCAACAAAGCCATCACAATCTTGCTTAACTTACTTCCCAAACTCATGTCCTGCAGCATTCCATATCAGCACTCATCCTTCTCCTACAAATATCTTTAACTGCATCCAACTACTGATTGTTTCTTAAATAAGCCATTTATGTGGCTTATACCATTACCTTCTGCCTATGAGGTCCTTCACCCACTTTTTCACATTATAAACTCCAAGACATTCTTCAAGTTTAGATAAAATATTACCTTCCTAATACTCTTCAGCAGGTATTCTCTTCTGGGTTTCCATGGAACGCTGTCAGTTTTGCTGGTGTAATGTTTATCTAATTACATAACAATCAGTTGTCTGTGGGCACATAGCTTTTGTTAGTGAAAAACATGTCATTTCCCTCAGAAAGCAGTATCAGGGTCTACCTGACATAGTCAAAGACATTAGTCTCTCCTCTGTGCGTTCATAATACACTGAATATACTTTTATTTTAACATTTAACTAACTTCATTCTTGGTTTACTTTTCTGTCTCTTAACCCCCCTCCTAGTTGCAGGTCTGTGAACTCAAAGACACTGAATTTATTTATTTATTTATTTATTTATTTATTGATCCATCTATCTATTTATTTATACATACATACATACAACAAACCAATATCTTGACACAGAGGAAACACACCATTAATGTTTGATATTTTTCATCTTTATCTGCGGAAAAATAAAATTTAACAAATCCCTCATGTGAGACTGTGTACTATTAAGTGATCACTTTGGAACATTCACTTCAGTTGGTTTGTTGTGAAAAAGAAAGAGAAAGGAGGAAGTAACTTCTCCTAAACTCGGGCCTATAGGAATCCAAACAAGCTACCCAGGAATTGTTAATTTCCTGTTTACTCATTCACTCCCTTATGTTTGTAACAGCTGCCTGTTAGTTGTGCATGTACATTGCTGTATATACTTGCAAATATGGTCCTTACCTATCTAAAATTTGATATGACCTGTTCATTTTGACTGACATGGTTACCATTTTGTGTCACTATCATTCTCAGTTTATTGGCATCTTCTGTCAGGCACTCTGAGGGGTGCAGGAGGTGGAGTCAGTAAATTTATAGCTCTTCCTTTATTTTTACATTTAGACCTTTCAGACTCTGGAGAGGTATCTGACTTGTTATCTGTGTCATTCCATACATTACACATGTTTCAAGCACTTACTTCATTTTTTCTTGCTGTCTAAGATACTTATTAATACTGTCGCTCAGAGACAGTGAACTTCAATGCTAAAGTACTCATTGTATTATTCCAATTTGTACCATGTATAGAAGCTAAAGTACAATAGACTAGCTACACTAGCCACGCTTGGCTAGCTAATGGAGATCCAGAATGAGAGTGGCATGTATGAACAGAAATAGTGACACTGGAACAACAGACTGGAATTAGTGAATCGTTCTCACTCTTAAATACATCATGAGGCAGCCCCAAATATTTTCCATCTGTTTTCATAGGGGGATTGAAATAATAGAGAACACATTTTACATTTAAATTAAAATAAGGTATATTCAATATCCAGCTTAGTAAGAAAACAGTCATTTTTTTTTACTATTTTTTACTATTTTTACTCAAAAATAGTACAAGCCCTTCTTTTCTTTCCTTCTTCTCACTTTTTGTCCTCCTCTTAAAAATGTCTATTTCCGGGGATTCACTGGTGGTGCAGTGGTTGAGAGTCTGCCTGCCGATGCAGGGGACACGGGTTCGTGCCCTGGTCCGGGAAGATCCCACATGCCGCGGAGTGGCTGGGCCCATGAGCCATGGCCGCTGAGCCTGCACGTCCGGAGCCTGTGCTCCGCAACGGGAGAGGCCACACAGTGAGAGGCCCGCGTACCGCAAAAAAAAAAAAAAAAAAAAAGGTCTATTTCCATCCTTTCATTTTTCCTTCTTTCATTTCTGTATCAAGTACTTTAGGATATTATTTTTAGTGAAAAATATTATACAATGACCTGCAGGAAATACTGATTTAAACAAAATTAACCAATAAACAGAAAAGTTCTTTTCTTTAAGAACAACTATCTAGTATACATGCATAGGAGTATATGTGCATAGCAGGTGGTTTTCTTGGGAAGGAAAGGGGAGCAGAACAAAAAGTATAGCTATGATAATAATCACAATAGGTAATCGTTAACAGAGGATTACTATGCATAAAGAAATGTTCCAAGTGCTATACGCGAGTTACATATTTAACCATCACAGTAAAAGAATTTTATCAGAACCACGAAAGAGACAAACTGAGGGTTGCACAGCTGTAGATAGGGAGAAATTATATTTATTTAAGGATATGATTTTGAAAGATTTCAGCAAAGATCTAACATTTGAATCTGCGATTAAGGGATGGATAAATTTTTGCTGGCAGAGAAGGGGTAGATAAGGAACTGGTTCCCAAACTAGACGGTACATACTTGTCACTTTGAAATTTCATACAGAGATTCATATACTTCTGAATCAGAATCTTAGGGTAATGAGGAGCATGGAGAGAGGCAAAGGGATTTCTATTTTAACAAATGATCTCCATAAAGCAAACAATCTACAAGTCAGTGATGCTTGCAAACCTCTGGATTATAAAATAACCTGAGATGAGGCTTGACATGAGCTGGAATTATAATTAGTTGGTATGGAAGGCTTTTAGGTACATATAAAGAAGAAATGGTTGATACATCTGAAAAGATTACTGTCAGAGAATGAAGTTCTTGAATATAAAGCTACTACTTCTGACATTTATTTAAAACATTTTTTGAGAGCCAATTGCTGTTCAAGGCTTTATGAATCCAGATATAATCAGGTAGATATTTATATCTGTGGAATTTGCATGCTGATTAGGACAAACAATAAGCAGATACAAAAATAAGCAAGATTATCTTAAACACTGAGTGCCATAAGAAAGACTGAATCAGGAAAGGGATAGGGTCATCAGGACAGTAACTTTTAGAAAGACTTTAAAAATGAGGAGCCATTCATTAAAAGATATGGGAAAAAGAACAGTCTAGGGAGAGGAAAAAAAACCCCAGACATCCTGAAGCAGGGACCTATTTGATGTGTTTGAGAAACAGAATATATTGATTCAATTGGTAATAGGCCGCTATGCTATACATTAATGATGGTTGACATTATTATACTTAGAAGATTAATTTGTAGAGTGTAAGGAGGGTACTGGAAAAGTCTAGCTGAAATTTATTTGCAGTATCCAAGGTAATAGGTAATAAGTACTTCCCCAAGCAAAAGACCTTAGGAATGGCCAAGAGATATTTTCATTTCAAGAGATATTTTGGAGATGGAACTAACAAAACTTGTCCACTGATTAATATGAGCTACCAACATAAAGAGAAAGGTCAAAATTGGATTCAAAATTTTAAGTATGTATGCTGTACTTAACAGTATTACCATGAGCAAAAAGTAAGGATTTTTGAAAAATAAGGCAAATGAAACAGCATTTATAAATTTTTTTCTGATTATGTTAACTTCACTAACTGAGAGTGGGAATGATGCCTTCTACCACTAATGTGGGGTATTTAAAACTTGCCTCAGAATAAGTACTTAATATATATGCCTTACTAGACAAATTGTTATACAGTTTGTCTGGATATCGTATTCATTAGGCTTTACTTTTATTTGACCTGAAAAAATACTGAATTAGAAAGTTTAGAGACCTATATTCTTGACATGTATCTAGCTCTAATTATGTAATCTTGAGCCTGACATTTTTCAGATATTCAATTTTCTAATTAAAAAGGGAGGAATAAACAAGAAGTCTTGGCTTATTCCAGCTCTAAAAAATTATGATTTTATTATTATTTTGAGATTTTATTTAACCTATGAAAATTTTTTTCTTTAATGTTGTTCATTTAAGAATAAATAGATTGCCTTTTCTAAAGCATGTATTTATTCTCCAACCTTAGTGATTAAATACTCTCAACAATGTCCAAAAACACAGAAATAAAAATTAGAATTAATGACCAGGGAAGAGATATTCATGTGGCTATTCATAGCTATTTTGTATATTTTAAAAATATGTTGATTACGATATAATGAAATTTCATCATGGGCAATCAGTAATAAAGAGGTATAATCAAGATCAGTGTTGTACTTAAGTGCTTCATACAGGCATCTCATAGCCTTCCTCATATATTTAAACCAATACTTATTTCCTCTGGTGCTATAGAGTAGTTAGTGTCTCCCCCCCAAATTTATATGTTAAAATTGAATCTCTAGTGTGATGGTAATAGGAGGTGGGGGCTTGGGGAGGTGATTAGGTCATGAACGAGATTAGTGCCCTTAAAAAAGAGACTCCAGACATCGCCCTCATTCTTTTTTTTTTTAACATATTTATAGGGGTATAATTGCTTTACAATGGTGTGTTAGTTTCTGCTTTTTAACAAAGTGAATCAGTTATACATATACATATGTTCCCATATCTCTTCCCACTTGCATCTCCCTCCCTCCCACACTCCCTATCCCACCCCTCCAGGCGGTCACAAAGCACCGAGCTGATCTCCCTGTGCTATGCGCTCCTTCCCACTAGCTATCTACCTTACGTTTGGTAGTGTATATATGTCTATGCTTCTCTCGCTTTGTCACAGCTCACCCTTCCCCCTCCCCATATCCTCAAGTCCATTCTCTAGTAGGTCTGTGTCTTTGTTCCTGTCTTACCCCTAGGTTCTTTGTGACATTTGTTTTTTTTCTTAAATTCCATATATATGTGTTAGCATACAGTATTTGTCTTTCTCTTTCTGACTTACTTCACTCTGTATGACAGATTCTAGGTCTATCCACCTCATTACAAATAGCTCAAGTTCGTTTCTTTTTATGGTTGAGTAATATTCCATTGTATATATGTGCCACATCTTCTTTATCCATTCATGTACCAAAATGTTCATTGCAGCTCTATTTACAATAGCCCGGAGATGGAAACAACCTAAGTGCCCATCATCGGATGAATGGATAAAGAAACTCCCTCATTCTTGTACGATCTGAGGACACAGTGAGAAAACAGTCATCTATGAACAAGTAGGCTGTCACCAAACACCAAATCTTCCCTCACCTAGATCTTGGACTTCCCATCCTCCAGAACCGTGAGAAATAAATTTCTCCTGTGTATAAGCAACCCAGGTTGTGCTATTCTGTTATAGCAATTCAAAGACACTAAGACATCTGGTTATGTTTTTCTTGCAGTTATCATTATTTTGAGGTGAAACTATTTTAAATATTGATTCATACTTTGAAAATACTGGAAGAAACTTTTACACAATGGTTGAAGATCAGGACAGAATATCAAAAACACTTTTATTTGCATCTAAATTCTAAGACATCAGTTAGGAAAAAGTGTACTATGCTGACACAAGACAAAGAATAACTTTCATGAATTAAAGAGTTGAGACTAATTCTAAACTCTGCCAAACACCCTGGGCAAATCATTGATGTGAGAGCAGTTCATTCTCCTTAAAGGTAAAATAAGGATAATTGTACCTGTCCCTACCAATGGTGCAGTAAAATTAAGAGGATTAACGATTCAGTCTAGTACTTTGAGGTCCTCAGAAAACAGCACTAGTAAGTAAAATGTGCCACCGTTAATTGGGGCCTGTGGCATATATCTTAACCTCTCTTATATTTGCTCCCTCATCTGTCAAATGGGGGGATAATAACCTCTTGCCTTTCCTAATTAATCTCTATGTGGATGAATTAATAAATGAAGGCCTTATAGAGCCTGATGGGAGAAAAATCACATTACTGAATAAAGGATCAGCAGTAGGCTATAGTTTTATAAATACATGCTCAGATTCATTTTTGTTAAACTGGGTGTGCCCCCTACTTTGACAGTTTATGACTATTTTGCTTTGTATTCAGCAATTTAATCTATATGCACTTACATCAAATTCTTAATAAGCAAATTCCTGAAAACATGTATTTTACTCTTCATTCTGAATGAATGAAACATCCTTTCATTATCCTCAATGTATCATTCAACAGGGAAACTGCAAGTTAAATATGATGTCTTAAAATTTCTCATCACAAGAAAAAATAATTGTAACTATGTATGGTAATGGATCTAACTAGGCTTATTTCAATGTATACATTGATTATTTTTCAATGTATACAAATATTGAATCATTACGTTATACACCTGACACTAATATAATGCTATATGTCAATTGTATCTCAATTTAGAAAAAAACATTTCTCTGCATTTTATATTACTAATATTTAAAATTTTTTTGCTTGTGACCTCAATTGAGAAATTGCATTACTAGATTACATTTTCTAAAATGTGCACTTATGTTTATACTCATTAATATAAACTAAAGAGTAATAACAATATAAAACGTAATAATAAATTTGTGAAATTTGTATGTATTTACCACAATGCAATATTATACTATATTATTATATTATATTACAACATATTTTAGTATTTATTATGAAACATCAAGCAGACAAGAGCACCAAACTAATAGTCATTCATGTACTATTATCCAGATGGAGTAAATGTTTACATTCCGCCATGATAAAGGAATGTTTATTCTGTTTCCTCTTCAAATATATTGCTTTTAAGTAAATACTTCTTCGACATATTAAAATGACAAAAATAATATCTCCCTCACTTTCAAACTTTATTTCAAGATACACTAGATATGCACACTCTTGAAAAGGTCATTTCTGCTAAGTAATACTGTTATTTAGTATGTAGGATACCTGTTGTTTTTCATTCCAGTGATTATAAACCTATAAAAATGTGAATTTACATTAAAATTACTGGTATAATATCCAGAAAAATAGTTTTTATAATTGAATTCATCTTGAGTAGCATTTAACTTTGTTTTTATTTTTTTGGTCTATAAATAAAACAGCTAACATTTATTTTCTTTCACATTATCATAGATTATGTAAAAATTAGTTAACTCTTAAGAGTGGATATTATGTTCTGAAACTTTTGTTTCGGCCAGAGCATGAAATTGCTGGGGTTTTTTTTTATAGACCTTATAGGGATAGTTTTACCTAGGATGAAATTTGGTTTTGCAGGTGTCCTGTTGTGTTTCTACATTCACAGTTGAACAATTCCACATCACCCTAATTACATTACATTAGCTGCACAAGCAGAGTAAGATTTTTTTTTCCATTTTCACAGAGTCAAACTGGCACAGTAATGAGACCAACTCACTACGCAGGGAGGCCTTAATGTTGAATGTTATTCAACTATTCTTAAGATAGTTTTCAGCTGATGTTACAAGAATGTTTACCTGGAGTAAAAAACAAAAACTCCAGTTTTCTATTTGTTCTATATCCCACAGAGCTCATCAAAAGAACTTTTCTTGAATCAATCCAACATATTTAGAGTCATGTAAAAAGTAGTCACTAAAATACCAAAAAGTACATAGTACATACAATTACTTTTTAATTTTATATTTTGTCAAATAAGTAGCTTGAATGATATTGCTATATCCAAAAAAGGAAGATCAGCCACTATGGAGAACATTATGGTTCCTTAAAAAACTAAAAATAGAGTTACCATATGATCCAGCAATCCCACTCCTGGGCATATATCTGGAGGAAACTCTAATTTGAAAAGATGCATGCACTCCAATGTTCATAACAGCACTATTTATAATAGTCAAGACATGGAAGCAACCCAGTGTCCATTGACAGATGAATGAATAAAGATGTGGTATACATACACAATGGAATATTACTCAGCCATAAAAAAGAATGAAATAATGCCACTTGCAGCAACATAGATGGACCTAGAGTTTATCATATTAAGTGAATAAGTCAGACAGAGAAAGACAAATATCATATCATATCACTTATATGTGGAATCTAAAAAAAATTATATAAATGAACTTATTTGCAAAACAGAAATAGACTCACAGACATAGAAAACATAGAAAACTTATGGTTACAAAGGGAATAGAGGGGTCAGGGAGAGTTAAATTAGGAGTTTGGGACTAACATGTGCACACTACTATATATAAAACAGATAAACAACAAAAGCCTACTGTATAGCACAGGGAACTATATTCAATATCTTGTAATAACCTATAATGGAAAAGAATCCAAAAAAAAATCTATGCATTACTGAATCACTTTGCTGTACACCTGAAACTAACACATTGAAAATTAACTATACTGCAACAAATAAATAAATAAACAAATAAATAAAAAAGGAAGGTCAAATCAATGATATCAATGTTGGTGCTGACAGCAGATATAAACCCCTATTTAATATTCAACAAATAATTGTTAAATGAAATATCTTATTCAATTTTTTTAAAATGCATATTTTATTTATTTTGGAGGGTGTGCTGGGTCTTATTTGCAGCAGGAGGGCTTCCTAGTTGAAGCAGGTGAACTCTTAGTTGCAGCATGCATGTGAGATATAGCTCCCTGGTGTTGCAGCATGCATGTGGGATATAGTTCCCTGACTAGGGATTGAACCTGGTCCCCCTGCATCGGGAGTGTGGAGTCTTAACCACTGTACCAACAGGGAAGTCCCTTCACTCAATTTTAAGACCGCTTTTTGTCTCCAAGAATGAATCAGTCTATTTGATCCATTGATATTTTCATGCAAGTGAAAAGTATTTTCTAAGGTCAGCATACTATTTTATTGGGTTATGAGAAACAGAAACCAGTTTTGGTTAGCTGAGGAAACACGTGTATCTCGTGTGTGTGTGTCTGTGCGTGTGTGTACCGTACACAGTGGGATGAGGAGCTATAGAATCTAGGGAATTATTGAACAATGAAGTACTGGCAAAAGCTTAGCAGCCACTCAAAAAAGTCTTTATAGGTTAGGGACCAAGAGCATTTAAATTGGGGGGAGGAGGTAATTACTAATGCGCGAAAAAGATTTCAAATGGTTACTCAGTATCTACTTGCCTATGTGAGGGGATTTTTTTCCATTTCTAAAAGAAAGTTTGTGCTTTTGCCAAAGTGTTAAGATCTGCAGAGGTCAAGCTCAGTGTTAAATAGACAAAGCAAACTGGTCGTCAGAATATCAGATTCAGTTATTTTGACTTTGTCTACCAACTACAAAATGAGATCAGCTATGCACAACTGCATCAGAGCTCAGCAACTGAAAATAAACTTCACTTGATTTATATATTATGAGGATATATTTAGATCTAGCTGCAGTGCTCTTTTTTATTACTAATGTGAATTTCAATTGATCATACTATATTTTTAAATGGTAATTGGAGATTCTATTTTGAAAATAGCATTGCTCTTCTTTTTTTATTTATAGAAATATCTTTTTATTAAGAGCATAAACATTGGATTCAGAGTGACCCAACTTCTCTTAAAGCAATGCTCCAATTAATCTCTCGTGTGTTTTCTTCTGGATTCCCCTTGCACCTAATGTTTATTCCATCTGAATTAGGAGTTGTCCTATAATCGTCTTTCACACTTTGTAGCATTTATCCTGCAGATTTGAAACTCTGGTTTCCACTGGAATTTTTATTCTATGTATCTAGTGCCATCTTGCATGCAACTTTCAGAAAGTTCACATAATTTCTTGTAGCAGACTTTCTGGATTTCTAGCATTGTTAAGTGTCTCTCTCTCTCCCTCTCTTTTTCTCTCTCCCTCTCTTTCTCTCTCTCTCTCTCTCTCTCTCTCTCTCTCTCTCTCTCTCACACACACACACACACACACACACACACTTCACACTTATGTATTTCCCTCCTGAGATTTGGGCTGAAGAATAGAAAGAAGGCAGCCAAGCATATCCAAATCTACTCTGTTGTGTTATGCAATTTTCAGTATATTTGATGTCAATATAAAATTTTGAATTTTATACTTCAGGTATTTGATAGTCACAGAGAAATTTTAAGTTTGGATCAGCATGCTTAGATATGTATATCACAAAGATAAATCTGGCAAATTTCGAGGGTCAGTCTGAAAAGCTTCAAGACTAGAGGACGAGATATAGAAGGAAATTCTTTAAATAATTTAAGTGAGAATGATTAGGGCAAAATTAAGGTCGAGTCACTGATAAGGAAGATACCTATATAAGATATATTAAATGGTTTGAATGCACGGGATTCCTTAATTAGATGTGGGGATGAAAGGAGAGGCAGGAGTTTAAGATGCCTTCTGAGTTTCTGTTTTAGATGAGGGAGTGGTTAGAGGAGCCATTTATTAAGGCAGAGAATATAAAGAAGTGGGCCAGGTCAAAAGGAAATGTAAACTACATTTTGAATAACCAGTTTATAACTCAGAACCAGTCATTGAGATGGAGATACCTACTTAAGGATTTTTAGGATATAGGTGTTAGTTGAAGTCAGAGGAATCTGTGAAGAGGCAAGAGAGTTTAGGTGGAGTAAAAAGAGAATCAAGGACAAAATGCTGGATGAAGAGAAATAATAGTTAAATAAAGAAGAAGAGGACAGAGAACAAATTATCATAGAGGTGAAAGGAGACAAAGAGAACATAAGTGAATAATGTCATGAAAAAGAAAAGACAAGAATAAATCACCCAGGAAGTGGAGAGCTCTGTCCAATCACATAGAAAGTATAGCCAACTCAAATGAAACTTCTGGATTGGGAATCAGAAAGGTGACTTTTTGAGCAGAATATCTGAATTGCATGAAGGAGTCAGGTAGGAGAATGAGTAGGGAGGGAGCTTGCAGAGATAGAACTCAGATAATTAATGTGAAGAGTTTGAGAAATGAAACAAAGACAGAGAAGCACTGAAACTACCAAATTAGAATATGCATAGTCTTATGATATCACGTATAAGAAAATATATAGAATTATCGATAGCTATGCTGAATAAAAATAAAATAAATATCAAATAAATATAAATACAATAAACAAAAAATAAAAAGCAGAATTTCTAATGAGTATTTGTTGAAAAGAGAACTACAAATGTAAATATCAAATGTTAATAATCTTCTTACTGGTGTTTGAATTATTTCCTGTGATGGACTATTTTGGGATAATAGAAACATCTCCAGAGAAATGCCATATCCATTATTGCTAGTCATACAGAAAGAACACCACCCTGTGCTATATGACATGAGGGATTTGGGGAGAAATCTAGAACGTTTATTAAAATGAGACAAGTATACATTGACTGCTTTGTCTGTTCTTAATTTGGCCAGTGTGTATCATTTATCTATTACCATAATAATACTGCATAACAAAAATCCACAAATTTTCAATGGCATATGCCAATAAAAGTTCCTTTCTGCATAGAAATCTATGGGTCAGCTGGGTGGTTCTGCTGATATGTGCCTGGCTTGGTTAATCTCAGCTCATGGGTTTTTGCTCAGGTGGTTGCTGCCTGGTTTAGAATGGTCTCAAATGTGTCATTATAATCTCCTCTAAGCATTCATCATATCATTATAACAGACTAGCCTAGGTATTTCCCATGGCAGTCACATGGAGGAAAGACAAAGTAAAAACGTACAAGAGTTTTTTCATATCTGTTTCAATCAAGTTTGTGAGCTGTAATATTGACCAATTCAAGTCACATGTTCAAGCTAAGGGCCAGTGTAAGAGGACACTAGCAAATGGCATGAAAACAAGGAGATGTGAAAAACTGGGGCTGTTAACACAATAAATCTATCACACAGGACCTTGCATATACCAAAATAATATAATAATACAAATAAAATGTTCAGGAATCTTTGAAAAACACAAATGATTTAATAATTAGTTTTCAAAAACATAATCAAGAAAGAAGCTATTACCAACCATCTGTACAAATGTATAAAAAAAGTGGGAGCCTAATGCATTAAAAAAATTGGTGTACTTGTTTGACCCAGGTCCTATTCATATGAATATTTATTTTTATAAATAAAGCCTAATAAAATCTGTAGAATGTACAAAGAGCTAGAAAAACCCATCTAAACATTGGTTTTAATTTTTAAAATGAAGAAAATAATACCCACAATAGTAGCTGGATTATAATTTTTGTAAAAGATCCTAAAGAACTAAAAGTTTTCCACTTTGATCCTTTCAAGACCTTACTCCCTAACTCGTTTTCCCCACCTCTCTTGTTGAACCCATGTTGACCAACCAACAGCTGGTACATCATGACCACAGTCTTACTGGCCCAACTTCTTGTCCACAACTAACACAACTCTGACCTTCACTATTGTGTCCTGTAAAATCTTTAAACTCCTCATTTCTTCAAAATACTCATCTTTCAGCTGTTCTCAAATTGGTACATTTTAATAAAGGCATGAAATAATGTCCTTCGTTGTTTGTTCTCCTTCCACATCATAAAATGAAAGAACATGTATCTATTTTAAATAGAAGATATCATAGCATATGCATAGTTGTGCTATTGTAGAAGATATATAATAGCATCATTTTTGCATATTACATGAAAAACCATGATTTCAAATACACCAAGTAATACCAAATGAAATATACAAAGTATGACCTTACTGTATTTTAAAATTGGTTTATATGAATACTTAAATGTATCAAAGTATATATTTACACATGTATATAACTATGTAATAGACATAGATAGCTATAATGCCATATATGGAAAAAGTAACAGTAGTTGATAAAAGGCAATTTTTAAATTTTTTCATTTGAGGAACTTCTAGGTTTCCTCATGCATATATAATGCTTTTACAGTTCATCAAACTTATATATATATATATATGTGTGTGTGTGTGTGTGTTTATATATATATGGAGATATATATTCTAAATACATAAAATAATGTCTTAATTTGAAAAGTCTACTCATTCCAGCTTATCAGGTTTTTTTATAAGATATTGTCATTTATGCTTACATAGATGTTTAAAACATAATTTGTAAATAAATTAATGATTGAAAATATTAAAACTCAAACATGAAAATAAATGATTTGTTGAAATATTTTAAACACAAGCATTATAGTAACTAATTGCAAAACTTTATTTGCTTAAGCTTTAGATTCAGTAATGTCTTTTTTTTTTTCATGATAGAGGTCAAGCTCCAAATATCTTTTGCATGATGTTGATTCACATTTGATATTAAATATATGTGTTACCTTTAGACTTAAGCCAGAATATTAAAACAGTTTATTCTCTTATATTCAACCAGTGGACAAAATGTTTTATATTTCTCAAGAAAATCAATCTCAGCATTGGTTACAATTTTTAAAATGGGAAAAATTATGTCCAGAGCTGAGTTGTGAACTGAGCCACCTAATGAGCAGTGATGCTCCAAAATTAATCAAGTTCTATATAACTTATAACAGACTGATGTATATCCAATCAGATGTAGAAAGATGTGTTACTAAAATTTTTACAACCAAGATATCAATAATTGGCAGCATCAAGGAAGGCCATGCTTCTTTAAAATTTCTAGAGCCAAAATGAATATATGCAGATAAAAGTTAAATCTTATATTTCAGACTTATGAAAATATTATATAAAACAAACAGTTAAATTAATGGTATAAAAAATTTAACTGTCTCTAAGTATACACTGCACTAATCTCACTTAGGAAATGGTATGAAGAAATAGTAATTTGAAGTGTGATAGAGGATGGAGACTTTATTCCTGGTACCAGAACAAGACTTTGAAATGCTCTGAGGGCAAGAATACCACACACAATACATTTGCCCTGAGCCAGGCTCAAATCCAGCAGGGCAAGGCCCTGCAGGGTAGAGGGGGAACAAAGAATACAACCCTGATCAAGGTACTCATGATTCTAGCAATACTGCCCAATTGGATTTTCTTAACTGGATGGACATATACCATATCTGAACTGTTTTGTATGGTGGTCACTAGCCACATACAACTACTGAAAGCTAGAATTGCAACTTGTATGACTGAGGAACAGATTTTTTTTTTAAATCATATTATTATGTCTATTATCAACTAACATCATGAATTTTATTATTTTTCTTATTTATCTTATGTCTAAAGCTGCTTTTTTTAATACAGCACGCTTTTATTAGTTATCCACTTTATACATATTAGTGTATATATGTCAATCCCAATCCCCCAATTCATCCCACACCCCCACAATTTCTTTCCTTGTTGTCCACACATTTGTTCACTACATTTGTCTCCATTTCTGCCTTGCAAACCAGATCATTGGTACCATTTTTCTAGATTCCACATATATGCATTAATATACGATATTTGTTTTCTCTTTCTGACTTACTTCACTCTGTATGACAGTCTCTAGGTCCATCCACATCTCTACAAATGACTCAATTTCATTTTTTTATGGTTGAGTAATATTCCTTTGTAGATATTTACCACAACTTCATTATGCATTTGTCTGTCAATGGGCATTTAGGTTGCTTTCACAACCTGGCTATTGGAAATAGTACTACAGTGAACATGGGGGTGCAAGTGTCTTTTTGAATTATGGTTTTCTCTGGGTATATGCCCAGTAGTGGGATTGCTGGGTCATATGGTAAATTTTATTTTTAGGTTTTTAAGGAACCTCCATACTGTTCTCCATAGTGGCTGTATCAATTTACATTCGCACCAACAGTGCAAGAGGGTTCCCTTTTCTCCACACCTTCTCCAGCATTTGTTGTTTGTAGATTTTCTGATGATGCCCATTCTAACAAGTGTGAGGTGATACCTCATTGTAGTTTTGATTTGCATTTCTCTAATAATTAGTGATGTTGAGCAGCTTTTCATGTGCCTCTTGGCCATCTGTATGTCTTCTTTGGAGAAATGTCTGTTTAGATCTTCTGCCCAATTTTTGATTGGGTTGTTTTTTTTAATATTGAGCTGCAAGAGCTGTTTATATATTTTGGAGATTAATCCTTTGTCCATTGATTTGTTGTAAATATTTTCTTCCATTCTGAGGGTTGTCTTTTTGTCTTGCTTAGAGTTTCCTTGGTTGTGCAAAAGCTTTTAAGTTTCCTTAGGTCTCATTTGTTTATTTTTGTTTTTATTTCCATTACTCTACGAGGTAGGTCAAAAAATCTTTCTGTGACTATGACAAAGAGTGTTTTTCCTATGTTTTACTCTAAGAGTTTTACAGTGTCTGGTCTTACATTTAGGTCTTTAATCCATTTGGAGTTTATTTTTGTATATAGTGTTAGGGAGTGTTCTAATTTCATTATTTTACCTGTAGCAGTCCAGTTTTCCCAGCACACTTATTGAAGAGACTGTCTTTTCTCCATTGTATACCCTGGCCTCCTTTGTCATAGATTAGTTGACCATAGGTGCATGGGTTTATCTCTGGGATTTCTATCTTGTTCCATTGATCTATGTTTCTGTTTTTGTGCTGGTACCATATTGTCTTGATTACTGTAGCTTTAAAGTATAGTCTGAATTCAGGGAACCTAATTCTTCCAGCTCCGTTTTTTTCCCTCAAGACTGCTTTGGCTATTCAGGGTCTTTTTTGTCTCCATGCAAATTTTAAGATTTTTTGTTTTAGTTCTGTAAAAAAATGCCATTGGTAATTTGATAGGGATGGCATGGAATCTGTAGATTGCTTTCGGTAGTATAGTCATTTTCACAACATTGATTCTTCCAATCCAAATCTTCCATCTTTCCATCTGTTTGTGTCACCTTTGATTTCTTTCATCAATGTCTTATAGTTTTCTGAGTACAGGTCTTTTACCTCTTTAGGTAGGTTTATTCCTAGGTATTTTATTCATTTTTTTGCAATGGTGAATGGGATTGTTTCCTTAATTTCTCTTTCTGATCTTTCATTGTTAGTTTATAGGAATGCAAGAGTTTTCTGTGCATTCATTTTGCATCCTGCAACTTTACCAAATTCACGGATTAGCTCTAGTTGTTTTCTTGTGGCATCTTCTAGGATTATCTATGTATAATATCATGTCATCTGCAAACAGTGACAGTTCTACTGCTTCTTTTCCAATTTGTATTCCTTTTATTTCTTTTTCTTCTCTGATTGCCATGGCCAGGACTTCCAAAATTATGTTGAATAATAGTGGTGAGAATGGACATCATTGTCTTGTTCCTGATCTTAGAGAAAATGCTTTCAGTTTTTCACCATTGAGAATGATGTTTACTGTGGGTTTGTCATATATGGCCTTTGTTATGTTGAGGTATGTTCCCTCTGTGCCCACTTTCTGGAGAGTTTTCATCATAAATGGGTGTTGAGTTTTGTCAAAAGCTTTTCTGCATCTATTGAGATGATCATATGGTTTTCATTATTCAGTTTCTTAATATAGTGTATCACATTGATTGGTTTTCATATATTGAATAATCCTTGCATCCCTGGGATAAATCTCACTTGATTGTAGTGTGTGATCATTTTAATGTTGCTGGATTTTGTTTGCTAGCATTCTGTTGAGGATTTTTGCATGTATATTCATCAGTGATATTGGTCTGTAATTTTCTTTTTTTGTAGCATCTTTGTCTGGTTTTGGTATCAGGGTAATGGTGGCCTTGTAGAATGAGTTTGGGAGTGTTCTTTCATCTTCAATTTTTTGGAAGAGTGTGTGAATGATCGGTGTTAGCTCTTCTCTAAATGTTTGATAGAAGTCACCTGTGAAGCTATCTGGACCAGGACTTTTGTTTGTTGGAAGATTTTTAATCATAGTTTCAATTTCATTACTTGTGATTGGTCTGCTCATATTTTCTATTTCTTCCTGGTTCAGTCTTGGAAGGCTACACCTTTCTAAGAATTTGTCCATTTCTTCCAGGTTGTCCATTTTGTTGGCATAGAGTTGCTGTGGTAGTCTCTTATGATGTTGTGAATTTCTGCAGTGTCTGTTGTAACTTCTCCTTTTTCATTTCTAATTTTATTGACTTGAGTCCTCTCCCTCTTTTTCTTGATGAGTCTGGCTAGAGGTTTATCAATTTTGTTTATCTTCTCAAAAAACCAGCTTTTAGTTTTATAGATCTTTGCTATTGTTTTCTTTGTTTTTATTGCATTTATTTCTTCTCTGATCTTTATGATTTCCTTCCTTCTAATAACTTTGTGTCTTGTTTGTTCTTCTTTCTCTAGTTCCTTTAGGTGTAAGGTTAGATTATTTATTTGAGATTTTTCGTGTTTCTTAAGGTTGGATTGTATTGCTGTAAACTTCTCTCTTTGAACTCCTTTGCTGCATCTAATAGGTTTTGGATCATCATGTTTTCCTTGTCATTTGTCTCTAGGTATTTTTTGATTTCTTCTTTGATTTCTCCAGTGACCTCTTGGTTATTTTGTAATGTATTGTTTAGCCTCTATGTGTTTGTAGATTTTTATGTTTTTTCCCCCATAATTGATTTTTAGTCTCATAGTGTTGTGGTTGGAAATGATACTTGATATGATTTCAATTTTCATAAATTTACCAAGGCTTGATTTGTGACCCAAGATGTGATCTATCCTGGAGAATGTTCCATGTGCACTTGAGAAGAAAGTGTAATGTGCTGTTTTGGGGTGTAATGTCCTATAAATATCAATTAAATCTATCTGGTCTGGGTTCCCTGGTGGCGCAGTCGTTGAGAGTCCACCTGCAGATGCAGGGGACACGGATTCATGCCCCGGTCCAGGAAGACCCCACATGCTACAGAGCAGCTGGGCCCATGAGCCATGGCCGCTGAACCTGTGCGTCTGGAGCCTGTGCTCTGCAATGGGAGAGGCCACAACAGTGAGAGGCCCATGTATCACAAAAAATAAATAAATAAACAAATAAAATAAAAAAAAATCGATCTGGTCTATTGTGTCATTTAAAGCTTGTGTTTCCTTATTAATTTTCTGTCTGGGTGATCTGTCCATTGGTGTAATTGAGGTGTTAAAGTCCCACACCATTATTGTGTTACCGTCGATTTCCTCTTTTATAGTTGTTAGCATTTGCCTTATATACTGAGGTGCTCCTATGGTGGAGAACCTCAAATATATTTATAATTGTTATATCTTCTTATCATTATTTAGCATTCTTCATTTTCCCTTGTAACATTCTTCATTTTAAAGTCTATTTTATCTGATATGAGAATTGCTACTACAGTTTTCTTTTGATTTCCAATTGCATGCAATATCTTTTTCCATCCTTTCACTTTTAGTCTGTATGTTTTCCTAGGTTCAGACCTAGAGACCCACTTCAGAGTGGGTTTCTTTTAGACAACATATATGTGGGTCTTGTTTTTGTATCCATTCAGCAAGCTTGTGTCTTTTGGTTGGAACATTTAATCCATTCACCTTTAAGGTAATTATCAATATTATGTTCCTATTACCATTTTCTTAATTGTTTTAGGTTTGCTTTTGTAGGTCCTTTTCATCTCTGTGTTTCCATTTAGAGAAGTTCCTTTAACATTTGTTGTAGAGGTGGTTTGGTGGTGCTGAATTCTGTTAGCTTTTGCTTGTCTGTAATGCTTTTGATTTCTCTGTCAAATCTGAATGTGATCTTTTCCAGGTAGAGTAATCTTGGTTGTAGGTTCTTCCCTTTCATAACTTTTAATATATTGTGCCACTCCCTTCTGGCTTGTAGAGTTTATGCTGAGAAATCAGCTGTTAACCTTATGGGAGTTCCCTTGTATATTATTTGTTGTTTTTCCCTTGTTGCTTTTAATTTTTCTTTGTCTTTAATTCTTGTCAGTTTGATTACTATGTGTCTCTGTGTGTTTCTCCTTGGGTTTATTTTGCCTGAGGCTCTCTAAACTTCCTGGACTTGGTGGCCATTTCATTTCCCATGTTAGGGAAGTTTTTGACTCTAATCTCTTCAAATTATTTCTTGGGTCCTTTTTCTCTCTCTTCTCCTTCTGTAACCCCTGTAATGTGAATGTTGGTGCATTTATTATTATCCCAGAGGTCTCTTAGGCTGTCTTCATTGCTTTTTTTCTTTATTCTGTTCCACTGCAGTGAATTCCACCATTCTGTCTTCAGGTCACTTATCCATTCTTCTGTTTCAGTTATTCTGCTATTGATTCCTTCTAGTGCATTTTTCACTTCAGTTATTGTATTGATCATCTCTGTTTGTTTGTTCTTTAATTCTTCTAGGTGTTTGTTGTTTAATTCTTCTAGGTCTTTGTTAAACATTTCTTGCATCTTCTTTATCTTTGCCTCCATTTTTTTTCTGAGGTCCTGGATCATCTTCACTATCATTATTCTGAGTTATTTTTCTGGAAGGTAGCCTATCTCCACTTCCTTTAGTTGTTTTTCTGGGGTTTTATCTTGTTCCTCCAGGTGGTACATAGTCCTCTGCCTTTTCTTTTTGCCTATCTTTGTGATTGTGGTTTTGGTTCCACAGGCTGCAGGATTGTAGTTCTTCTTGCTTCTGCTGTCTGCCTTCTGGTGGATGAGGCTATCTAAGAGACTTGTGCAACCTTCCTGAATGGAGTGACTGATGTTGGGGAGGAACAGAATTTTTAATTTTAAAAAATTAACTTAAATTCAACTTGTCTCATGAAAGCTTCCAGATAGGGCAGTTGTTCTGCAGCTGCACTTCAATCTACTGGGTTGGAACCCTACACTCCCAACTCCATTTATTTCTTTGACTTGGTCATAAAGTTGGTTAAAACGTAAAGAAGAATGAATTTTCTGTTATTGATTTATTGATTAGTCATGCTAGTGATGTAAGAATCTATCAGCCACCTCTTTAAAATGCATTGGAAGTTAGTCACTCAGATCAAAGCAAAACTGGGGAACCCAAGCAGCTAGGGAAACACTCACTCTGGCTTGGTTGGATAAAAAATACTGTCTTCTATTCACCGTCTGAATGCATTGTTGATGAAGTCTGAGAATATCTTAGATGTGTTTATGATAATGTTACTATTTGAATATTATATTTTAAACTATTCAAGTTGAAAAGATAAATTTTGCTAATAATTTACCATAAATAAGAGACTTATTACTCTTAAACAAATAAATGAGTCTTATTTACTCTTAAATTATCATTCAAGAGTGCTTAGCCTCTGTCTAATCTGGCTTCAGAGTTCTGCCCCAAGTAAGAAATGTTTATTTATCTGGTAGCACACAGAGCAGCTCTTGGCAGAAGTGATGTGCAGCCCAAAACAGAATGAACTGAGTTTATGGTTGTGTTTGAATTTACAAATTAAAATGTATTTCAAGTGTTTTCCCAGAAAGCAGTGTCCATATACTCAGTGACTTTACTGCACCTTACAAGAGAAGATGAAGAATAGGAGAGTTGGCCTGGGTCATTCTTACTCACTTAATCCTTGAGCATCTTGACCCTTAATGGCTGGTCTATGAGAGAAAAAATAATTAGCTCATGTAAAATACTTAGCTAATTTTTAATTTACTTTCACACATTATTTTTCTCAACATGCTATTTTACTCACTAATATCTGAAGATAGCTTCAAATAACACTGAAGTCAAACCTGTGGTCAAGTTTCTTAAAAATCTTTTGGGGCTTGTGTCGTAAAATATGGTGTATGGATTGTATTTGTAAGTTTCCATTAAGCTGTGAAATACTTTGATTGTAAATGCATTTAGTTCTTTTGTGAGCCTTCCAAATTCATTCTTTAATTTGGAAGTGAAAATAGCAGCCCCAAAGAATCATGGCTTAAAGATTAAACAGTTACTGCATGATTAATATTTTTCTTTCTTTTGAAATAATTTCCAAACTTCAGAAATGTGCATATTCTTCTGTTTCATTTCCCACCCTTCCCATTCTTTCCTGGAATTTTGTTATTATTGTTCTAAATTCAGGTTTCATTCACTATTATGATCAAATTATTTTTATATTACTCTCCAAAGGCCATCTCATGGCCAAATCTCAACAACTTTGACTTGATATCTTCAAACTTAAGAAACTACTGAAACAAATAAAATCAAGACAAATATTACAACTTAAAAAAATGAAAATGTAAAGAAAATCAAGACAAATATTACAACTTAAAAAAATGAAAATGTAAAGAAAATCAAGACAAATATTACAACTTAAAAAAATGAAAATGTAAAGAAAATCAAGACAAATATTACAACTTAAAAAAATGTAAAGAAAATCAAGACAAATATTATAATTTAAAAATAAATGAAAATGTAAATAAATAAAAAAGTGTATATATATATATATATATAAAATGTAGAAATTAAGGAGATCAGTATGCTAATGAATTATTGTGGTCAAGCAGACTTTGTTTTTTATTCTACAAATAAAAATATTATAACCCCTTGCTATAAATAGTACTGGTCTTTCAGCTTTTGTAATAGGTTTCTGAGAATATGAAAGAAGTTTAAAAAAGTTTGTTGAGAATGCTAAATTATGCTGGTGGCCTTTTTTCCCCCTAATATTTTTAAAATTTAGTTTATTTAAAAAAAAAAAAAACAAGACTTAAATCTTGCTTCATCATCAATAATTCATTAATGGCTATTCAATGAACTCAATATTTTTTAAACCCCTAGATGCAAACATGATGTAAGTCAAAATCATTTTGCAGACAAATTATAAAAATCCCCATGATATAAAATAACTGGTTTGTTATAATTTATAACAGTCTTTATAAAACACAGAGCTTTGTAAAGGTGATCTATATTCAGTTTTAAAAATACATAATACTCCATTTATACTATATTTTAAAATATGTTTCAACTGGATTAAGATTATACAAAATTATAAAGTTTATAAAGTGTTATGGTTTTTCTCTAACCTTAAGTATGATTGGAAGAAAAAAATAAATAACTGTATTTATAAACTACTGCTGTTAGAGATTTTGCTAAGCAAATAGGAAACAGAACAAAGGAACAGAGACAAAAAAAAATAGCAACGACATCAGAAAGAATGGAAAAAATGTCAAAAGGCAAATGCAAGATTGTGAAAAAATAATTTAAACACATTTCCTATACAAGTGACAATATCCCCAGCTGGTATCTCCCCAAGATACTCCAGACTTCTACATCCAACTGTGACCCCATCTGGGATGGATGGTAGGTATCTCAAACTTATCCTGCTATTAACAAGACCTCTGATCCTTAAACCAACAATCAAATTTAAATGCAACATCTAAAACTTCAACATCTCCTTATCTGCTCTACTTTCAGAATATACCCAGAATTCAACCATTGTTTTATCCTCTACTGCCACCTCAGTTCACTATTATTTCTCTCCTGGATTACTGAAGTAGTCTCCAAAGTTATCTTCTTGGTTCTGCCTTTACCAAATCTCCTCCCTATCTGGCCAAACATCAATTTGGAAGCCAGAATCATTCTTTAAAATGAGTTAGGTCTTGTCACTCTTCAGCTCAGATCTTTCTAATGACTTCCCATTTCACTCAGAATAAAAAATAAAATTCCTATAATGGCTCCCTGGGCCCTCAATTATTTATTAGTCTTCTACTACCATAGGCTCCCTGATCTCATTTTCTACTTTCTCACTCTTTGTCATTGGGCTCCAACCACACAGCCTTCCCAACAGTTCAACCATCAGTCAGAAATTCTCACCAAAGGGAATTTGTGCTTGTTCTTTTCTCTGGAATGTTCTTTACAAAGTACAGACATCATTCCCTAGCTTAGATCCTTGGATCTTTGCTTAGCTACATTTTCTCTAGAACATTTTTTGACTATTCCATTTAAAATAGCATTTCCAAAAATCACCTTCACTTTGCCTCCTCCCTCCTGCTTATGTTTCACCTTCTAATATACTATATGTTGTACTAATTTATGTCTCTCATCTCTAGAATATGATTTTCATGAAGGCAGGCATTTTTGCCTATTTTGTTCACTGGATTCCACTGCCTAGAATAAAACCTGTCACATAGTGGACATTCAATGTATATGTATTGAATGAATGAATAAGTGAATGAATGCTTAATATTTAAAGAGGTTTTTTATTTACTGATATAGTAGAAAAAGTTGGCAAAGGATATGAATAGGCAATTCACAAGTAAGGAAATCTAAATAGCCAATAAACACTCGAAAATATGTTCAACTCAACAAAATAAAGGTAATTGCAAAATTTTGTAAAAAAAGATTTCAATTTTTCCATCAGATTGGGATATTAAAAAATTATAAAATGCAGAGACTGAGGGGGTATGAATTTCTGTAACATATATGTTTTTTGGGTTTTTATTTTTAATGAGATGCTGGATATCTTCTTAATGAGATCCTGGATATCAGTTCCTTAACTGATTTCACCCCACATTGACATGGTAATTGAAAGGATTCTTGTGATCTCTGTGGCAGAAACACAATCATTTTACTTGGACAAAAGGAAAAATCAATGGTAAAGTATTTGAGATGAGTGCTGTGAAGGATATTTTCCATTCCTTCCTCTTGGTCCATTCTCAAACTTTTCCCCATTCTTCTTTGAGCTTTTGGGGAAGTTACCTGCAGAAATTACATTAATAGGATCTCTGTCCCTTGAATTTCTTGGTTTTATTCTGCCAGTTAGGGGATTCAGCAGAAGATGAGAATGAGGAAGAAGGCTGAGGTCATAGTATGTATTTCATCAACTCCCTAATGTCAGGATCTCCACTGCCTGACTGCATCTCTCAAGGAAGGTTGCAACTCCTGTGGGGCAACCCTCTTCACACATTCTGCCTCTAGAGCCTTCTGATCTACAAGTGGTAATTCCTCAGTGTTACTAGCACTAGAGAATTGAACCATGCCTGGTGTTCTCCCTAAATCCTGTCCACTCTTTTATAACTGGTCCTTTTATTAAACTTTTATCAAATTTGATGATTTTAATATGTCAATGTTTCATGCTGGAGCCTAACTGATACAAAAAGCAATCTGACTATACATCAAAACTAAAAAATATATGTAATCTATTAGTAACTTTTGAAAACCTAGCCTATTAAAACAAAAGCACCAGTACTTGCAGAATATTACAGCATTAATTGTAATATCAAGATAACTGGAAATAATCAGAATGTCTCTCAATGGGGGAGCAGTTATGTAGATTATGGTTATGATCATATTGAGGTTGTTAATGCAGTTATTAAAAGAGAATTACTTAGAAGTTTATCTTAATTTGGAAAGATGACCATGATATATTTTAAATAAGAAAATTATGAGCCAAAGTTATTATCACACTTTTAAAAAGATCAATAAGCCTCATATATGTGTATGGATACGAGTCTGGGGAGATACCATGAAGCTATTAATATTAAAAAGGGTTGAGGGGAGATATTTTACATTTTTCTTTAAAAGATTTTCTTTGTTTCATGATATAAAATGAACATTACTTCTACTTTTGAAATTAAAAAAAATAATTAAGAACTGGTAAGAGTAATGAACACAACTATGTTTATACAGGCTAAGAGTTTCTCCATGTCCTAACTCAGACTTTATTTTCCAGCTTTTTTTAACTTTCCTGTAATGTCTACAGAGAAATCAGAAATCTCCTTTACTGAGGTAACAGCCCTCAGAAGAAGGAAGAGGGCTGAGTGAGGACCTTTCCATTTTATTCTCTCCTGCTCTTTCTTATGGTCTGACTCATGTTAACTAAGACCACCAAATTCCCTCTACCTTTTACATGACAGCCGTAAGAAAATATCAGATATTTTTCTTTTGCTTTAACAGCCCTTATGACCATATAGTATGTTGAAAAGGTAATTGAGAAATATTTATTTAATTTTTAATTTATTATAGAAATGCTAATGTTTGTGTAGAGTCAGGAACTGATGGGTTCAAATCAACCTCACCACTATCACTTAATAGCTCTAAACTGGGAAGTTGTTCTTATCTAAAGAGTGAAGGTGATAATAATTTCTTCCCTCCGAGATGTTTTAAAGTAATACATAAAATATTTGGCATATTATAGATCCTCAACCAAATAGTAGTTCCATTTCCTTAGCAACCTTTTTATAATCTACTTAATATTGATTATTTAATTTTCAGTTCAGAGTTAATCAGTCATAACTGAGTTAACCCAAAGAGGAAGTTGATACTGTGGTTTAGAATTAGGATATATAATAAATTCTGTTCAAATTCTGTATCAGAAGCTTTGTCAAAGCTATTTTAAAATATTGTTTTTTCTCAATGATACTTCCATTCTTTGCTTTTGTAATCCAACCTCTTTTCCAGGCACAAAGTCCAGGAACCCAATCACTTAGCATACAAATTAATTTCTACACTTTTCCTGGTATTTAGGTTTTTTAAAAATTTTCCTTTCATACTGTTCAAGATAACATGATTATATATTGCTAAATGTTCTAATAAGAGATAAGAAAATGACCTCAGAAGCATGCGTGCATATAATACAAAGAATGCTAGCATCTTCCCTAACACGTTTCTGAGGGGACAAAGGGCTGCTAACACCAGGCTATGTATCACATGTTACAATTTCAGTGTTTGATTGTTTTCCCAAGCTGGTCTTGGAACTTGGAAATTGTCTTTTCCAATGAGTACCTGAACTGAGAAAAGGGTGTAGGCTGTCTAAACTTATACTCAACGACTTTATACAAGAACTCCCATTTGGAGGCAAGATCAAGAAGGCAGAGTAGGAAGACCCCGAGTTCACCTCCTCTCATGAACACAACAAAATTACAAATACATATAGAACAACTTTCTGTGAGAAAGACCTGAAGACTAGCAGAACAGCTTTTCTACAGTCAAGTATATAAAGAAAAAAAAAAAACATCAAAGCAAGTTGGAGGAGAAAAAAGTGATCTAGGCAGGACACGTGCCCTTGGTGGGAAAGCCACAAGTGGGAGGGGATATCACAAACTTAGAGGTCCTACCTAATGAGCAAGGGTTTTGAACCCCATATTGGGTACCCAAGACAAGGGTACTGGCACCAGGAAGATGAACCCCCTTAACTGGCTTTGAAACAAGCAGGGTTTATGACTAGAAGAGCCAGAGGGCTGTAGGAAAAAAGAAAAAGAAAAAAAAATACTAGGCTGCTCTTAAAGGACATTCACACAAACATACTCACTCCACATCTTAGCACAGAGGCAGCAGATTTAAAAGCACCTGGTATTCTAGCTGGCCTTCCAGATGGTCCCAGCACAGCCCCCCAGCCCACAGCCTGCTCTGGCTCCAAACCTCCCACAAAGCAGCAGCCCTAAAAAAAAACTCAGGAGAAGTCTTGTCATGCACTAGTCTCCAGCTCTAGCCCCTCTGGCTCCAGCTCACCCCCAACAAGGCGGTTGATTCGAACATTCCCCAGGAGAAACCCTGGCCTGCACTGGGCTCCAGCTCCAGCCCCCTAACCCCACCAAGGAGACAGCTTCCAATACACCAGGGAGAAGCCACACCCCATGCTCACTTCAGCTCCAGCCCTCTGTCAAACCATCAGGCACACAGTCTCTGTAAGGATGCTCCCACACAAGGACACACCTCCAATACCCAAATAGATAACTGCTTCACCTAATACATAGAGAGACATGGAAAGCCAAACAAATTGAGGAGAGGACTATGTACCCAAACAAGAGAACAAGACAACCCTCACCAAAAAAACCCTAATGAAACAGAGTTAAGTAATTTACTTGATAAAGAGTTCAAAGCAACAGTCATAAAAATACTCCCTGACCTCAGCAGAATAGAGAAACACAGTGAGAACTTAACAAAGAATTAGAAAAAGAAAAACAAAAAAAAGAACCAATCAGAGCTGAAGGATACAATAACTGAAATTAAAAATACATTAGAAGAAATCAACAACAGATTAGATGATAAAGAAGAACACATAAGTGACCAAGAAAACAGAATAGTGGAAATCATTCAATCAGAACAGACAAAAAAAAAAAGAGTCTAAAAAATTAAAATATTTTAAGGGACCCCAGAGACAACATTAAGTATACTAACAGTCACATTATAGGTATCCCAGGAAGAGAAGAGAGAGAGAAAAAGGCAGAAAACTTATCTGATGAAATAATGGCTGAAAGCTTCCCTAACCTGGGGAAGAAAACAAATATCCAGGTCAGATCCAGAAAATACAGAGTCCCAAACAACATGAACCCAAAGAGACTCACAGTAAGACATATCATAATTAAAATGGCAAATGTTAAATATAAAGAAGAAAAAAAACAAAGAGTTACATACAAGGAAACTCCCATAAGGCTATAAGCTGATTTTTTTCAACAGAAGTTTTGAAGGCCAGAAATGCATGTCATGATATACTCACAGTGCTGAAAGGAAGAAAAAACCTACACCCAAGGATACTCTACACAGCAAGGTTATCATTCAGAATTGAAAGAGAGATAAAGAGTTTCCCAGACAAGCAAAAACTAAGAGTCTGTCACCACTAAATTGGCCTTAAAAGAAATATTAAAGGATCTTCCTTAAGTGAAAAAGAAAGGCCATAACAAGAAATAAGGAAATATATGAAGGAAAAAAATCTCACTGGTAAAGGCAATTATATACTAAAGGCAGTGGATCAACAACTTAAAAAGTCAGTATGAAGATTAAAAGACAAAAGTCTAAAGAAATCAATGATAACTACAATAAGTAGTTAAGGGATATACAAAAAGATGTTAAATATGAAGTCAAGAACATAGAACCTGGGGAAGGGGTAAAAATGTAAAGCTTTGAACTTAAACAACTATCAGTTTAAAGCAAAGATATATATATAGCCACAGATGAAAAACATACAATAGATACACACACACACACACACACACACACACACACACACACACAAAAGCAACAAAGAGAAAGGAACCCAAACATAACAGTAAAGAAAATCATCAAAGCACATGAAAAGAAACTAAAAGAAGAAGAAAAGGACTACCAAAACAACCAAAAAACAAGTAACAGAATGTCAATAAGTACATACCTATCAATAATCACATAAAATATAAAAGGACTAAATGCTCCAATCAAAAGATGACTGAATGGATAAAAAGCAACACCCATCCATGTGCTACCTACAAGAGACTCACTCCAAAAGCTAAAAACACATACAGACTGCAAGTGAAGTGAAGGAAAAAGACATCTCATGCAAACAGAAATGAAAAGAAAGTTAGAGTAGCAAAATAGATTTTAAAACAAAGACTGTAACAAGAGACAAAGAAAGACAGTACATAAAGATAAAAGAGTCAATCCAAGAAGATAATATAACATCTGTAAACATATAGGCACCTAACATAAGAGCACCCAAATTTATAAAGAGAATATTAGTAGACATAAAGGGATAAATTGACAGTTATAAAATAATGGAAGTGGACTTTAATACCCCACTAACATCAGCAGATAAATCATCCAGAGAGAAAATCAATACAGAAACATTGACCTTAAATGACATATTACGCCTGATGAACTTAATAATATCTACAAAACATTCCATCCAAAAACAGTAGAGTACACATTATTTCCAAGTGCACATGGAACATTCTCCAGGATAGTATTTGCTAGATCACAAAATAAATCTCAATGAATTTAAGATTAAATCATATCAATCATCTTTTCCAATCACAACAGTATAAAACTAGAAATTAGTTACAGGAAAAAAAACTGGAAAAAACACTTATATGGAGACTAAGTAACATTTTACTAAAGAAACCAATGGGTCAATGAAGAAATTGAAGAGGAAATTTTTAAAATACCCCGAGACAAATGAAAATAGAAACACAACTTTTGAAAATCTATGAGACCTAGCAAAAGCAGTTCTAAGAAGGAAGTTTATAGCAAGACAGGCCTACATAAAGAAACCAGAAAAATCTCAAGTAAACAACCTAACTTTGCACCTAAAGGAATTAGGGAAAGCCCAAAGTTAGTAGAAGGAAGAAAATAGTAAAGATCAGAGAAGAAATAAGTGAAATAGAGAACCAAAAAAAATTAGAAAAAAATAATTGAAACTAAGACCTGTTTTTTTTTAAAGATAAACAAATTGATAAACATTTAGCCAGACTCATCAAGAAAAAAAGAGAGGGCCCAAATAAATAAAATTAGAAATGAAAGAGAAGCTACAAACAACACCACCAAAATACAAACAATCATAAGAGAATACTACCAACAACTATATATCAATAAATCAGACAACCTAGAAGAAATGGATAAATTCCTAGAAGCATACAACCTTCCAAGTATGAATCAGGAAGAAACAGAAAATCTGAACACACCAATGACTAGTAATGAAATTGAATCAGTAATCAAAAAAATCCCAAAAAACAAAAGTCCATGGCCAGACAGATTCACAGGGGAATTCTACCAAACATTTAAAGAGGAGTTAGTACACACCTTTCTCAAACAATTACAAAAAATTGAAGTGGGAGGAGAACTTCCAAAATCATTCTATAAAGCCAGCATTACCCTGATACCAAAACTAGACAAAGACTTTTAAGAAGAAAGTAAATTATAAGGAATATCCCAGATGAATATAGGTGCAAAAGTCCTCAACAAAATATTACCAAACTGAATTCAGCAATACCTTAAGAGGATCATACATCATGATCAAGTGGGATTTATTCCAGGGATGTAAGGATGAATATCCTTGCAGGGTTCAATATCCACAAATCAATTAATGTGATACACCATATTAACAAAACAAAGGATAAAAATCACATGACAATCTCAATAGATGCAGAAAAAGCTTTTGACAAAATTCAACATCCATTCAAGATAAAAATTCTCAAGTCAGTTGGAATATGAAGAACATACCTCAACATAATAAAGTCCATTTATGACAAACAAAGCTAACATAATCACTGGTGAAAAGCTGAAAACTTTTCCTCTAAGATCAGGAATAAGACAAGGACACCCACTCTCACAACTTTTATTCAACATAATATTGGAATGGCAGAAGTAAAACTGTCATTATTCGCAGATGACATGATACTCTATGTAGAAAACCCTAAAGACTCCACCAAAACTGTATTCTTAGAAATGATAAATAAATTCAGTAAAGTTGCAGGATATAAAATCAATGTACAGAAATCTGCTGCATTTCTATACATTAATAATAAACTACCAGAAAAGAAATCAAGAAAACAATCCCATTCATCATCACATCAAAAATAATAAATATGTAGAAATAAACTTAACCATGAAGGTGAAAGAGCTGTACTCTGAAAAATATAAGACAGTGATGAAAGAAATTGAAGACACTAGATATAATTGGAAAGATATTTCATCTTCATGGATTAGAAGAATTAATATCATTAAAATGTGCATACTCCCAAAGCAATCTAAAGACTCAATGCAACCCCTATGAACTAGGACCCCAATGACATTTTTCACAGAACTAGGACAAATAATCCTAAACTCGGAATGGAACCAGAAAAGACCCCAAATAGCCATACAATTTTGCTAAAGAAAAAAACCTAGAGATCCCTGGCTTCAAACAATACTACAAACCTATAGTAATCAAAACAGTATGGTACTGACACAAAAACATTATATATATATATATATATATATATATATATATATATATATATCTCAATAGAACAGAAGAGAGAGCCCAGAAATGAACCCACACTTATATGGGCATTTAATCTATGACAAAGGAGGCAAGAATATACAATAGGAAAAAGACAGTCTCTTCAATAAATGGTGTTGGGAAAACTGGACAGGTACCCGCAAAAGAATAAAACTGGACTACTTTTTCATACCCCATACAAAATAAACTCAAAATAGATGAAAGGCTTAAATGTGAGACCTGAAACCATAAAACTCCTAGAAGAAAATAAGCAATAAACTCTTTGACATCAGTCTTAGCAGTATATTTTTGGATCTGTCTTCTCAGGTAAGGGCAACAAAAGCAAAAATATAAATGGGACCACATCAAACTAAAAAACTTTTTCACAGCAAAGAAAAACATCAACAAAACAAAAGCCTACCTAACAAATGGGAGAAGATATTTGCAAATGATATTTCCAATAAGGGGTTAATATCCAAAATACACAAAGAACTCATACAACTCAATATCAAAACAACAACAACAACAGACAATCTATTAAAAAATTGCTAGAAGACCTGAATAGGTATTTTTCCAAAGATGTACAGATGACCAACACGCACTTGAAAATATGCTCAATGTCACTAATCATCAGAAAAATACAAATCAAAACCACAATGAGACATCACTTCACACCTGTCAGAATGGCTATCATCAAAAAGACAACAAATAACAAGTATTTGCAAGGATGTGGAGAAAAGGGAAACTCTTGCACTGTTGGTGGGAATGTAAATTGATATAGCCACTATGGAAAACAGTGTGAAATTTCCTCAAAAATTTATAAATGGAACTACCATACAACCCAGAAATTAGACACCTGGATACTTATCTAAAGAAAATGAAAATGCTAATTCTAAAAGATATATGCACCCCAATGTTCATAGCAGCATTATTTGCAGTAGCCAAGATATGCAACCAACCTAAGTGTCCATCAACAGATAAATGGATTAAGAAGATGTGGTATACATTTATACAATGAAATACTACTCAACCATGAAAAAGAATGAAATCTTGCCATTTGCAACAATATGGATGGAACAATATGGATGGAACTTGAGGATGCTTAATGAAATAAGTCAGATAGAAAAAGACAAATACTGGATGTTTCTGCCTATATGTGGAATCTTAAACACAAAACAAACAGAAACAGACTCACAGACACAGAAAACAAACTAGTGGTTGACTGGGGTGGGAGGGTATGGTTGAAATAGGTAAAGGGGATTAAGAGGTACAGACTACCAGTTATAAAATAAATAAGTCACAGTGATGTGATGCACTGCATAAGGAATATAGTCCATAATGTTATAGTAAGTTTGTATGGTACATAATATTTAAAAATACTGAACACTATGTTGTACACCTGAAAATAATATAATTATATAAGTCAACTATACTTCAATTAAAAAAAGAAACCAATGAAGTAATGTACAATGAGAAACCTAAATAGAAGGAAACCTGGGTAATTTTATTAAAAGACCTAACTTCTGAGAAAATGAATGAAGAGAAAACATTTTCCTGAGAAATATGAGATAAGAATATGAAGTTGATTTGTCTTCTGTGATATATTCAACAATCAAAGGCTATCCAGGCAGGCATCTCTTATGTTGTCTAAAAGGATAGTTACTTTAGTAAGTTAAGAAAGATAATGTGGTGGTGTCGTGTGGTGGTGTCTTGATCAAGACTTTAACTCTTGTTTTTCTAGATGCTACAAGACCACTAAAATTCTGTGTATGTTTTTATTACCACTTTAGTTATCTTCATTTCTGTGACAGCCTACACCATCCATGGTGTTTAAAATTCCATTAGCTTTCTTCCCTATCCATGGTGTTTCCCTCTCTGTGGCACTCTATTGTTCTAGATCCTTTACATAATCTGGGAGTCTATCTCACTTGATTGGCATTTACCTTTGTGCACTGATTTAAAGACAGCATAAAGGTAAGAATTTTGTTGTTGTTTAAAATTGTCTTCCTTGCATCTAGCATAGTGCTATGAAAGTAAATTTTATATTAAAACAAGAAAAGTTCAGAGTGTTGGAGTAGAAACTCACTATAACTTAGATGTTATGGGGAAAAAAATTAAGCCAGGTAAACTTTGTCCTGTTCATGGTTTTTATTTCAGAGGACAAACATGACCCATAGTATATCCAGGCCTACATTAAAAATAGGCTTCAAAGGGGGTTCTTTGTGCATGGAGTCTAAATTAGAATTGCAAAACTACCCTTTGAAATATGTATGCCACCTAAGCTGCCTCAGGCTCATTTCAAACACTTCATTCAACATTCCAAAGGTATCTAAATAAAACATTAAAAACTGTTTAGAGTATGACCTAGGTAGAAGATAAGTCTCAGTTATCTATGAAATTTACACATTAATAATAAAGTTTGTAGGCCATTTTATTAAATACATTAAAATTTGCATCAGCAAAATATATTAAATGTGTTTATAAATCAGATAAAAGGCTAAGCCCTTGAATACAGTTATATGATAAACACGTTATTAATAGGAAATGGAGGACTTCTTCCAGCGGGGCCAAGGTGCTGCTACGTAAATTGAAGGACACCGGAGGCGGAGTCTGTGCGTTTTGGAAGGTTGAAATCATGACGGGGTGCAGAAACAGATGCCCAGTTCAAATTCACTGGTATCAAAAAATATTTCAACTCTTACACTCTTACGGGGAGAATGAATTGTGCACTGGCCACATACGGAGGTATTGCTTTGATAGTCTTATACTTTATGTTCAGGTCTAAAAAACCTTCAGCTGTGAAAGCAACATAAACGGATTCTAAGCTGTACTTCATCTGTTAAGTTCCCATGCCTGAAGAAGCTAATATCAACTCATCATGTGATACTCAATTTGTACAATAAATTATGGACCTGGAAAAAAATAGTAAATAGAGCTGAGTAGCTACATAAATTAATCACAGATTGCAGAGTGCAGGGGCTGAGGCTCACATCTAGACTAATAAGAATTGTCAAAATATTACTTTGATTAGATTGCTAAAGTAGATAATGACAAAATGGATTTCATGATCTCACCACTGATCAGTGTTTTCATGTTATCCTCCCCCCCATGCAATAAATAGTCCCTGTTTGGATGACAAGTTTAAATGAATGCGAGGACCAAAAACTGTGTGGTTCCAGAATGCCATTTTAATATTGTCAAATGGCTTAGAGAGATTTATATAAGGTTGACTTCAAATATCTTATTTTTGGAATGCTATGGATATAATGTAGAGACCAAACATGAACATTTCCACCTTGCATAGTAATTTAGACCAGAACTCCCACCCTCTTCATAATTCAATAAAGAGTACAGGGGGGTTAAATTAGAAAGCCTGCTATGCTGTTCTTCAATATTTAACTTTGGCTATTTCTATTGTAAACATGTCTACATAGGCCAACAGAAGGTAATATTGGATAAAATATTTTCTGTTAAAACAATGAAAAACAAACAAATATCCTAAATAGTTCTAGACATGGGCACTATCCATAAATTTTAAAATATAGCTTAATCTGAAAAAAGGACCTTCGAAAGTTCTGAATATAGAATTTGTTTGCTCAACTATGAGACAGGTTCCCTTATATTTAGAATAACATTTGTATTCCCTTTGCTACACGGGGAGTTATCTCTAGTAATTAGCCAGTCATTAAGGCGCTCAGAGCATTTATCTATTAATCAGCAATCTTGCAACTTTCTAATCTCACAGCCCCCTCCTTGTACAAGTCTGGGTAATAAGTAACTGCCATAATACTGTGTCCCCTTTTATAAACTGCAGATAGCCCAACCATTTTCCTATCACCTTCATCAAAAGCGCATTTGTGTAAAAAATCTCATAGTACCCTGTATTTGCACAGCTACTGAGTTTTTCAACCATCTGTTACACATTATTATATTTGCTTGTTAGGAGTGGTAACCATCCATCTTAGTTTGTCCAGAACAGACTTAATTATACCTACTAACTTGTTATAATTATTAATAGTGTCCCATTTCATTTTTTAAAGTATCTTGATTTGGAAGATAAACTGTATAGTCACCCTAGTGTAAAATGGAGAATATAGAGGTTATCCTCTCATTTTACAGTGATGAAATATAAGACTCAAAATTGTTAATTATCTTTAGCAATACTTTGACCTAGTTAATGCTCTTTCTGCCATAACTTTCTGCACATGGTTGCATAAATCTTTTATTTGGGGATATTAGGGTACAATAATATATCCAGTATTGAGTGTAAAGAAATAAAAAGCTCTCTAGCTCCATTCCAGATTCAGTCATGTGAATATGGACTATTAAAGACTCTGTATGACATTCTTGACAGCAGCATAGGCTTAATCATCATCCAGTATTGTGGAGCAAAATCTTGGTGAAAGGTACATTTTGGCAGAAAGGAAAGTTGTGCTTGTCTTTCAGGATAGTCAAACTTTTATGTTTTACTTGAATTAAAAATTGCAACCTACATAATTTTTCTTGTAAAATGGAGTTTACCAATGAAAAATCAACTATTCATCCTTAACATTAAAGTATAAATTTATCATGGTGGTTGTAATATAAAATTATATAATAAAAAAACAAATCTGTTACACAAGGGGAATAGAAGTCTTAGAATTCATCTCCTCAAGCCCCTAATTTTATAAATGAGGATATTATGTCACTAAACTCATATTAATATCTATTAGCAGAGCAGTGCTATGACACTGCATACTTTAAAATATATCAACAAGAAATAAATTTCCACATCTGACAACCATTTTCTTCCAAAACCTGTCCTATGAAAGGCTTTGTGTGGAAAGATCCTTTGACCAAAGGATACAGGTTTGTAGGATATTTCATACACATAGCACATAACTAGACCAAGAGCTCAGTAAAGTTTTGCATTTAAGAATCCATTTTTTCTTCATGTCACTGAGCATTTCCAGGAATTATTTGTCTATGTATTCTTATTTTGTTCTATACATTTATTAATATCTATTAGGAAATGCTGACCTACAGAAATAGCTATTAATCTTTCAAATATAAAGACATTCCCTCTACTCAGTAATCTCATAATTTTAGTGTATGTTGATCAAGAAATAGAGAATGACTAAAAGTTATTAAGAATTTGGTAATAGTAGTATTTTGTTTATGTTAAAAGAGTTATTAATATTTACATAAAGTTTTATTTGAATTACAAACATTACTTGAGATGATGGATGTGATGGATGGATGGATGGATTGATAGATGGATAGATACACAGATAGGTAGACAGACATTCTCATTCCCTAACTGACTTGTACAAGGGAACAAATACAGAACAATTATCAAACGAAACATACACATACAGGGCACTAGATGAAATAGAATAGATGAATGGGGAATGAAACATCTAACCCTAAAGAGAGAAGGGCAATCAAATATAAACTATGCTTTTTGTTTAATTTAGCTTGGCTCACAGGGGTATTGAAGGAGAAATGAAGATTAAATATTCTTTATGAGTCTTCCTGAATACTTTTCCAGAAAAAATCCAAAATTCTGCATGCCTCACTTGTACAATTTTATTTTTCAATGCTGATTCACTCCAATGCTGATTCTAGAAAAATCCAGAATTGCTTTAGTGCATGTTGCCCAGCTCTATTTCTTCCAAATGCTTCTGTACTTTAAAGGTTTATGCTTTCCTGCTTTTGCATTGAAAGAAGGGTGCATTTCATTTGGAGACATTTTCTTTTGTGGAAAATTCAAGAAATAGCTTCTTCAAATTTTCAGAAAATAAAAATGCTAGTGCTTTGTTTATCAAGAATTTAAGTGAGGGCTTCCCTGGTGGTGCAGTGGTTGAGAGTCCGCCTGCTGATGCAGGGGACTTGGGTTTGTGCCCCGGTCAGGGAAGATCCCACATGCTGCGGAGCGGCTGGGCCTGTGAGCCATGGCTGCTGGGCCTGAGCGTCTGGAGCCTGTGCTCCGCAATGGGAGAGACCACAACAGTGAGAGGCCTGCATACCACACACACACACAAAAAAATGTATTTCCCTTTTTTCTAAATGACATCTTTTTTTTCCTACAGTTCCTCTCAAGGACTGTGTACAAGCACTTCTTTTTATTCCAAATAAACATGCACTTGCTAAATGTCACAGTGTTTCTAAGCCTTCTTAAAACAAATCCAATAACCAAGCATGACTTTTATTTCTAAGAGTTCCCAAACATGCTTAAAAATATTTATCTTCATCAATAATAATCAAGTTTTTCCCAAGATGGGAAATGGTATTAAATTATTCAACGTCTTCTTATAAAATGTAAATAATAAAAAGATTAAGGCATTTAAAAACTAAATTGTCTTTTTCTTTTTGATATTCTTTGTTTTTTGTGGGTGTTCATTCATCAGCAAAGGAGAAGGGAGTCTTCACTCCACTTTCACCTCAGTTTAAGGATTTTCAAGTTTACCCCTTGAGCAATAGGCTCCTTAATCTGGTATAGCAGTTTGGATTGGGGATATTAACAACATGCTGTGTTTCTACACTGAAACCTTTGCTTGAAAAGCTTAGTTTCAGTAAAAGTGAACTGAAGTTTTTAAAGGAAAAAGGATAAAAAGTAATGCCTTTATTGTTTCTAGATTTTTTGATGATGGCCATTCTGACTGGTGTGAGATGATATCTCATTGTAGTTTTGATTTGCATTTCTCTCATGATTAGTGATGTTGAGCATTCTTTCATGTGTTTGTTGGCACTCTGTATATCTTCTTTGGAGAAATGTCTATTTAGGTCTTCTGCCCATTTTTGGATTGGGTTGTTTTTTTTTTGTTATTAAGCTGCATGAGCTGCTTATAAATTTTGGAGATCAATCCTTTGTCAGTTGCTTCATTTGCAAATATTTTCTCCCATTCTGAGGGTTGTCTTTTGGTCTTCTTTATGGTTTCCTTTGCTGCGCAAAAGCTTTTAAGTTTCATTAGGTCCCATTTGTTTATTTTTGTTTTTATTTCCATTACTCTAGGAGGTGGGTCAAAAAGGACCTTGCTGTGATTTATGTCATAGAGTGTTCTGCCTATATTTTCCTCTAAGAGTTTGATAGTTTCTGGCCTTACGTTTAGGTCTTTAATCCATTTTGAGCTTATTTTTGTGTATGGTGTTAGGGAGTGATCTAATTTCATACCTTTACATGTAGCTGTCCAGTTTTCCCAGCACCACTTATTGAATAGGCTGTCCTTTCTCCACTGTACATTTCTGCCTCCTTTGTCAAAGATAAGGTGACCATATGTGCGTGGGTTTATCTCTGGGCTTTCTATCCTGTTCCATTGATCTATCTTTCTGTTTTTGTGCCAGTACCATACCGTCTTGATAACTGTAGCTTTGTAGTATAGTCTGAAGTCTGGGAGCCTGATTACTCCAGTTCCTTCTTTCGTTCTCAAAATTGCTTTGGCTATTCGGGGTCTTTTGTGTTTCCATACAAAAATCTAGAAACAATAAATGCTGGAGAGGGTGTGGAGAAAAGGGAACCCTCTTACACTGTTGGTGGGAATGTAAATTGATACAGCCACTGTGGAGAACAGTATGGAGGTTCCTTAAAAAGCTACAAATAGAACTACCATATGACCCAGCAATCCCACTACTGGGCATATACCCTGAGAAAACCATAATTCAAAAAGAGTCATGTACCAAAATATTCATTGCAGCTCTATTTACAATAGCCCAGAGATGGAAACAACCTAAGTGTCCATCATCAGATGAATGGATAAAGAAGATGTGGCACATATATACAATAGAATATTACTCAGCCATAAAAAGAAACGAAATTGAGCTATTTGTAATGAGGTGGATAGACCTAGAGTCTGTCATACAGAGTGAAGTAAGTCAGAAAGAGAGAGACAAATACCGTATGCTAACACATATATATGGAATTAAAAAAAAAATGTCATGAAAAACCTAGGGGTGAAACAGGAATAAAGACACAGACTTACTAGAGAATGGACTTGAGGTTATGGGGAGGGGGAAGGGTAAACGGTGACAAAGCGATAAAGAGGCATGGACATATATACACTACCAAACGTAAGGTAAATAGCTAGTGGGAAGCAGCCGCATAGCACAGGGAGATCAGCTCGGTACTTTGTGACCGCCTGGAGGGGTGGGATAGGGAGGGTGGGAGGGAGGGAGACGCAAGCGGGAAGAGATATGGGAATATATGTATGTATATAACTGATTCATTTTGTTGTGAAGCTGAAGCTAACATACCATTGTAAAGCAATTATACTCCAATAAAGATGTTAAAAAAAAAAAAAGAATGAAATACATATGCATATACAAACTATGAAAAATGAATTGTGTAATTTCAGTGATCCTGCATACAGGTTAAATGCTTTAATATTTGCATATAAAACAGCCATTGCACAATATTCATTCATATTCATTCATTAAAAAGGTGAAATTTATGCTAAAATTTAACAAAAAAAAAAAAAGTAATGCCATTAGGAGGTAGTCAAGACTTCAGAATACCAAAGAAATGACTAGTTAATATTTAATGAGCACTTACTGTGTGCAGAGACTACTCTATAGGATTTCAGCATATTGATATTACCTCATTTAAACATCAAAGTAATCCTGTGCTATTATATTCAGCCTACAAATGGAGAAACTGAAATGTGAATAGATAGTTTAGGGCACAAGCCCAAGGGCATATAGTTAGTACTTGTTGAAGCTGCAATCTGATGCAGGCACTGTGATTCTAAAACCCAACTAAATTACTGTAATTAGGGCAAGAATTATTCAAGTGTGGTGAGTTCTATGAATGGTAGATGCTATATAATATGTGTGGCTGCTTGAGTTCTGAACACTAAATATTATGGTCTTGGAAGCCAGAACAAAGGGCCTGCTGGGTGAGCTCTGCATTGAGAGAACACTTACATTGAGAAACAGAGCTAAATCCATCACTTTTCAATGGATCTATCATTGCTTGCTTGGTCATTCATTGTCAGAGAGAGGGATTCACAGAACTGGCCATCTTATAGAACCCTGGTTACCAGAATAAGTACCTAAGATAACTGTTGCCAAAACTATAGCTCCTTCTTTGGCAAAATGAGAAAGAAATCTGGTTCAGAAAAATAGAGAAAATTCCTGAGCTATAGGAAAATTCTGTGATTGGCCTACTTTTTGCATGACTGCATTAACATTGTCTAAAAAACTGCCCAGACCCATCCCAAAACGTCCACATACTCTGCTGCTGATGTGGACACAAGTCTGTTAGTACCAGGCCAACTGCCCTTATGCCCTGACCCCTTTTTCATCTCTGGCTTGCAACAGACAAGAGCCACAAGAACTGGCTGTGTCAAAGTGCCTTAAAATATCACTGTAGCACTCAAACTCCTGCTTCTCAAAAACTGAGGCTAAATCTTTCCTGGATGCCCTAGGTCTTTATACTTGATGAAGTCAATCCCTGTGCTGGACCAAAGAGGCAGATAGAGTTAGCTCACAGAAGCTTCTCACCCTCATTGAACTTCATGGGTTTTTCATTCATGGTCAAAAAACTTCTCTTGACAAGTTAAAACACCTGGCAAGGCACAGTTTGCTAATGCCTTGCTGCATCCACTTTTAATCTCTCTTTCCCATCAATCTCCAAAATGACTGCTTCTTACTGGGAAATCTTCCAGCCTTCACAAAATCCATCTTTTACACACTTTACCAAAGTTCTAAAAGCCAATTTGAAAACGTACTAAATTTTCCGTGGCAGATTTTGCTATATAAAAATAGGAATACATAATTTTTTATTAATGATATAATTAAATCTGAGGATGTAATTTCCCTACTTTGTCAAAAAATCTTTTACTGTTCCCTTTCCCATACAAGTAAATTCCAAACTCCTGGATGTGACACCTAAAAACTTTCTAAATCTGATCTCAGCCAAGTTGAAGACATGAAATTTTCATATGGTGAAGTGGCATGAGGGTTATTTGATGATTTAAAGGTGTAAAAGAGGAGGGCTAGAAGGAGACATTGTCATTAGAAGGGTAGACTAACAGAAGCAATGTCTAGCAAAAGCAGATTATGGTAAAGTGAAGATTCCTATAAATGAGGTGGAGTAAGACCTATCCCAATGTTCCCAAAGAATTAGGTCCTGCCTTCTTAGATGACAACTGTTCTCCTCTTTGCAGATAAAAAAATTGCAATTTATCAACTCTTTTATCATGATTTATATTGTGCTTTAATTGTTAAATAGTGTAATACTAATATTAAGAAAAGTTGCTCTCTGCCCCAACAGAAACCCAGCATAAGTAAACTTGAGTTCTCTTATATAACATGTGAGAAACAGTATTAGGCAGTACGGCAGTGCAGCTAAGTTTTCCAGAGAAGCTGACCAAATGCCCAAGAGAAGCAAACCTGTACTCCTGGGATGTCTTAGAGACATAGTCCCAGAAGTGTAAAATGTATTACCTTTGGCTTAAAAAGCAAGGCATTTAACTCTATGATGCATCCATATAAACATTTATAAATGGTTATTTCTGCAAAATCATTGACACTCAAGTCATTTTACCCTGTAGCTTCTTTCCTCCCTAGCACAATGTAAAAGCATTTATAAAAAAAGCCTTTTTTTTTTTCCTTCTCCTTGGTGGAATCTTGCTTATATCACAATTTTAAAAGTTTAACATCTAATTCAGCTCTCTTTTCTCTTGATGGGCAGGTCAATTCAGGGGTTTGTGATTGCCTGAGGCAAATGGACAGGAAATACAAGTCACTGCTTTCTTCTAATTAAAGATACATTTGTGAGACAAAGTACAAAATAAATAATTTTATGTTTCTGAGCTGATTCTCTTGCTGAATAATTGGAAGCAATTCTCAATGATATTTGAACATCTCTTTAATCTTTACAAATAAATCAAACTACTGTCATATCTCAAATCTTTTCTTCTGTTTATAGAAAATGAAGAGCTTAGCAATCATCCAGAGAAAGGAAAACGTAGACAGCTAATGTAGATAATGTGGGTGTTTCTGTACATTGCCAAAATTAACTGAGTTTCATGCTCAACCTGCATTTCATTTTGACTGCATAGGTCAGACTCTTGGCTCAATTATCTGAGTCCAGTATATAACAGGTACTTCGTTCTGGTTAGATGACTACACTTATAGCAGGCCCCAGTGCACAGTTCACACTCACCTTTACTAAAGCAAAATATTTCACTATCACTGTTAACAGTGTCATTCAGTATATCTTATCTATCAAGTACACTCCAATATGTCCTGGCAGCAATTCATACCATTTGATTTGCAAAGGTATGATGGCCCACTTGAGGCTCACCAAATCACTCTTTACCATAATAATCACATCTAGCTTTGACACTCAGTCCCTGATTATTCTCCCCAAATGAACAAATAAAACGACTGGGGGTAAGATGCTTCTTGGAAACAGCTTGAACTTGAATGGTGACAACAGCTGGCTCAGCAGATGTTCTTCATATAATACCAGAGTTTTTTAAGATAGGATTTTTGCTAAAATCATACCTCTAGATGTCCTAAAAACTACGTTAATAAAATTTTGCGAGCCAAAATAGGTAATATTGAGTGAAACCAAGAGCATTGATGGCATTAAAAAGATAATATTCATTTCTACACTTTTAGTAGCCATGTATTTCCAAATTTTACCACCTTTTTGTATAATAACCGAGCAATCACATCCAGAAGGACAATATGTTCTATCCTACAGTCTTGCTAATATAGAAATGGTTTATATAAAATGAGCCTTATGCAACTAAATGAACACATAATTTTAAAACATGATAATTTTAATATTTGCATCTTCTTCAATTAAGTTTTTAAATTGCAATACCTTTCTTTTCTGAAAGTAATTTTTACCCTAGAAGATCAAATTACTCACCAAGTACCGACTAAGCCTCAGAGTTGCTTATATAAATGTGTAAACATATTGGTAATATGTATGATGTTAATATAGAAAATGAGGTTATATTGAGAGAAATTTAAATTCTAGATTAAAGTGTTTGAAAAATTCTGGGACTAATGATTGTGGTAAATTTGACAATCTTGGCTGATGGCATAATCAGCTATATCTCTGAATCCAGTTATTGTTTTAATGTCTCATCATAGTAAACATATGTAAGAAAGGCATGGAGATCTTACGTGAACCTTCTACAGTGTATATTGCATATATATATGGGTCAATATATGTTGGTCTAAACCTGGTAACGTAAAAATATTTAGCAGTGCAATCTGTCTAAGGAATAGAATGTTTGTATGAATCTAGTTACTTACATTTAAAAAAAATTTGGGGCACATCTAGGTCTCTTAATATGTTTCATTTTAGACCATATGATCAGAATATGGTAACACACACACAAAACACATTTACTATATTTTCTATAATAAAACTTCATTAAATTTTATATAATTTCTTAATAGTGTCAAATTTGAAAGTAACAATTCCTAGATGATAGAATGTTTATTTTTTAAACAAAATTGATGGATAAGTAACAATCCTCAACCAAGAAATTCTAAGCTAAAAGGTTTTCAGCGAACCTCAACAACAACAACAAAAAAATAGTTTGAAATGTAACCATGGGAATTGAGAGGCCTCTGTCTAGGAATAATTTAAAGCTGTATATGTCAGACTCAATATTCAAATAGACAAATTAATGTGCTTAATTTATCTATAGCACAAAGAAAGGGGAAATAGCTATTATTAGTAATATATTCTTTTTTCCAAAAACTTGAATTGTCATACATATGGGATTAATCTCCTTCACTCCAATCTCAATCTCCAAAAGACCTAAAATAATCAACACTGATTATTTTAGTTACTGAACTCCTTCTATGTGCCTGAAGTGGTAGTATGCATTTAGCATTCATTATCTCATTTAATTTTCATCCTCCTATAAGGCAGGGTTTATCATTATTCTACATTAGTTAGGATACTTCAAGTTATACAGCTCAACTCCAACTGGATTAACTGACTTTTAAAAATAGTAAATCACATTTGAAGAGTGCAGAAAAAGGACAGGCTTCAAAGCTGTTTGATTCAATACTTCATCAGTATATTCAATGATCCATGTTTTTCTACTTTTATTCATAGTATAGATTTTATCTTAAGTCTGGTTCCCCTGGTAGTTGCAGAATGGTTGAAAAAGGGAGCAGCTGGGTTCACAAGTTCCTTGACCTCATCCTGCCAGAAAAAGACTGGGTTTGTTTCTCAGAAGCCTTGAACAAAATGATTTGAGGAGAGTCTCATGCTTTATTGGACTAAATTAGATTAAACCTTCTCTAAAGCAAGGGGCATGTAACTATTCCGACTGGCTGAGAAATAGCATGAGGTGAAAAAAATGTTGAGGAATACAAAATAATATCATATCCATTTTCTTTTTGGAAATAAAGAAATTGGGAATGAAAAGCCAAATAATTTTCCTAAAGTCCTGCAGTAGCTGAATGATGGCTTCTGAATTGGAAACCTTATCTATGCTACAGTATTTATTTTACTTAATTCTGTTTTTTTTTTTTTTTTTGAATAGCTTATACCAGCGGAAAAAAGGTGGGGAAAAACAGGCATAAGAACAGAGATAGAAAAATACTAACAATTTATCTCGTTCCTACATAAATAATTATTATTTCACAAAATGGCTTCCACAGGTAGGCAATTCCATAGCATATTAGTAAGTATACTCGAGTTTTAAAAAGATGTATTTTAGTGATAGGATAGTATAAACTTCTTTCTCCCTGATCTCCCTCACTAAGTGATGTCCTACTATTACAGATAATAGTGAGATGATATGAAATGTGAAAAGAGAAAGTTGAACTGACTAGGAGCTTCAGGACTTCAGGAACAAATCTCAGGGCTTTTGTGTTTTTGTTTTTTAATCTCCCATATCTAATGGGTTGGCTGGTAGAGAAGCCTTCGACTCTGAACCATCAACAGGTACAAACAGAAAAGAGCTCCAAGGAAAACCCACTCTCTCTAGACAAAGGACTGGGAAAGGGTCAGCCTAGCAGGACCAAAAGCTTTTTGATAGTACATGTCCTTCCCAGCCAAATACCATACATAAACATCCTCCCACCCCTCCACAGTGGGAACGAAGAGAAGTGGTACCAGGTGGCCCAGCCAGCATTCTTCTTCCCCTGTGGTGTGGTGTCAGCAGAGGAAGTATGTGGTGTAGGGAGCTGAAATTTTCAATGACAGCCCATTGTTGGCAAGTTACAACCACCCTCACCCCAAAGAGACATTGGACGTAGGATATCAGAAAGGAGGAAATTAAAGAAAGTGATGCTGGAACTACCACATGACCCAGTTAGTCCACTTCTGAGTATTTATCTGAAGGACACAAAACACTAATTTAAAAAGATATATGCACCCTTGTGTTCATTGAATTGTACAATAGCCAAGATATGGAAACAAACTAAGTGTCCATGGATGAATGAATGCATAAAGAAGATTACTACTTTACTAGTACTCAGCCATACAAAAGAATGAAATCCAGTCATCTGTGACAACATGGATGGACCTTGAGGGTATTATGCTAGGTGAAATAAGAAAGACAAACACCATATGATTTCATTCATATGAGGAATATTTTTAAAAAAGGAAAAAAATGAACAAACAAAATAAAACAAACTCATTAGATACCAGATTAGTGGTTACCAGAGGGGAAGGGGAGGTTAAGGGGTGGGCAAAATGTGTAAAGGGGGTCAACTATATATTGATCTGTGGCTACTAGACTTATGGTGGTGATCACACTGTAGTGTATACAGATGTTGAACTACAATGCTGTACACCTGAAACTTACATAACTTTAAAAAAGAAAGTGATTCTTTATCTTTTGATTGGGTTGTTTGTTTTTTTGATATTGAGCTCCATGAGCTGTTTGTATATTTTTGAGATTAATCCATTGTCTGCTGCTTCGTTTGCAAATATTTTTTCTCATTCTGAGGATTGTCTTTTCGTCATGTTTATGGTTCCCTTTGCTGTGCAAAAGCTTTTAAGTTGAATTAGGTCCCATTTATTTATTTTTGCTTTTATTTTCATTACTCTAGGAAGTGGGTCAAAAAAGATCTTGCTGTGGTTTATGTCAAAGAGTGTTTTTCCTATGTTTTCCTCTAAGTGTTTTATAGTGTTCAGTCTTACATTTAAGTCTTTAATCCATTTGGAGTTTATTTTTGTGTACAGTGTTAGATAGTGTTCTAATTTCATTCTTTTATATGTAGCTGTCCAGTTTTCCCGGCACCAGTTATTGAAGGGACTGTCTTTTCCCCATTGTATATTCTTGCCTCCTTTGTCATAAATTAGATGACCATACGTATGTGAGTTTATCTCTGGGCTTTCTATCCTGTACCATTGATCTATATTTCTGTTTTTGTGCCAGTACCATACTGTCTTGATTAATGTAGCTTTGTATAATTTGAAACCAGGGAGACTGATTCCTCCAGCTCCATTTTTCTTCCATAATTTTGCTCTGGCTATTCAGGGTCTTTTGTGTTTCCATACAAATTGTAAATTTTTTTGTTGTAATTCTGTGAAAAATGCCATTGATAATTTGATAGGTATTGCATTGAATCTGTAGATTGCTTTGGGTAATATAGTCATTTTCACAATATTGATTCTTCTAATCCAAGAACATTGTATATTTCTCCATCTGTTTATGTCATCTTTAATTTCTTCATCAGTGTTTTATAGTTTTCTGAGTACAGGTCTTTTGCTTCCTTAAGTTGGTTTATTCCTAGGTATTTATTCTTTTTGTTGTGATGGTAAATGGGATTGTTTCTTTAACTTCTCTTTCTGATCTTTTATTGTTAGTGTATATGAATGCAAGAGATTTCTGTGCATTTATTTTGTATCCTGCAACCTTACCAAATTCATTGATTGGTTCTAGTAGTTTTCTGGTGGCATCTTTAGGATTTTTTATGTGTAGTATCATGTGGTGGAAGACCTAAATAGACATCTCTCCAAGGAGCATATACAGATGGCTAAGGTGTACATGAAAGCATGATCAACATCACAAATTATTAGAGAAAGGTAAATCAAAACTACAATGAGGTAACACCTCATACCAGCCAGAATGGCTATCATCAAAAAATCTACAAACAATAAATGCTGGAGAGGGTGTGGAGAAAAGGGAACCCTCTTGCACTGTTGGTGGGAATGTAAACTGATATAGTCACTGTGGAGAACAGTATAGATGTTCCTTAAAGAACTAAAAATAGATCTACCATATGACCCAGCAATCCCACTTCTAGGCACATACCTTGAGAAAACCATAATCCAATAGGACATATGTATCCCAATATTCATTGCAGCACTATTTACAATAGCCAGGACATGGAAACAATCTAAATGTCTGAGAGATGAATGGATATAGAAGATGTGGTACATATTACAATGGAATATTACTCAACCATTAAAATGAATGAAATTGGGTCATTTGTAGAGATGTGGGTGGACCTAGAGTCTGTCATACAGAGTGAAGTAAGCCAGAAAGAGAAAAACAGATATTGTATATTAATGCATTATGTGGAATCTAGAAAAATTGTACAGATGAATGTATTTTCACGGCAGGAATAGAGACATAGAGAATGGGCATGTGGACATGGTGGAGTGCATAGAGGGCGAGACAAATTGGGAGATTAGGATTGACATATATACACTACCATGTGTAAAATAGATAACTAGTGGGAACATGCTATAAAGCACAGGAAGCTCAGCTTGGTGCTCTGTGACGACCAAGATGGGTGGGATGGGGGGGTGGGAGAGAGGTCCAAGAGGGAGGGGATATATGTATACATGTAGCTGATTCACTTCATTGTACAGCAGAATCTAACACAACATTGTAAAGCAAATATACTCCAATATTTTTTTTTAAAGAAAGTGATTCTTTAAACCTGCAAAGAAAGTCCTAGGCAGATCCCTGACTAATCTGACACTGACCAGAATCAACAGCACCCAGATTATCAGAGTAGCCTCCCATCACCACACAAATATGAGACAGATTGGAATAGTACTTTGCAAAGGCTCTGAAAAGTAAGTTGTCATTAGAACCACAGCTCATAAAAGCAGGCCAGGACTTGTGCATTAAACTTAAATAAGATGACTGCTTGCTAAAATAGAATATTTAAATAAAATGTAGACTCTCATACAACTGAAATCACTCATCACACACACACACACACACACACACACACACAAAACAGTAAAATCACAATTTATAAAAGAGAAGATAATTAACAGGTTCCAACACTGAGATGATTCAGTTGATAAAATTATCTGACAAAGATTTTAAAACAGCCATCACAAAAGTACCTCAGTGAAACAGATGGAACAGGCAGGAACAAATAATAAAATGGTGAAATAATCCCAAATATATCAATAATTAGTTTAAATGAAAATGATCTAGACATACCAATAAAAAATATTTAGAGTCGATTTTTCTAAATGATCAAATTATGCACTCTCTTTAAGAAACTCATGCCAAATATAAAGATACAACATAAGTAGGTTAAAAGTACAAAAATAGGAAAAGACATACCATGCAACAAACATTATTTGTTTTTATAAAAGCAGAAGTAGTAATATTAATAGCAGATAAATGTGACTTCAATGCAAATTAAGTGATCAAGAACAAAGAGGGAAATTACATGATAAAATTTCAATTCTCCAAGAACATCTAGTGATCCTAAATACTTATAAAATCAAAATAATAATAAATAATAAGAAGTGAAAATTGATAGAACTACAAGGAGAAATAGAGAAATCCAAAATTATAGTTGGTATCTTCAATAACCTTCTATCTTCAGCTGATATAACTACTTGACAGGAAATCTGCAAAGATAAAGAGGAACTCGACAACACCATCAACCAACATGATCTAATAGACATTTACAGAACATTACACCTCAAAACAGCATGATAAACATTCATCTCAAGATCATAAAGAATATTCACAAAGATAGATGACATCCTGAGCCACAAAACACACCTTAACAAATTTAAAAGAAATGAAATAATACAAAAAATATTCTCAAAAAGTGGAGAACATCAGATTAGATTAAAAGTTAAAACATGAGCAACTGAATGATGTCTAAGATTGATAATCACTAGTCAGACTAATTAAGCCAAAAAAAAATACCTATATAACAAATGGAAGAAATAATATGATCACAGATTGCACATATTAAAATTTTAGTAAAGTAAATATGAAGAATTTTAGGGAGTGATGAAATGTTGAAATGAATACAGTCTTGAAAGACACAGATTTCCAAAATAATATTTCTATATCTCTCAACTGAATTGTTTGTATTTTAAAATATTTCCACAAAGAAAATTCCAGAACAAAATGTCTTCACTGTGAAATTCTATCAAACATTTCCAGAAAATTGATGAAGCTACAATACTACCCAACTCATTTTATGGGACCAGCATTACTCTAATACCCAAACCATATAAAGACATTACAAGGAAAGAAAACTACACCTTGATATACTTCTGCACATAGATGCAAAAATTCTTATCAAAACTTTACCAATCCAAATTCAACTATATATATATATATATATATATATATATATATATATATATATATATATATATAAATGCATTGTGACCAACTGGAGCTTACTTCAGGATATCAAGTTTTATTTAACATTAAAAGATCAACAAAATTAATTGCCATGTAAACAGACCAAACAACAACAACATATGGTCACCTCAACAAGTATAAAAAATACTGACAAAATTATACATCCCTTCCCTATATAAAGCACTGAGATATGAGAAAAGAAGGGAATTTTCTCCACCTAAAGAAGGGTATCAATAAAAGATCTTACAGTTATGATCATGCTTAACTGTGAAAGACTGAATGATTTACTCTTAAAATCAGGAAAATATTTAGTGTGTGTATTTTTAGCATTTCTATTCAACATTGTACTGGTCATTCTAGACAATCAACTGGACAAGAAATTAAAAGAAAGAGGTAAACTGTTCTTATTGGTAGAATGCATGATCATTTATAAAGAATATCCAACAAAATCTTCAAAAAAGTTCCTAGGACTACTTTAGCAAAAAAGCAAAAAATTTCCTAGGACTGCTTTAGCAGAAATTGAAATAAAGAAAATAATGTAATTTAAAATGGCATTATAAACATGAAATGCTTGGTGATAAATTTAACAAAATTGCACAAGACTTACTCTGAAAACTACAAAGTATTGCTGAGAAAATTAAAAAATCCAAGTAAATGGACATGTATGATGTATTCATTGGTCAGAATATTAAGATGTTAATTCTCCCCAAATTTATCGGCAGATCTACCAATTCAGAGCAATCCTAAACAAATTTCAAACCGGCATTTTGGTAGTACTTTACAAACTGATTCAAAAATTCATATGGAGATAAAATAGAACTAGGACTAGATAACACAGCTTTGAAAAAGATCAACATTGGAGGATACACCTACTTGATTTCAGGATCTATTGTAAAACTACAGTAATCAGGACACTGTGGAACTGGCATAAAGGAAAGAAAAATCAGTGGGACAGAACAGACCCACACCAACTTGGACAAATGATTAACCGAAGTACAAGGCATTTTCTGGGATAAGAGACCATTTTTTTTTTTTACAAATAGTGCTAGAACAGTTAAATATCCACATGCAAAAAAAAAAAAAAAAGAGAAGTGTTGATATATACTTCACATACTATGCCAAAATTAAATAACAATTGACCTTAGACTCAAATATAAAGACAAAAACTATAAAACTTCTGGAAGGAAAAAGATTAGAAAATCTTTTCTGACCAAATATTTTTCAGAGACAACACCAAATGCACAATCCAAAAGAGAATAAATTGAAAAACTGGACTTTAACAAAATTAAGAACTTCTGCTTTTTGAAAACTGTTATCAAGAGAATGAAAAAAACTAGCTACAAATTGAATGAAGATATTTGCAAATTACAAATTTGATAAATATGTCATATCCTGAATATGTAAAGAATTCTTAAAACTCAATATTAGAAAATAAACAACACAAATTTAAAGGTTAGTAGTATTTGAATAAATACTTCATTGATAATGATATATGGATGGCAAATGATCACAGGAGAAACTTATTCAGCATTGTTAGTCATTAGGAAAATATAAATTAAAACGATAAGATACTACTACACACTATTTGAATGTCTAAGATAAAAAAAATGGAACATACCAACTCTTGGTAAAACTACAGAGCAAACTGTATGAAACTCTCATAGAACACTAGTGGGAATGTAAAATGGTGCAACCACTTTGGAAAATTGCCTGAGTTTTTCAGTTTCATAAAATGTTAAACATATACCAACCATATAATCTTGGTATTCCACTCCTAGATATTTACCTAAGAGAAATGGAAGTATATGTCCTTACAGTGACTAGAATATAAATGTTCATAGCAGGTGTATATGTAATAACAAAAAACCTGGAAGCAGTTCAAATGTCCATCAACAGCTTAATGGATAAACAAAATGTGATAAATTCATATGAAGTAATACTACTCAGCAGTATAAAGGAATGTATTATCGTTATACTTATCAACACAAACAAATCTCAAAAAAACACCTCTGAGTGAAATAACCTTGACAAGAAAGAGTAAATATTTTATGATTATGATTCTGTAAAATTCTAAACAGGCAAACAAATGTATAGTGACAGAAAGCAGATTAGTGGTTGCTAAGGGATGTGACAGAAAGGGAAAGGGAGGGAGGATTTCAAAAGAGCATAAGGAATTTGGGGAGGTGATAGATCCATCCATTATCTTGATTGTGGTGTTGGTTTCATAGGTCTACCTATGTGAAAACATCAAATTTTACACTTTAAGTATGTGAAGTATATTATATGTCAATTATATACCAATAGAATGATAAGAAAAAATAATTTGTGAAATTTCAAGTATGTACAGATCAAATTAAGGCAGGTCAATTTGACATGTAACAGATGGTGCAAGTCTTTCAACACAGAGCTAAAAGTTACTGTCAATGGATCAACATTACTATATTAAAATAGAAGTGTCATGGAATGTCAGGGAGATTCAGGTATGGGAGATAACTATAGTAAGTCTCAGCAAGAACAACTGAGGCCCTGAGGCTGTCAGTGTCAGGGTGTCAAGCTCTGGTGTAAAGCTTGAGTTAGTTTCACAGCAGTGTTGTCGTTATCCAGCATGAAAGAGCCCAAACTCAATTCCTACCAATCCATTTCTCTCTCCTATACAGTTATTAAATCTCTTATAGGAAGAGTTTATTTTTGTTACTACTGAGTTTAAAGATTTTTTTAATGTATGCTCTTTAATTAATGGGCTTACTATTTTTGAAAACTAATATTTAATTGATAATTATTAATTCCAAATTGAACAAAATTTGAAATTTTATATAATAAACTTCTTTTAAAGGAAAAATTAGTTTTGTTTTGCTTTTTACAGATGTTACTCTAGGCACTTATGCTGAGAAAAAACTTCACAAATGAGAAATGAAATAAGAGTATTTGGAAATGTTATAGACCAGGCAAACACTTTTAAAGTGATAAGGCCTTAACCCCATTAAAAATTGATTCTTATAAAGACAGCTCCTTTGAGAATAAGCACCTTATATAAGCACGTTTGGATGATAGAACTGCTGTCTTAAACAGTTCCCTTCCATCTGTGTATAATAGATATATATTTATTGCTCCTTGCCATCTATATTTTTGATGACCTCTTTGCAACCAACAGTGTCACTTTCAACATTGTTCCTACCAGAATCATTAAATCAGCTTGCAAAATGGGCTTGGCTCCTGGGAGAGAGGATAACTTCATTGGAAAAGACAAGGGCAACTCGGAGGCATGACTTCAATATGCTGACATGTCTGTTATAAAGACAGAGCGACAAATATTCTGAAGAAATATACTCTTTTATATCATATATAATATCACCAACATGCTTGGAAATCATAATTACATATTTCAGTTTCTCTTGATCTTCCTGGATTCTGAAAAGTTTCCCTCAAAATTGAAATGCAAACTAGGTCATAGGTATGATGGAGAAAATAAATGTAAGAAAAATCGAAACAAAAAGGAAAAATAATAAGAACCAACCTAAGTGGAAGAAAGTGAGATGGTCAAATTAGAGAACAGACTGAGGCTTAGGAGCTCAGTATGGTCATAGAACCCTCCACTTGGAGTTCTAAGACTCCAAATTTGACCACTATCTAACTGTGTTCCTTAACCCATAAGCATCTCATCCATGAAATGGAAAATGTGTGTATATAATGCATTATGATTTTATGCAGTCCAAAATAAGATAAATGTGAAGTATAAGTACTGTTGAGTTTTATAAATAAGGTATTGTTGTTTGATAAATTTCGAGAATGTATAATCTCACATGTAAACAATCTTGATATAGTACAACGCAACTGTCTCTATAAACCTCTAGTTATTAGTAGTGAAAAGTTCAATTGTTATCTTCCTACTCAAAGGATATTATATGACAAACTCCTCTTTTCCTGAAAATAAGTGAAAAGAAATAGTAACTATAGAATTTCTATATAGGAGACCCTTGTTAGAGGGAACTTGGTGAGAATACAGTTGGAAGGCATGGGCTAGATGGTTTGTCTTGATCCCAAATCTTCATTGCATGTACATGAATCCTAATTAAACCGTATGTTTATTTTGAGTAGATATGGTTATCCAAAGGTAGCTTTAGATGGTTGGGGAAGGATATACTGATGGAGACTGTGATCATATGTCAGCTGAACTCTCCAAATTCCCCTGTATCCTACCCCCAACCCTTCCACCTACACACACACCAAATACTCTGGTGAGACCACTGGTCGAGAGCCCAGTCAACACATGGGACATAGATACTAACACTACAATGTTCAAGACTTCAGGATATTATATTTTGTTTTTAATGGTAGTATGCCTTTCAAAAAGCCACACTTTTTTCCCTCTAGTCTCCATTCTTCAACAATGTGAATTTATTTTGACTTTAGCAAAGATGGGAAAATCAAATTAACAATAAGGGTTGCTTTAGATCCTGCACCAATTCATCATGAGGTGTTCCTTCTGTCAGTCAAATACAATTAGAAATATTACTCACAGTCAGTTTTTCTAAAGACTTCAATTATTCCATAGATTATCCCCTAAAAAATGCTTATCATTTTACTGGCAGGGTCCTTTAAGTGATTCAATCAATGATACAAATCATTAATGGTGATTATGATAACCAACAATTTAGAACACAAAGTTGAAGAACAATTTTCTAAAAGTTCTCAGAAAATAGAATGTGATACAAATGTAAGACATTTAAATATGTCATTTTGTCAGCTAACTATACAAAGTGTGTGTGTGAGAGGGTAGAATATGGTACACACCATTCACAATAACAGTTTAGTTATTCCTGGCTTTAATTTGAAGTAAATTATGTAACCTTTGATGGTGGCAAGTATATCTTTATATCTAGGTTTTGAAATGATAATGATAAGTATGTTTTTATTCCATGAGTCTATGATAATCAATTCTTGGAAACAATCATGCAAATTACACTTCTATTGGGACCAGAATAGTCTCTTTCAGCCTCTCTGCCCAGGAGAAGGATTTGAACACTGTTCTCTGAAAGGCACCAAGTATGGCAGAATAACTCAATCATTGATATGCCTTCCAGGTCTGGGCATGGGTCCAGGGAGTGGTGACCTCTGGGGACTACTGAGATTTGAGAATGTATGACATACTAATTGTTCCCTCAGTAATTCAACCCAGCACTTAAAACCAATATTTTCTTTAGCTAACACCTAACTTCAACTTTGGAAAACCCAGAATCTTAATTTACTAAATAACTGACTAGATACAGCTATGAGCAGACATGCTATAATTGGTCAACTTTGACTTCCATTCTTTTCTTATTCTAGGTTTAAGTCAGAGGTGAGATTCCTGTGAGGGCAACAAAGCTTAAAATTCAGTACCTTCACTTGCATGAGCCTTTTCCCAGGATGGGAGTTGTCCTAGAAGAAGCTGAGGATGACACAGCTGCTGTCCCAGCCTGTGGCTTAGCCAGCCCTGGTGGTGGTTTCCAGGTTGCAGATCAGTGTCACCTACTGTCAGTGACAACCTGCCCCTTACGGAACTCATCAAGCATCAAGATGCTTGAATCCCAGGAGAAGATGGCTGAAGACCTCACTCTGGTCCCTGCTTTTGATAGAGAATGGGGTCCGATCCTGGCTTCACAACTATCCCACCTTGCATGCAATCTCCCTCTAAAGCATAAGAACTGAACATCACAGTAGATCTGGCAGAGATGGAGCTGCTGAAACACCAAGTGTCAGGAGAACCTAAGGCCTGGAATTCTCTGAAGTTTCTCCCTGGCAAAAGACTCACCTTCCCCGGGCAAAGAATTGTGAAAGAAGGTACAAATGCAGCATCACTGGTAAGGAGCTGTGAAGCTGGAAGAAAAGTTTCAAAACCATCAACAGTAATAATAATAATAGCAATGATAATAATTCAATAAATGATGGTAGAAGAAAGAACATACTATCTTTCCATTTCTTTAATTAACAATAGCAATTGAATTGTCATTCAACATGGAGACCAAAGATCCAAAACAAATTACGAAGACCATTATCAACATGGGCCAGAGAGATGCTGTAGTTATTATTATATACTACTGTTCTAAATGTTGCCCTTCTCAGCTTTCTGAAATTTGTTTCGTGATTTTTTCTCATTCTAAGTATAAATTCATTTGCATATTTCATTTTTATTCATGTTTTGCTTTTTTTTTTTTTTTTTATGTTCATTACTGACTGCATTCCAGGCCCAAAAAACCTGGGTCAACTTCAGTGTTAGTGCATATTCTCTAGACACGAATGGCTGATGCAGTGTCTTTTCATGTGTATAAATCACAGTTTATAGATTTCTTTTACATTTTTCAAGTGCCATTTGTTACAATACTAGAGCTTTACCCCCACAAGTCTCCTGAATGCTTTCTTTCCTAAACTTCTTTGATTCTATTCTTCTGAAGCATCTCCCTGCTGCACACTGTCTCTTGTGTGATTCTCACAGGGCATTTTGCTGCTGTTCTGGGCTTCTGCATGTTTTTGCCTAAGCTCTTCTTTCCTGGTTCATCTGAACACCCTTTCCCTTCTTTTCCCTCCTAAGCTCTACAATGCTTTCATTTTTGTCCACTGCCCCCCTCCAACTTTTAGCCTAAGTTGCATATTTTTTTTTTGTTCTTTTTTCCCTAAAATGAGAATCAGGATATTGAATTCCTGAAATAACTTTATCAAAATCACTTAGTTCCCTTCAGAGAAATAATAAACTAGAGTCTCTGAAGGTATGGGGCCCAGAACCTGCATTTTAACAAGCTGCCCCAATGATTCCTATGCATATTTCATTTCTAGCCCCATAGTCCAAGCTGTGGTTTTCACTGGCCACAGGAGAACTTGTAGAATAAGGTTTCCTTCTTTCTATTCTCCTTCACTCCTGGGTCTTCAAAGAGAAGAAAGCAGTCCCACTTATGTAAATTATATTACCCTTCAAATTCTAAACTCCAGAGGCTGAAGAAACTACATCAGTTCTGGTTTCAAATTCCTAAAAATGTTTACCACACCCAAATTCCTAAAAAGTGATCTCAATCACTGTCAAAAATGTATGTAAGAGTAATGCATGTTCCTTTTTTAAAAAATCCAGGCCATGCAGAATATTGAAAAGAGATTGACTCTATATGTTCCTAAGCTATATTTTAATCTATTTACTCATAAATAATCTCTCTGCCGAGTACCTAGCACTGTAACTGCAACCTCATCTACATATAGTTCTTGCCATTTCCTGAATACACCCTGTACGTGCCAGTTTTGCCCAAAGCTATTTCTCACATTTTTCTTGTATTACTACTTCTGCTGCTGCTGACATCTTATATTTGTATAGCACTTAAAGTTTACTAATTCTTCCACATCTTATTTAATCCTTACAACAATGCCGTTAAGATAGGAGGAAATCAGGGATCAGAGACATTAAATAAATTTCTCAGAATTCCAGTGTTGGCAGGAGAGAGGGTCTCATTCAACCATAAATTCATTGTTTTGTTTTTTTTTAATTCCAATCCAGTGAATTGGAAGTAAGTAAATCAATTTTCCAAGAAATATTCCCATAGCCTTCCATGGGAATGAATTTCTTTTGACTTTATCAATGCATAAGGGTTTTAAAGAAAATTAACTTTGTTTACATGTAAGGGCTATTGAGAGAATTAAAATACATAATGTAAAAACAGAAAATACTAATATACGGTGCTAGAAATCAAGATAATGGGTACCCTTGTGAAGTGTAAGTATGTTAGTGATAGGGTGACGGGAAGGTGTCACATAAGAGCTTCTGGATCTTTGGTAATATTCAGTTTCTTGATCTGGGTACATATTACAGTGATGTTTTCGATTTGTAAAATTTCCTAGAGTTGAACAATTAGAATTTTCACTTTTCCATATGTATATTATACATAATTTTTTAAAAGACAGTGCATATTCACAAGATTGTTGTATTTTTTAGATTCCACGTGTAAGTGATATCATACAGAATTCGTCTTTCTCTGTCTGACTTATTTTGCTTAGCATAATGCCCTCCAAGTCTATCCATGTTGCTACAAATGGCAAAATTTCATTCTATTTATGGCTGAATAGTATTCCATTATGCGTGTGTGTGTGTGTGTGTACAATCTTCTTTATCCATTCAATTGTTGATGGACACTTATGTTGCTTCCATACATTGACAATTGTAAATAATTCTGCTATGAACATGGGGTGCATATAACTTTTCAAATTAGTGTCTTTTTTTTTTTTCAGATTTATATGCAGGAGTAGAATTGCTGGGTCATACAGTAGTTCTATTTTAGTTTTTTGAGAAACCTCTTTAATGTTTTCCACAGTGGCTGCACCAGTTTACATTCCCACCAACAGTGTATGAGTGTTCTCTTTTCTCCACATCCTGGTCAACATTTGTTATTTGTGTTCTTTTTGATGATAGCCATTCTGATGGGTGTGAGGTGATATCTCATTGTGGTTTTAACTTGCATTTCCCTGATGGTTAGCAATGTTTCATATGCCTGTTGGCTTTCTGCATTTCCTCTTTGGAAAAATGTCTATTCAGTTCTTCTGTCTATTTTTTAATCTTTTTTTTGTTTTGTTTTCTTGATGTTGGGTTGTGTAAGTTTTTTATATATATTGGATATTGATCCCTAATTGGTCATATCATTTACAAATACTTTCTCCCATTCAGTAGGTTGTCTTTTTGCTTTGTCAATGGTTTCCTTTGCTATGCAAAAGCTTTAAGTCTAATTAGGTCTCATTTGTTTATTTTTGAGTTTATTTCCTTTGTTTTAGAAGACAGATCCAAAAAATATTGCTGCAATTTATGCCAAAGAGTGTTCTGCCTAAGTTTTCCTGTAAGAGTTTTATAGTATCTGGTCTTACCTTTAGGTCTTTAATCCATTTTGAGTTTATTTTTGTATATGGTATTAGAAGATGTTCGAATCTTATTATTTTACATGTAGCTGTCCAGTTTTCCAATCACCATTTATTGCAGAGGCTGTCTTTTATCCACCGTATATTCTTAATCTACTTCATAGATTAAGTGAGTATAAGTACATAGATTTATTTCTCTCTATTCTGTTCCATTGATCTATGTTTTTGTTTTTGTACCAGTATCACACTGTTTTGATTACTATAACTTTGTAGTAGTCTGAAGTCAGGGAGCATGATTCCTCCAACTCTGTTTTTCTTTCTCAAGATTGTTTTGGCTATTTGGGGTCTTTTGTGTTTCCATACATATTTAAGCAGACTCATAGAGAACAAACTAGTGGTTACCAGTGGGGTGTGAGAGAGTCAAGATAGGGATGAAAAAGTGAGAGGTACAAACTATTGGGTGTAAGATAGGCTACAAGGATGTATTGTACAACAGGAGGAATATAGCCAATATTTTGTAAAAACTGTAAATGGAGTGTAACCTTTAAAAATTGTGTAGAAAATAAAAAAATAAAAGTAAACTAAAAAAAGAAATAATATTGATCTTTATTATAAAAGAAATTAAAATCAAATATAAATTACTTTGTGAATTCAGATAACTTAAAAGCTAAAATCTATCCTCAAAAAATAAAGAAATAACAATAAAAAGACATAGTGCTTGAAAAACTCTCAACAGAGAGCTTGACAATAAAAACCATTCTATTCATATGTTAATAATAATATGAATGTTATCATTATTATTGTTAAAATCCTCATTGTATAGGAATGGATATTTTATTTTTACAGGTAAGGAAACTAATACTTTAAGAGATTAAGTAAATCTCATCCAGCTAGCGACTAATAGAGCTGATATTCCATCCGAGTAGTATCCTTCACCACTTCTATCCTGCTATAAAATAAACTTTCAGTGTAAGTGAGCATTGTCCATGGACTGCCCCAGGTGAGTGTTCTCTAGATGTATATTTAGTTCCTTCATTAACTTTTAAGCCCCTGAAGTAGAATGTTTTAGTCATTTTTCTACCCTCCACCATGAGCTTACATGAGCTTTTTATATTGTACCGTTTTCAGAAAAACACGTGAGCCTGTGGATGCTTGCCCACACACACATATGCACACTTTTACAATATAGCTATCTAAAGTGAGACAATATAGATGTCATGTATTGGTAGCATGCATGTTATCACAATATCAATGCATTTTTGTATTATCAAGCAAATAGTTACTTTCCTCAATTAAATTCAATTTGAAAATAAGCTCCTTAGCAGTTGACTGAAAATCCCTATAAAATATCAATATATAACCCAATAATCCATATTGCTGAATTCAAATGTCTGTCCATGTGATATTTTAATAAAATGCCCTTTCAATATGCAGTTGAAAAGAAGTACAACATTATTCCCTGAACTTCTAGCTTTTTTTTCTTTTAATTGAGGTATAATTGTTTTACAATATTGTGTTAGTTTCTACTGTACAGCAAAGTGAACTGGAGTTCCCTGTGCTAAACAGCACGTTCTCATTAGTTATCTATTTTATACATATTAGTGTATATATGTCAATCCCTATCTCCCAATGCATCCCACCCCACTCTTCCCCCCTTGGTGTCCATATGTTTGTTGTCTATATCTGTGCCTCTATTGCTGCCTTAAAAGCCAGTTCATCTGTACCATTTTTCTAGATTCTACATATATGCATTAATATATGATATTTGTTTTTCTCTTTCTGACTTACTTCACTCTGTATGACAGTCTCTAGGTCCATCCACATCTCTACAAATGACCCAATTTTTTTCCTTCTTATGGCTGAGTAATATTCCATTGTATATATGTATCACATCTTCTTTGTCCATTCATCTGTCGATGGACGTTTAGGTTGCTTCCATGACCTGGCTATCATAAATAGTGCTGCGATCAACATTGGGGTACATGTCTTTTTGAATTATGGTTTTCTCTGGGTATCTGCCCAGTAGTGGGATTGCTGGGTCATATGGTAATTCTATTTTTAGTTTTTTAAGGAACCTCCATACTTGAACTTCCAGCTTTTGAAAGAAGGTGAGACAAAAAACATGAATAAATCATTTTCCTATGTAATGGATTTCTTTAAGAAACAGAGAAGTTTACAAGACTTTGGAAATCTTTGCAAAAAGCTGTGCTTTTTTATTTCATAAAATAAATAGGTTAAAAATATTTTTCTGTTCTTGCTTAGAACAATACAAGATTCATATGAGTTCATTTCTATTTTTTTTCCAGTTAGTGGTTTAATTAAGTTTAGTTGTTGAGAAATGTTCTTCTTTTTAAATTTGAAATATCTTATTCTAGAGGTATAAAAGGATGGAGAAATAAGAAGATTTCCCCTTCTCATTTATTACTGCAAGCACAGTGAAACCATATCATTTAGTCTAACTGAAGACACTAAGCAGATTTACAAAGAATTTGTCATCGAGGGCTGTGAAGTCTAATATTATTGTCTTAATATTCAGAATGCTTAATATCTTCAGGGAAGCCTAGGTGTTTCTATGTAGCAAACTGGAAAATTGTGTAGCTGTCACAAGACATAAGCTACTTATTCTCCAAATCTTTATATTTGTCAGCCATAGGAAGTAAGATTTAGGATGATTACACACTCATACTCACACACTAAAACTAATCCAGTGTGCTCCTAGATTGTATTTCTGACTTCATATAAAATATCTTTTTTTAAAAAAAGGTATTATGAGTTTCTTCAGAATGCTTTTGTGTGACTACTAGGAAAAAGTGTGATAGACTATGTTATAGAAAACATATGAAAGATGAGAGATGAGTTTAGGGGGAGTAGACAATTTTTTTAATGGCAGTTCCTATTACACTGATTCACAAAAATTGTTCAAGAAACCTAGACAATAATTATGCCTACTATTTATTTTTAAGTCATTTCCTATTTTTTTTTCTTGGGATGTTAATCCAACATCCCAAGCCCAACCTTTATCTTTTTTAAGAAACTTAGAAAATTTTGTTTCAAAAGGAAATAAGAAGTGAGAATAACAAAAAGGTTAAAGAGTACCAATAGACTGTGAAATGATGAGTGGAAATTAAAAGTGAAAAAAATAAATAAATTTCAGTAAGAATTTAGAGTGGCCAAAGGAACATAAGACTCCCCACCTCTTCTTTGGTACTCACATGTTTTAGGAACCCTTCTGAATTTCCCAAAGACCTAGAATGAAGTTTGAGTATTTCCATTTAAACAGAAAAATAGTGACCCTGAGAGGGAGCAAACTCGGGAACATTTGATATAATGGGAATGGAGCTTGGGATTTGAAAGGTGACAGATCAGCATTTTGTTCCCAGCTCTGACAGTTACTGGCTGTGAGATTTGTGACAAGGCACTTGAACCTGACTTAAAGTGATCTCAGAGCAATAATTATTCCCACCATTTAAGATTCAGGATTACTATTCCTACCATTCAGTAAAAATAATAATATTCAGAATATATTAAATACTTAAAATGTCCCAGATACTCTTAAATCTTGTGCATGCATTAGCTCATTTAATATTCTCAAGAATCTGAGGACACAGGTGGTATTTTTTTCTCCATTATGTAGTTGAGAAAAGTAATTTACTGAGAGGCTAGAAACAAGATTACATAGCTAGCAAGGGGAAAACCTGCATTAATACTCATTAGTCTTGTTTAAGAACTCATGTGCTTAAGTCCTTTGCTCAACTGTCACTAATGTATTAACAATAGATTAATAATTTAAAAATAGTAGATCTTAAATAAATGATGGCTAGTTTTACTATATGCCAGACACTACCTTAATTTTTATCACTTATAAAAGTGACTGGCACCTAATAAGCCACCCTCATATTTAATGTACAGATGAATTAATGAGTTACAAATTACTGCATTTCAGTTAAACATCAAACCAACTAATAATTTAATTTTAATAAAGTCCCTTGAAAGAATTTTTATTGAAAAGTATTAGTAGCTTATAATTAAAATATGGTCTGTATAATAAAGGAAACAATTTATAACATTTTAGGGATTTGGAATATTTGATACCGTAAAGTAAATTTGAATGCTTTTGTTGCAATATCGTTAGAAACTTTAATGCACTTGAGCAAAATCTATCTTCGTACATTGTGCAAAGGTCAATATCAGCAACTTCCATGCAAATAATAATAAATTTGCCCTTAGTAACTCAAAATGAAAGAATTTCACTTATATGTGCAAACTGTTATTTTATGATATATACGCACAAAGTGTATGCATACATACATCATATATACACAAAAATGACCTTGTTCTCTATAGCAAAACATTCGTTGTTTGTATAAATTGTACTTTCTCTAGTATCCCGAGAGATTGCTTGGTTGAAAGAGCAGTTAATTTGAAGAAAATATTTAGCTTTCTTAGTTTCCTTTTGCTATTGGAAATAGCAGTGTTAGTTTGGAATTAGAGGTAAACACTACCTTTATCATATACAAACCACAACAAAAAAAGAGAAGGAATGTTATTTCTTTTGTCTTCCATTATCTGAGGTATTACTTGCTTGTTATGCTCTTTTAATTAACTAAAAATTAATGGTCTTTTAAATAAGTAAAGCTAAAAACTTTGATTTTTTAAAAGAAGTTTTGTTTTTAAAATATTTGTATATACCCAATTTTACTGAATTGTTACAAAAATATAAATATTCACATATATGTTTACTTAATCTTTCTTCTTATTTTTATTTTAATTGTGTGTTTTTATAAGTGGCCTCACTAGTAAAAGCTAAATACACAAATTCATCAATTATCAATTTTTTGTAAAAATATAGAAAACGTTAGTTTTATTATTCTTCCCCTTAATTTTCAAAGAAAATTGGAGTAAATTTTAAAAACTCCACAGTGACAGTAGTGAATAGATATTCCTTTATGTTTAGAAATTCTAGACAGATATGTTTTATCATATATGAGGGTGATACATATTTCTGAAACATGCTAGTCTGAACCACTCCAGTGTGTTTTATTAGCCTCTAAGGGAGGCTCCCACAGCTTCCTTTGAAGACTGTTAGCCTCTGCTGACTGATGCATCGTAATCAAATGCCCATCTGTGGGCACCAACCAAAAAGAAGTCCAGTTCCACAGATTTATCTTTATCTCATGAAAATCACTGGGAGTGTTTATGAACAACCATTTATTACCTTCCTTGGGGCCCATATAATTAAAATTGTCTGTCTCACTGATTTGCTGTTGAATGAGATTTAAAAGAAGAGTGATATTGCTATAAAATGACACAGTCACAGATCTCATTACTGCCCTCACAGGGAACCATTTATCTTTTTACAGTGTCCTCTTATGGTCTCTCATCTGTAGCTGATCTGACGTTGAGCTCCAGAAAGTAGGCCTAATCCCTATGGATCCTAATCACACTAATCATAATTATCACCACTTCTTGCATTCTTTTTATGTGTCAGCCAGTGTTATAAAAGAATTACAATGATTGTTTACAGTGCTTTCTACAAAGCTACCTGCAGAAATGTGGATTTTACAGTGGAAGGAACTGATTTTAAGACATTTTTAAAAGTTGCTCATGATCAAATAAGTAATAAGTGACTCTGCAGAGATTTAAACTCAAGATGATCTATGGAACCATATGCTCTGACTTTTTCTTCTGCTTACTGTGCCAGGCCTAAGGGTCCTAGATGTTCCTGGAGAGAATTAAGTGGATAGCTACCCTTTCCAAATTCCAAAGCTATCAATATACTCTAACTAAATGAGATGGTCATTTAATAAAATACATCAGAAGTAACATTAGCTAAAACAATAATACTGGATGAACATATATTTATAACTCTTGACAAGTTGATCAAAGAATGATTAGAGATCTTTATTCTCTGTGCAGCTGACGTTCATTCTCAGAAACATGGCCAGTGTTAGATTATGTAATTAAAGACTGCACAGATAAGATCAAGGGCATATGTATAACCTACTTTTGGCCAACTGTTACAAACACACACACACATACACACACACACATGCACACACAAATACAGCATACGACGTCATCTTTGAATCCAAAGGCTAAGAACAAATTTTGCATAATATTATGTGGCCATAATATGCAATGGCCACACTAGATAGATGCACCTAGAATGGTACATGCATGGCATAACTACAAAATGGAATATTATGCAGTCATTTAAAATATACTTTAGAAAAAGTCTTAATGATTTGAAAAAGACTTAGGGTATATAATCCTAAATTGAAAACTTCAGGATATAAAACTAAATATAACACATTTACACCTACATAAAATGCATACACTCACATACACATTTCCTAAAAAACTACTCAAAGAAAACAGGATAATGCATTCAATTACTCATAGGTTTGAAAAAATTACAGATTTTTTTTAATGCTATTCTCTATTTTTTCAAGTTTTACATATTGACTAATATAAAGTTCATTTTAAACAAAAGAAATACCACAAAACATTTGAAGATCCTAAAATTCATCTAGTATATTATCTATTTTAGCTACAACTAAGTTTGTTCCTTACATCTGTAATCCTTTTCCTCAAATCATCAGAATCTAGTAACATCATACTTACTTTGTCTTGTCATGAGTGTTTCAAACACAGATATAACTTGCTTTTACCTTCTACTTTACAAATATAGCAATGGTTTGCCTAAGCAGTATTGTGATTTATTGTATCTTGGTTTTGGTTAGAATTTCCACAATGGTAAGGAATTAAATGAACAGCTTGTTCCAAGGCAAAATGCTGTTCTTTTTTTTTTTGCGTTGTGCGGGCCTGTCACTGCTGTGGCCTCTCCCATTGCGGAGCACAGGCTCCGGACGCGCAGGCTCAGCGGCCATGGCTCACACGCCCAGCTGCTCCGCAGCATGTGGGATCCTCCCGGACCGGGACACGAACCCGTGTCCCCTGCATCGGCAGGCGGACTCCCAACCCCTGCGCCACCAGGGAAGCCCCAAAATGCTGTTCTTTAAATGAAAATATGATCACATTTTAGCCATTATCAGACAATGAAATTTGATCCAAATTTTATTGTAATCAAAAATCAAGGTAAAATAAGACAAAATAAAATATATAGAAATTGGGTCTCCAAATCAGCCCGAACAATATATATTTTAGCTTCATATGTAAGATTCAAGAGGACAGAAGATGCCTCTATCTTTCCATCTAGTCCCACTGCCTAACACAGATGTTCAATAAATATGTCTTTAATGAACGAACAACTGAATGAATGAGCAGCAAAATTGCTGGCAAATACATTCAGATATCTTAAATTTAAGGAGCTCTAAAATAATTAGGACACACTCCAATTTGCTTGGTAAATAAGGTACTCATACCTAATGATTTAAGATAAGAATAAGTCCAAAATAATTATTAAATAAACATACTACTGTTCTCTACTTTTTCAATAAAATTTAAGATTTTTCAAATAAAAATTTGCACTTATTGAATAACAGGTTAATATTTTAGAATATTTCATTTAGCATTCTTTTGATAATCAAAATTCAAGTTCTCACTCCAAACAGTTCTTCTCCTTTCTCTGATCTCATCCCCATTATTGGCTTCATCCCCCAAAATGATAAAAATATGATCATTATTGCACGGAGTCATATTTGATTAGTTACTTTGATTAGTTAGTTACTTTGATTAGTTTTTTATATATATATATATGTCTCCTCATTTGTTTTACTTTATCTGGCATATGCTTCTTCCAGGTCATTATTTCCACTTTGCCAATCAAATAATTAGATGTTCTTTAGGGTTATGGGAGTCCTTATTTGAAAATTCAGAAGAGAAAACACCACAAAATCCTAATTCTGTAATTCTATATAAAATTTTGAAATCTTGCCAAATACTATCTCTATGCATGCCATTTCTTCAAAAGCAATGTCTTGAATTCTTATCACTGGCATGGTATTATACTGAGGTCTTTGGAATACAGGAAGAAAATAGACAGCTGGAATTAATATTCCCACTACAGACAATGTCCCTAAGGGAGGAAACAGAGGTGATAGTTGAGAAGAAAGTGACAAACAGAATTATTAGACTTGTGCTTCCTTAAATATGGTCAATATTACACAGAGTCTTAGGGCATAGCTGGCCCATTAGTGCCACAGAATCATGCAAACATTTCTGTGATTAGGTACCCTATAAAAAACTCAATGAAACATTCCATATCACCACAATAACTGTTTGCTCACCCTTCTCTAAGAAACTATCAAAATTATAGCTCAGAGTTTCGTTTACCAAAATCACTGCTAAAAGCTCTAGGTTCTCCAAATCATCCACTACTATTTCAACATATATTTCAGTGATGTTTAGCGTATATCCTAATCTCACCCAGTCCTCCACTTCCTTTCCTTCTACTCAAGTCTTTCCAAGGTGCCCCCAAGTGTTCCCTTCACCACCTTGTCTTAAATAAAAATTTGTCTGTCTCTTTATGATAATGCCTCCCCTGCAATTTTCTCAAATGAAGGCTCCCTTTTTGTTTTGTTTTGCTTTTCATTGTTTTCCCAAATTTCCTCTTATCTCAAGGACAGGGGTTCAGCTCCATCAAGACAAATTGATCTTATTTTGATTGCTTCTTCAGAGCTGTCGACCCTACCACCCCGCACCCTACCCTCGCTTTCCCACCATCCAACGCAAACTCGTGGCATTCTCTCTCATGCACCAAATCCACTGCCCATGGTTATCACTTGCCTGAAATATGAACTTTGAGCATTGATCTTCCTATCACTAACTCATTTTTCGTCTTTTTTACTTAAGTAATGCCATGTATACAATCATTTATCCTCACTGCCCTTGAGGTCTTGAATACTTTCTTCAATTATTTCAGTGATGATTTTCTCTGCTTCTTTGATTCAGATATGAAACCTCTTGATGGATTCTCCAAGTGTCTTAAATTTTATATATTATCTGAGTATTTTTTTCTTTTAATTTCTGGAAGAGTTATGGAAGAGTTCCTCTACTTTTTGTTCACTACTATTCATGAATTTTTCATTTCATGTTTTTAATTTCCAAAAACTATTTTCAATTGAATTCCTGTATGAATTTAATGAACACAACATATTTTCTTATTTCTCCAAAGATATCAGTGATAGTAATTTTTGTTGGTTTGTTTTAACCCTTGCATTAACTATTTCTTGTTTAGCTTGCTTTTTATTCCTGTGCTTTTTAAAGGCTTTTTTTCAGCTTTTTGGGGCACATAGTTGTCTACTCATATTTATGAGTGTGTTAACTGAAAGCCAGTGAAAAGTTTTCAATGTGTGGGATGAATGGAGCTTGTTCACTTTAGTCTCCACTGTAAGGTGATCAGGTTGATCAGTGTTTGGGAAATCCCTGATGTTCCTACCTGTAGGTATTTCCTTTGGGGCTGATCTGATTCCTGAGAGACAATCTTGGGAAACCACACAGCTGGATGCCAATGTTTTTGGAGCTAAGTGACTGAAAAGGGCTGGAGATTACTGGACTTCAGTATATGAATATTCAGCTAATCTTTATTTTCAACAAGGTTTCTTACTCTCAACTGTATCTTATTTTTCTTAGTTCAGAGACCCTTTGCTTTACCTTGTCCACAGAATACATGTTCATGTTTTTTGTTTTGTTTTGTTAATAACAGTCTTAGTGAGATATAGTTTAAATACTTTTATATTCACCCACCTACAAATTACAATTCAATGTTTTTACCATGTTCACAGAATTGTGCATCCATCATCACAATCTAAATTTAGAACATATTTGTCTCCCTCAAAAGAAAACCTATACTCTTTAGCAATTAATTCCCATTGCCCCCACTACCCACCCTTACTCCATGGAAAATACTAATCTACTTTCTATCTCTATAGATTTGCCTATTCAGCACATTCCATATCAATGGAATCATACGATATGTGGTCTTTTGTGACTGGTTTCTTTGACTTAACATAATGCTTTCAAGTTTCATCCATGCTGTAGCATGTAACAGTACTTCATTCTACTTCATTGTCAAGTAATATTCTGGCATCTGGATATACCAAACTCTGTTTATTTGTTCATGTAGAATAGATAAAAGGCAGTTCCCTGGCACTGAGAAGTTAAAGAGGCTGTTTTGATATCTAGCTGTTTCATATTCAGACTGTCAGAAAATAATACCAATGCCAAAAATAAATAGTGCTACCAATTCCTGAACCTTCTAAAGATTCTTTGGAATGAAATATGTCACTTTTCAGCTTTCAACTTGCCACCTTAAGATACTGCTTTCTTACTTCTTGTAATTCAAGAATCACTTTTTTAGCTAAAGTTTAGCTTCCATAGTTTTACTATTGCTTTCTTATACCTCTCACATTTTGACCTTATTGATTTTTCTCTTAAAAATATCTTTACCACCATTTTAGTTGTTTTTGGGGAAAGCAATATGAATGCACTTTTTGTACATACAGTATTTACTCAGAAATCTAGCTCAGGTACATTTTACTATACATTGTTCTAATCTATATATGTAGACACTATACAAAATGGATGTGCACATATGCCTACAAAATAGTATTATATAACAAATTCTTTTTAAGTATCTCCACAAGTATTGTTTGTATCTCTCTGATATCATCAAATAACTTTCTCAGTGCAAAAATAAAATTATTCTATGCTACAAAACTGGTTTTATCATTCATAAAGAAATTAAAATGACCTTCAGTCAAAGTGGCTGGCTGTTCACCTGCCATCAACTTGAAACTGTGTACTCTTCAAAATATTGTATATTTTATTAATTGTCAAATGTATATTTTGTCATTAAGTTGAAAAAAGTGAAGAGAAGAATCACAATTCTCAATATCTCTAATCTGGTTACTAACTGCATGACATTAGTATGAGAAAAAAGATATAGTATATTTCTTTAATAAGATGCCTAGAGATCATGACTCCATAAATCCACTTTACTCATAGTAATATCCTTCTGTAAATACACGACTTAACCTCTAAGTTTCAATTTCATCCTCCATAGAATTTGTATTGATTTACAAATAAATTCATTGCATAGCTTCCAAAAGAGGAAAACGATACTGACTTCCACTATGCTTATGAAGGAAGGATAATCATTAGGCAAACATTACTTAGCATAGTCCTAGACACATAGCAGTAAGCATATACACTAAAGTAACTCTTCAGTTATATACAACTGTGGATATGAGCCCTGACAATGGAACTGGTTTGTGCCAGGACTTTGCTCACAATTGATTTTTGTCAGTGTTCTGTTCCTCTCTGCCTTCATTTCTAGTCTCTAAAATGGAAGTGATAATATTATTTACTCCATAACATTTTTCAGAGGTTTAACTAAATATATTCACGTACAGTTCTCACAACATGTCCAGCTCAATAAATAGTCAATATTAATATTAGGAATAATTGAACATATCATAATTATCATGTTCCTTAAGGAAATCTTAACATAAAACACATTCATTTTTAAAAACCATGGAAGTGTTATGGGCCTTAAGAATAGCCCTAGGTTAAACCATCCAATTATATCACTTACTAGTTATATGACTAGGACCAAGTTTCTTAACCTCTCTGAACCAAAATATTCCATTAGATCGTTAACTCATTCATTCAGCAATCGTTTATTTGATAACTATGATGTTTGAGGATAGATGCACCAGATGAACTAGAAAAGTAGTGACAAACAAGTAAACTATTACTTGGTTCATGCATTGTTCAGAAAATTAAGAAGGTTCAGAAAATTAAATAGGTTAATTTATGAAAAAAGCAAGTTTAAGTATCATTTCCAATTTCCCTTTTTTCCACATTTTTATTACAACAGAGCCTCATAGCTTATACCTGGTCATATTATTATAAAATAATATCAGCTCAAAAAGATATAAAACAAGTTGTCTAGTTAATCTCCCTGTTTTTTAAAAGCTAATATAAATAATTAGAAATAATTTAGGTAGTAGGATTTTTAAAAATCAGCAGTTAGATCATAATACTGACAGCAAAAGCAATAAAGGCTCAGGATATGACTTGCCAAACATTTTCAAAAGCACATAAATATTATCATTTTTCTAGGGAACATTTACAAAGATGGCATATTACCTGTCTCTTTAGAATAGGGTTTGGTAAACTATTTCTGTAAAGGGCCAGATAGTGAATGCAAATAGTAAATATTTTTGGACTTTTGGACCACATAAAGTCTCATTTTATATTTTTTTTCAAATCTTTAAACATGTAAAATCCATTCTGAGCTCACAGGCCACATAAGAGTCAGCCATATACCAGATTTGGCCTAAGACTGTTGACTGCTGTTATAAAATTTTTGAACCCTGTTCAATTTATCATTAAAACCACTTATAAGAAGCTCTCCAAATAGCCAAGCCAACTCTCACGTTTCACCAAGGATAGCTATTCATCCAATCATCCATTTAACAGATAAGTATTCAGTACCTACTAAATGACAGGTTTTCTTTGTAGATACCATAAATATAATGCAGTATGTACAGTCAGAAGTACATAGAATTTTTTTTGTTGTTGTTGTGCTTTAGTAGAGGGTTCAAATATGAATATAAGTATTTGTCATTCAGGGTGGAAGTGCTAAGGTATGAATAAAAAACAAGATGTTACAAGGAGAGAAGCTGAAAATTCAGTTTTAGTGTTGACAGAGAAGGAAAGTTTCTGGAGGAAGTGATGTCTAAATGAAGATGGGACTTATCTTACAGTAGTAAAGGACTGTAGGATTCAGGGAGAAAGAATAAAAATCAAGTGCAACATTTGACAGATGAGAGAGAACTTGGCATGACTGCTAAAAGAAAAAAGAAATCCCTTCCACCTAAAGCATTCATAGTAAAAAAGAGGCATCGTGGAGTAATAGATGAGGTCAGAGAGTTAAGCAAGAAACAGATCAGGGGTCTCATAAGTCATATTAGGGAGTATAGACTTCGCCCTGCAGTCAGTGCAGGAAACATTGAAGGATGTTAAGCACGTGAAAACTATTAGCAGATACTCTCTTTGGAAAAGCACTTCAGAAGAAAGTGTGGACAAGAGAACTATTCAGGAAGCAGAACAGATAGGCTTTTGTGATTATGTGAGTAAAAGCACTCACATAATGAGGTAACAAGACCTACAACCAGTTATATAACTTTGACTTCACTCATGTCAACTTAATGTCACACACAAACTATGTTCCTATCCACTCTTCTTCATTTTCCCAGAGTGTTCTCCCCACGGAGAATGCCTCCACCACCAGCATTAACCTCTTTAAATCCTATTTGTTCTTTCCATGCCCTGTTCAGTCCCTTACTTCTTAAACTTGCAACAATTTTAGTCCAAAATTGATTAGATTTTTATTTTTCTCAACATTTACATTATAGAAATCATCAAAATAGAGCAAGGACTTTATTTTCTGCATTTTGTTTATTTTCCTACCAACTCAAAGAGTGCTGACTCAGAAGTGTGGGTGTATATTCACTGACAGATGTACAGTTCTACAGAGATCTGCACACTAGCCTTGCCAGCTGTGACCTACAGGCCATGGTTTGTAAAGCACTCATTAGAGAGGGATTCTCAAACATTCTTATAGGTGAATCTATTTTTTAACAAAACTTTCACTCAGAGATTTCTTACTTTACTTTTCCAAAATCCTTCATGTATTTTAGATATATCTAATTCCTGTATCCATACAACTCACCTGGTGTACGCTCATGTCTCTCTGGGACAGCTATAATACTATCCTAATTGATATCTCTCCACACTGATTTTTGTCCCAGTCCAATTTTCCCTTCACACTGAAGTCAAACTCTTTTAATAGATGTTAAATCATGTCATTCCTCTGCTTAAAACTTTTGGTGGATTGAGTCTGAAATCCATGTCATGATTTTCAAGCTTGCTGAGGTCTCACATGCTAGTCAACACTACCTGGAATTGCTGCTGATGACCAGTCCTGGGAGTTGTCTGTCCTTCAGTCCCAAAGAACTCTGCTCTTTTCACCTCAAGAACATTACCTAAATTATTGTTTCTGCCTGACACATCCCCCCTTCAATTCTTTGGCCCCTTAGCTTTTACTCATCCTTCAGGTATCCAATTAAATATTAGTTCTCATGAAAGTCTTCCCTGATGTCTTCAATTCTGAGACATGTTCAAACATTTCTAAAACCTAGGCTCTTCCAAATGACATGTGCACTCAAAGTAGTAGTTTTTCTATTTTCCAAAATATTGAATGTTATTAAATCAATGGTAGGTACATCAGACCCTTTGATTTTAAAGGCGTCTCATGACTGAGGAAATATGGTGTGTCTTGAGAGAACTCTGCAGCTGCTCTATTACAGTTATCATCATTTTCTTTTATCCCTGCTTACCTCAGTAGTCCCATGAGTGCCGGACACATGCCCATCTCAATCACCCCTCTATCTCCAGAGCTTAGCACAAGGCTGAGCCTAATAGGTGGAGAGTCAGTCAATACTCATTGCTTACAGAATGATCCTATTGCTTTTCATTTGCTCCAGAGGCACATATATGGTGCTGAAAGTGATACAACTATATTAGGGTTCCTGGGATCTTGATGATTTAGGGAAGTTTTTTCCAAACCCACAATTTCAAAACATGTGAGAGTCTAACACTTTCCAATATCTTTATTCACAATCTCTGCTTCTGCATTGGCTCAAGTGCTTAGATTATTTGTCTTTTTCAAATGTACCCATAACTTGTAAAAATCAATCAATCAAACACTCTAAATAGAAATTAATTCCCAGGAAATATGTCCTGATTTTTGTTCTCTTAGTTTGATTACAAGTTTATGGCATTGAGGTGGAGACCCTTCACATTATTCACCACAAAAGATTCTGCCATTCACTGGGCCTCCTGCTATGCCATCAGCCCTGTTGTCATTACAAAACCTGTGAAACCAGCATCTATGTCAGAACCCCTGGCCCTGTCTTGATTCTGGATCTGCAGAGAACTAAGTTCACTTCTCCTGAGAGGACTGAAACTCCTAGGACAATAAAGCAAAGAGCATGGATTTTACAGTGAGACAGAGCTGAGTTGCACTTCTAGGTCTGCCATTTCCTCACTATGTAACTTTTGGCAAGTTGCCTAATATCTTCAAACATCAGTTTCTTCAAATATCAAATGATATGGAAAGATTTTTCACTAAAGTGTGTTGTAAAGATTAATGAGCTGGCATATGGAGCCTGCCAAGTGTGGTGGCCATCACATGGTAGTCATTTCATAGTAATATAGCTATGAATGGGGAAGGTTTTACTGAACTATCTAAATACACACACAAAAAAAATAATTTCAGGATAATGACTATGGGTGGGAAAATTTTCTAGTCAGTAAAGAAGTTTTTCCCATGTTTCATAAACAACTCCAAACCCTATTCCCTATGTACCCTTGAATAGTGAAGGTACCATTTACCTTCAAGAGGAGTAGACAATTATAGCAACAAATCAAGATATACAGTCATGTTCCAAAAAGCTTAAAATTAACTCTATAAGTCATTAGCTATTATATTTAAATAATAGCCATTGGTTTTTGTATTATGTTTCAATAATAGCATTTGCTATTAATCCTCCTATATTTAAACAAAATGGGTTTCATTAACAAATTAGCAAATGCAAGAAAATGAAATCAGCCTTACATGATAATTTTATTTCACAACATGAGAGTTGTGCTGCAAATAGTCTTGTATAAGCATCTGGCCTCTAGTTTAAAAACTCTGCTAATAAGCTCTCTATGAACAGAATCAAGCTTTCAAAGCCTGAAGGATATGTTTGCTCTGATATGGATTAAGATATAATTTTCAAAATGATGGATAATAAAACTTACCTTAATTACAGAGGTTTTGCTTAATCATTTCAAGTGTTCTTAATATTTCAAGACCCCATAGAATTTAAAAGAGTGAGATTTGTTGTAGGATTTAAAGTGAGTTCAACTGGTGAAACTCATTTAGTAGAAATGTAGAGTTAGTCAGTCCAGAAGGTTTTTTGAGTACTTATGTTCTAGCACTTTTGCTAGGTGACTTTAAATTAGCTTTAAACAAAGCAGACACCATCCCTGTTATTACAGTCCAGTAGAGTGAATCTTTGGCAGTGAGAGTTAACAACACAAGACGAGATAAAACCAGATGCCATAAAGGTAAAAAGTAACATAATTTATTACCTAAAAACTTGAAAAAAACATTATTGCAAAAGATGCCATAAAAATGTGAAAAGCAAACATAAGACTTAGAGGAATATATGATAGAGAGATGCAGAAAATAAGCACTTAAAATGTTAGCCAATAATAATATTTTATATGTTGATTTACATCTATATTTACCAGTGCATACAGAAAAACTATGGAAGGATACACACCAAACTGTTAACATGGTTACCTTTTGGGTGTAGAACTAAGTTAATGGGTAAAGGAGACAAGAGTAACTTCCTTACTTTCCATTCTAATACTTATCATTGAGGTCTGAATTATTTACTCAAGCCTATATTATTTTGTACTTTAAAAGATGTGTACTAACCACATCCACAGCAAGACAATACAAATGACTCCAAAGTATTTGCAAAGCCATCTAATTTTTGTCATATTCTTTCAAAGAAAAGTTTGAATCATGTAAATTCATTAAATAGTAAAATAAAATCTTATCTTCTGTTAGAATTCCTTATAAAAAAAAAGAATATGTATGACCAAATGGGATTTATCCCAGGAATGCAAAGATTTTTCAATATCCACAAATCAGTCAATGTGATACATAACATTAACAAACTGAAAAATAATAAAAAATAAAAACATATGATCATCTCAATAGATGCAGGAAAAGCCTTTGACAAAATTCAACATCAATTTATGATAAAAGTGCTCTAGAAAGTGGGCGTAGAGGAAACATACCTCAACATAATAAAGGCCATATATGACAAACTCACAGCTAACATCATACTCAGTGGTGAAAAGCTAAAAGCATTTCCTCTAAGATCAGGAGCAAAACAAGGAGGCCCACTCTATCCACTTTTAATGAATATAATATTGGAAGTCTTAGACACAACAATCAGACAAGGAAAATAAAGTTTAAAAATCCAAATTGGAAAGGAAGAAGTAAAACTGCCATTGTTTGCAGATGACATGATATTATTCATAGAAGTCCTAATCATGCTGACAGAAAAAAAAACTAGAGCTTATCAATGAATTCAGTAAAGTTGCAGGATACAAAATTAATATATAGAAATTGGTTACATTTCTATTCACTGATAACAAACTATCAGAAAGAGAGTTTAAGGAACAATCCTATTTACCATTGCATCAAAAACAAATAAAATACCTCAGACTAAATCTAACTGAAGAGGTAAAAGACCTGTACTTGGAAACCTATAAAACACTTTTGAAATTAATTGAAAATGACACAAACAGATGGAAAGATATATTATATTTCTGGATTGGAAGACTTAATATTGTTAAAATGACAATACTACCCAAAACCATCCACAGATTCAATGCAATCTCTCTGAAAATACTGATGTTATTTTTCACAGAACTAGATCAAGTAATTTTAAAATTTATATGGAAACACAAAAGACCCCATATAGCCAAATCAATCTTGAGAAAGAAAAACAGAGCTGGAGGAATCATGCTCCCTGACTTCAAACTATACTACAAAGCTACTATAATTAAAACAGACACATAGGTCAATGGAACAGAATAGAGTGCCCAGAAATAGACCCACACACTTAGAGTCAATTAATCTATGACAAAGAAGGCAAAAATATATAACAGAGAAAAGACAGTCTCTTCCATAAGTGGTGCTGGGGAAACTGGACAGTTACATATAAAAGAATGAAATTAGAACACTATATAACACCATATGCATAAATATACTCAAACTGGATTAAAGATCTAAATCTAAACTGGAAATTATAAAACTGCTAGAGAAAAACTTAGGCAGAAAACTCTGACATGAATAGAGCAATATTTATTTTTGGATACATCTCCTAAAGGAAATAAAAACACACACAAAAAAAGGAACTAATTAAACTTAAAAGCTTTTGTTCAGCAAAGGAAACCATTGACAAAAGGAAAAGACAGCCTACTGAATAGGAGAAAATTTTGCAAATGAAATGATCAAAAAGGGGTTAATATCCAAAATATACAAACAGCTCATACAATTAAACATTAAAAAAAAAACTGATTAAAAAATGGCAAAAGACCATAACAGACATTTCTGCAAACAGGACATGTAAAATGGTCAACAGGTGCACGAAAAAATGCTCAATATCAGGGAGACCTTCAAGATGGCGGAAGAGTAAGATGTGGAGGTCACCTTCCTCCGCACAAATACATCAAAAATATATCTACATGTGGAACAACTCCTACAGAACACCTACTGAATGCTGGCAGAAGACCTCAGACTTCCCAAAAGGCAAGAAAATCCCCACATACCTGGGTATAGCAAAAGAAAAAAGAAAAAACAGAGACAAAAGAATAAGGATGGGACCTACACCTCTGGGAGTGAGCTGTGAAGGAGGAAAAGTTTCCACACACTAGGGAGCCCCAACACTGGCAGGGATGGAGATTGGGCAGGGGGGATGCTTCAGAGCCACTGAGGAGAGTTCAGCAACAGGGGTGCAGAGGACAAAGAGGAGAGATTCCCACACAGAGGATTGGTGCCAACCAGCACTCACCAACCTGAGATGCTTGTCTGCTCACCCACCAGAGCAGGAGGGTGCTGGGAGCTGAGGCTTGAGCTTTGGAGGTCAGACCTCACGGAGAGAACTGGGGTTGGCTGTGTGAAGACAGCCTGAAGGGGGCTAGCTAGCCAGGAGGAAGTCAGGGAAAAAGTCTGGACCTGGCAAAGAGGCAAGAGACCATTATTTCAGGTTGTGCGAGGAGAGGGGATTCCTGCCCCATATGCCGACAGAAGGCAGAGCACCACCTAAGCAAACTCCAGAAACAGGAGTTTGCCACAGTTATCAGATCAGACAAGAGAGACAGGCATGAAATGCTAAAGTTGCCCTGCTGCCACCAAGAATCCTGTGGGCAAGTACAGGTCACTACCTACACCTCCCTGGGAGCCTGTGCAGCCCACCACAGCCAGGGTCCTGAGATCCAGGGACAACTTCCCTGGAAGAACACACAACATGCCTCAGGCTGTTGCAATGTCAGCCAAACCTCTGCTGTCACAAGCTCATCCTGCATTCCAATTATGACTACCATACCCCACCCTCTCCCTGGCCTGAGTGAGCAAGACAGCCATAATCAGCCACTGCTTTAACACCATCTTGTCTGGTTAGGGAACAGAAGCCTGAGGGGAGCCTACATGCAGAGGTGGAGCCAAAACCGAAGATTAACCCCAGGAGCTGTGTGAACAAAGAAGAGAAAGGGAAATTTCTCCATGCAGCCCCAGGAGCAGCAGATTAAATCCCCACAATCAACTTGATGAACCCTACATCTGTGGAATACCAGCGTAGACAATGAATGTTCTCAAAATTGAAGCAGTGGACTTTGGGAGCAACTGTAGACTTGTGGTTTGCTTTCTGCCTCTGATTTGTTTCTGGTTTTTATGGTTATCTTAGTTTAGTTTTTGGTGCTTTTTATCATTGGTGAATCCATTTATTGGTTTGGTCCCTCTCTTTTTATTATTTTTTAAATTAAATTACTTTTTTAATTTTTCTCCATTTTTTCTCTTTTTGTGAGTGTGTATGTGTATGTTTCTCTGTGTGATTTTGTTTGTTTAGTTATGCTTATACCTTTTGGTTTGGGGTTCTATCTGTTCAGTTTTGGGGGATTTTTGTTTGTTTTTTCTTCCTTTTCTTCTGAGCTGAGTGACTGGCAGGGTCTTGGTGTTCCAGATGGGTGTCAGGCCTCAGAATCTGAGGTGGGGGAGACGAGTCCAGGACACTGGACCACCAGAGACCTTCCAGCCCCACGTAGTATCAATCAGAGAGAGTTCTCCCAGAGATTTCCATTTCAACACTAAGATCCAGCTCCACCCAACGACCAGCAAGCTCTAGTGCTGGACGCCCCATGCCAAACAACTAACAAGACAGGAAAACAACCCCACCCATTAGTAGAGAGGCTACCTACAGTCATACTATGGTCAAGGACACCCCAAAACACACCACAGGACTTGGTCCTGCCCATCAGAAAGACAAGATCCAGGCTTATCACCAAAACACAGGCACTAGTCTCCTCCACCAGGAAACTTACACAACCCACTGAACCAAACTTAGCCACTGGAGACAGACACCAAAAACAACAGGAACTACGAACCTGCCACAAACCTGTCGCCTATGAAAAGGAGACCCCAAACACAGTAAGTTAAACAAAATGAGAAGACAGAGAAATATGCAGCAGATGAAGGAGCAAGGTAAAAACCCAATAGACCAAACAAATGGAGAGGAAATAGGCAGTCTACCTGAAAAAGAATTCAGAATAATGAGAGTAAAGATGATCCAAAATCTTGGAAAGAGAATGGAGAAAATACAAGAAATGCTTCACAAGGATCTAAAAGAACAAAATAGCAAAAAAAACCAATGATGAACAGCACAATAAATGAAATTAAAAATTATCTAGAAGGAATCAATAGCAGAATAACTGAGACACAAGAATGGGTAAGTGACCTGGAAGATAAAATAGTGGAAATAACTGTCACAGAGCAGAATAAAGAAAAAAAGAATGAAAAGAATTGAGGACAGTCTCAGAGACCCCTGGGACAACATTAAATGCAACAACATTTGAATTATAGGGGTCCCAGAAGAAAAAGAGATAAAGAAAGGGACTGAGAAAATGTTTAAAGAGATTATAGTTGAAAACTTCCCTAACATGGGAAAAGAAATGGTCAATCAAATCCAGGAAGTGCAGAGAGTCCCATAGAGGATAAATCCAAGGAGAAACACACGAAGACACATATTAATCAAACTATAAAAAATTAACTACAAAGAAAAAATATTAAAAGCATCAAGGGAAAAGCAACAAATAATATAAAAGGGAATCCTCATAAGGTTAATGGCTGATCTTTCAGCAGAAACACTGCAAGCCAGAAGACAGTGACAGCATATATGTGAAGTGAGGAAAGGGAAAAACTTACAACCAAGATTACTCGACCCAGCAAGAATCTCATTCAGATTTAATGGAGAAATTAAAACCTTGACAGACAAGCAAAAGTTAAGAGAATTCAGCATCCACCAAATGAGCTTTACAACAAATGCTAAAGGAACTTCTCTAGGCAAGAAACACAAAAGAAGGAAAAGACCACAAAAACAAACCCAAAACAATTAAGAAAATGGTAGTAGGAACATACATATCGATAATTACTTTAAATGTAAATGGATTAAATGCCCCAAACAAAAGACACAGACTGGCTGAATGGATACAAAAACAAGACCCATATATATGCTGTCTACAAGATACCCACTTCAGACCTAAGGACACATACAAAATGAAAGTGAGGGGATGGAAGAAGATATTCCATGCAAATGGAAATCAAAAGAAAGCTAGAGTAACAATTCTCATATCAGACAAAATAGACTTTAAAATAAAGACTATTACAAGAGACAAAGAAGGACACTACATAATGATCAAAGGATCAATCCAAGAAGAAGATATAACAATTGTTAATATATATTCACACAACATAGGAGCACCTCAATGCATAAGGTAAATGCTAATAGCCATAAAACAGTAAATCAACAGTAACATTATAACAATAGGGCACTTTAACACCCCACTTCCACCAATGGACAGATCATCCAAAATGAATATAAATAAGGAAATGAAAGCTTTAAATGACATATTAGAACAGATGGACTTAATTGATATATATAAGACATTTCATCTAAAAACAACAGAAAACACTTTCTTCTCACGTGCTCATGGAACATTCTCCAGGATATATCATATATTGGGTCACAAATCAAGTCTTGGTAAATTTAAGAAAATTGAAATCATATTGGTTATCTTTTCCAACTACAACACTATGAGACTAGATATCAATTACAGGAAAAAAAAATGTAAAAAATACAAACACATGAAGGCTAAACAATATGCTACTAAATAACCAAGAGATCACTGAGGAAATCAAAGAATACCTAGAAACAAATAACAATGAAAACATGATGACCCAAAACCTATGGGATGCAGCAAAAGCAGTTCTAAGAGGGAAGTTTATAGCAATAAAATCCTATCTCAAGAAACAAGGAAAACCTCAAATAAACAACCTAACTTTACACCTAAAGCAATTAGAGAAAGAAGAACAAAAAAACCCTCCAAAGTTAGAAGAAGGAAGGAAATCATAAATCTCTGATCAGAAATAAATGAAAAAGAAATGAAGGAAACAATAGCAAAGATCAATAAAACTGAAAGCTGGTCTTTGAGAAGATAAACAAAATTGATAAACCATTAGCCAGACTCATAAGAAAAAAAGGGAGAAGAATCAAATAAACAGAATTAGAAATGAAAAAGGGGAAATAACAACTGACACTGCAGAAATACAAAGGATAATGAGAGAATACTACAAGCAACTAAAAGCCAATAAAATGGACAACCTGGAAGAAATAGACAAATTCTTAGAAAAGTACAACCTTCTGAGACTGAACCAGGAAGAAACAGAACATGTGAACAGACCAATCACAAGCACTGAAATTGAAACTGTGATTAAAAATCTTCCAACAAACAAAAGCCCAGGACCAGATGGTTTCACAGGTGAATTCTACAAACGTTTAGAGAAGAGCTAACACCTAGTGTTTTGCTAGTGGGAAACAGCCATATAGCACAGGGAGATCAGCTCAGTGCTTTGAGTTCACATAGAGGGATGGGATAGGGAGGGTGAGAGGGAGATGCAAGAGGGAGGGAATATGGGGATATATGTATACATATAGCTGATTCACTTTGTTATACAACAGAAACTAACACAACACTGTAAAGAAATTATACTCCAATAAAGATGTTATTTTTTTTTGTTTAAAAAAGAAGTGATTTAAATTTAAAAAAAATGATGCTCAATATCACTGATCATCAGCCAAATGCAAATCAAAACTACAATGTGTATCACCTCACACTGTCAGAGAGCTCTCATCAAAAAGAACACAAATAACAAAACGTTGGCCAGGATGTGGAGAAAAGGTAACCCTCATACATCATTAGTGAGAATGTAAATTGGTGCAGCCACTGAGGAAAACTACGGCTGTTTGTCAAAAAACTAAAATTAGAACGACCATGTGACCCAGTAATTCCACTCCTGAGTATATATCTGAAAAAAACATAAACACTAATTCAAAAAGATACATGCACCCCAATGTTCATAGCAGCATTATTTACAACTGCTGAGATATGGAAGCAAGCTAGGTATCCATCAACGGATGAATAGATAAAGAAGATGTAATATATATATTACATGTAATATAGAATACATATATATATATGTATATATATTAATGTAATACATATTATACATGTAATATATAATATATATATTAATACACACACATATACAATGTAATACTTCACAGCCATAAAAACAATGAGATTTGCCATTTGCAGCAATATGGGTGGACTTGCAGGGTATTATGCTAAGTGAAATAAGTCAGACAGAGAAAGACAAATACAATATCATGTAAATATGATAAAGAATACAACAACCCAGTAAATATAATGAAAAAGAAACAGACACACAGGTATAGAGATCAAACTAGTGGTTGGCAGTGGGGAGAGGGAAGGGGGAAGGGTAAGCTAGGGTTAAGGGATTAAGTGGTACCAACAATTATGTATAAAATAAACTACATGGATATATTGTACATCATGGGGAATATAGGCAGTACTTTATAATAACTCTAAATTGAGTATAATCTTAAAAAATTGTGAATCACTATATTATACACCTGTTATTTACATGTTATTGTACATCAACTATACTTCAATAAAAATTTTTGAAATAAAAATTTAAAAAGTACAGAATAAACTCATCAACATAGGTCTTGGCAATATTTTTTTTAACATCTTTATTGCAGTATAATTGCTTTACAATGGTGTGTTAGTTTCTGCTTTATAACAAAGTGAATCAGCTATACATATACATATAACCCCATATCTCTTCTCTCTTGTGTCTCCCTCGCACCCTCCCTATCCCACCCCTCTAGGTAGTCACAAAGCACGGAGCTGATATTTCTGTGCTATGTGTCTGCTTCCCACTAGCTATCTATTTTACATTTGGTAGCATATATAAGTTTGTGCCACACTCTCACTTCGTCCCAGCTTACCCTTCCCCCTCCCCACATCCTCAAGTACATTCTCGATAAAGTCTACGTCTTTATTCCTGTCCTGCCCCTAGGTTCTTCATAAACATTTTTTTTTTTAGATTTCATATATATATGTGTTAGCATACGGTATTTGTTTTTCTCTTTATGATATACTTCACTCTGTATGACAGACTCTAGGTCCGTCCACCTCACCAGAGAAATAACTCAATTTCGTTTCTTTTTATGGCTGAGAAATATTCCATTGTATGTATGTGTCACATCTTCTTTACCCATTCATCTGTCGATGGGCACTTAGGTTGCTTCCATGTCCTGGCTATTGTAAATAGAGCTTGGCAATGATTTTTTTTTTTAATTTGACATCAAGTGCAAAGGCAAAAATAAGCAAATATAAACAAGTGAGACTATATCAAACTAAAAAGATTCTGCACAGCAAACTATAAACAAAATGAAGACGCAACCTATTGAATAGGGAAAAAATTTGCAAACCATATATCTAAGTGTTAATACCCAAAATATACAAGGAACTCATACAATGCAATAGTCAAAAGCAAATAAACTTTAAAATGGCCAAAGGACTCAAATATACATTTTTGAAAGAAGACATACAAATGGCCAAAACGTACATGAAAATTTGCTCAACACAACTAATCATCAGGGAAATGAGATATTACCTCTCACCTGTTAGGATGTTTATTATCAAAAAGACAAGAAATAGAAGGTTTTGGCAAGGATGTGGAGAAAAGGAAACCTTTACACACTGTTGGTGGTAATGTAAACTGGTCCAGTTACTATGGAAAACACATGGAGATTACTCAAGAAATTAAATATAGAACTATTATATGATCCAACAATCCCAGTTCTGGGTATATAGCCAAAAAATCCAAAATCACTATCTTGAAATGATATGTACTCCCCTGTTCATTGCAACATTAGTTACAATAGCCAAGGTATAGAAACAACCTATGTGTAGGTTGACAGATGAATGGATAAAGAAAATGTGATACATATGCATATATGTATGTAAACATATACTCACACAATGTAATATTACTAAGCCAAAAACAAAGAAAATTCTTCCATTTGTGGCAACAAAGAAGAACATGGAGAGAATTGTGAACTGTCCAGCAAACTATCCCAGACAGAGAAAGACAAATAAATACTGCATGGTATTGCTTATATGTGGAACAGACAGTATAATGGTGCTTGTCAGGGGCTGGTGGGGGTAAATAGGGAGAGGTAAAAGGGTGCAAACTTTCTATTATAAAATGAATAAGGTTTAGGATTTAATGTATAACATGGTGTCTATAGTTGATAATACTTAATTGCATAGTTGAAATTTACTAAGAGAGTAGAACTTAAGTTTTCTCACCAAAAACAGAAAAGATAAATATGTGAGTTGATGGATGTATTAATCAACTTGATGGTAGGAATCCTTTCATAACATATATATATATATATATATATATATATATATCAAATCATCACACTGTATACTTTAAATATCTTACAATTTTATATGTCAATTATATCTCAATAAAGCTGTAAAAAACATTGTGGCATGTCATAAGCATTCACTAAATTGCTGTTTTTGCTAATGTTAAAAATCACCATAGCCACAAAATTTGGATGTAGAAAAATGTACTATTTCTCTATTAATTTGCCCCATGAGTCTCAATTCCCACTGATTATATCAACATTTTTCTGACTTAATCTATTTCTTCTGGGTGACTAGTCAAGTCAGACATCTCAATCACTTTTCCCTTTTCCTCACCTCTTGTACTTATCTAACTTCCCAGGGTGGGGTAAATGGAAGAGGTCTGTGATTTTCCCTGGCAGTGGTGAAGAGACATTATATTCTGGCCACACTGTAAACCACCAACAAAATCTTTGTAGGCTCTCTGCATACACTTGCTATGACCTCCCATGGGTTTCAGTCATGAAGGTATAAATGGTCACTTTATGTATGCTGTGATGTCCACCTGAAGGCCTTCTGGTACCTCCTCAATTCCTAATCACTTTATTTTCTCTCTCAGGAGCTTGAGAATTTGGAACAGCTCTCCACATACTCAGCTTAAAGTCCAGGAATGTTGAGCGCATTCAAGCCCCTCTTTCTCTGCACTTTGGCTACCCTACAGTTCCAGCTCCTTGATGCAATCAGGGCTGCTCTACATACCATGCCATCTTCCTGGGCTATGACTTTGAAGAAGGCACGACATTTTAAGGGATTTTTATTTTTCTCACTCAACTATGATAACATCTCTAACCCCACTCATACATATAAGCTGTCCTCTCCATTTCTCTTCAAGGTTTTTTTTTTCCCCCAGAACTGGAAAGAGCTTTAAGTTCCTCTTTGTGTAGCATAAAAACCACCTGTTGTATTATCCTTTATTCTGTCCAATTTTATTCTTTTTGGATCAACTTTATACTGAGTTTTTTGGCTCTGAATCCTATACTCATTCAAAAAGCCCAGCTTTTGTTAATCAAACTGTTTGTATTTCAAATCTATATTCTCAAATATAAGTTTTAGAAATCCAATTAGCTATTCCTCTGGCTTTTTGTTCTGAGACATATTCATGCTACATTTGAAAGAAGTGTAGATGAAAAGCTATTGCAACTGTCAGAATCATGAGGAAAGGTACATCATACTGTGGTTCTCAAGAGGAAAGAAACTTCTGTTAATATTTGAAGATAGAATTGCTATATTTTTAATCACTTAAGATGAAATTCCACCCAGATATAAGACTAATAGAGTTTGGATAGGTAGAAAGATGATTAGATAGATGATAGATGGATAGATATATAGATAGATAGATAGATGATAGTTTGATAATTTGTTTTTTCTCCATTAAAAAACTCTCACTTTATTAAGTGCTGAGGATGAAAAGATTGCACAAAAAGAGAGTTCTTGCACTTTGATTTTACAGTGTGCTTTTGTCTTTATTCTCTCATAAACATTTTTGGGTTGCTAACCTCTTCCCCAGTGTTTCCATTTGGTATGTGGTAAGCTCATATTCATTCTAGAATATCCAACTAAAGAAAATCACCTCTTTTACTCAAAGCTCCTTCTGAATACTCCATGCAAAATCATAAGCTTCCTTCCTTGTGGTCCCTCAGCATATTCTTTACACTTCTATCACCTAGCTTCTCACATTGAAATTGTGAATCTTGGTCCTTCTTCAGATAGATCCCCAAGGAAACTATTTTGACTTTTTCAATTCTGCATTTCATTTATGTTGCACACTTACCATTATAAAATGAAGAGAGGGAAGGAAGGAAGGAAGGAAGGAAGGAAGGAAGGAAGGAAGGAAGGAAGGAAGGAAGGAAAGAAGGAAGGAAGGAAGGAAGGAAGGAAAGGAGGGAGGAAGGAAGGAAGGGAAGGAGAAATGAAAGAAGGGAGGGAGGGGAGAGGAGAAGGAAGGGAGATATCAAAAGAAAACAAGAACCAAGAGATCAAAGGACAGAAGCATCTCTTTAAATATTAATTTGAGAGATAATTAAGCATATTCATTTTGGTTAATCAAAGAATAAGACCAAACTCTGTACCACATTATTTCCTTTAATATGACAGTTGAATCAGTCATGGCTTCTATTAGTAAACTAGAGTGGTAGAGGGGACTGTGTTTTTAATATTTGCCTAAACAATTTGGGCAATGAAACAGGTTCATAGAAGAAATGGGAAAAGAGAGAACTATATGAACCTTTATCCTTATAAGAGAAACAAGAAGCTTGCCATCTTGTCACATGACTAACAAAGTTTGTAAAAAATTCCAAAGAGAGCCAGAAAACCAAAAATTCTCTTAGAACAAGTTTCTACTTCTTACTTTGGAGAAGAAGTGAGCTTCAAAGACTGAAGGAATTCAAGGGTGTGCAGAATTGAGATGCTGTAGAAAATATTTTACCATTGGAGATTTGGAGTGTTGTCAGCAAGTCACTAGAACACCAAGAGGTGCTTTGGGAGTGATTAGGGGTGCAAATATTATAGCAACAGATCAACTCCATCATATGCAAGTTTAAACCCCTTCCTTAATAACTTCTCTGTATTCCAAAATTATGTACCCACTATATTTTCTAATTATGTCTTTATGTATGTACAACTTCTTTTGAGCTGAATTCAAGTACTCTCACGTGGTATTCCTAGACTCAGCAAAGTGGCCCATAGTAAGTTCTGTACAAATACTGGTTGAAGTGAACAAATAAGCATTTCTTTGTTGGATGATGAAACATTACTGCAGAAGAGTGTGGAATAAAGATGCACAGATGGAGTAAAAAACAGAAGTGGCACATGGCAAAATAGTCAAAATATTACAGCTAAGACAGCTATTTTTTCCTTCCAGGATGTGAGAGTGATTTTTTATAATCTTACTCTTTTCAGGACACAGATAGCCTGGGAGACATTGTAAAACAAATAATATCTACATCAACACATAATTTTTATTTTATCAATTTTTCTACATGTTTGTAAGAGAAAGCACTGGACCTTTTGGTAAGATATATTTATCAGATTTCAGAATGAATACTCAAACAAAGTAAGAAAGGAATGTATTCT